>NW_021621098.1:3396035-3573983 GCF_004785775.1 Grammomys surdaster
AGGGAGGGAGGGGGAGGGAGACAGGAGGCCAAGAGTTTAAGACTTAGTTATAATTAACTCTGAAATCAGTTTAAGATAAAAGAGTCACTGTGTCAGGAAGTTAAAATGTGTCTTTGGAAGTTAAAATGGACATTGTCAGCCTAGCACTGAGATAGGCCATACCATGTTAATTAAAACAGGCTGCTCTTACCTGCTCAGGGTCTTCAGGACCTGCCAAACTAGAGTAAGCTTTCTAGAAGACACAAGCTAAGAGGCAGTCATTTTAGTCTGGTGTTTGGGACATAATAAAACAAATGTGTGGAATTGTCTGGCATGATCCTGTCAGTATTTATTTTTAGGGTGATTTTTTTTTAACATCTCATTTGTTATAGCTTCCCATCCTCTTTCCTTCATATCATTGTAGAAGTACGTGTGAATTAAGGTCAATTAGCATGTGTGTCGACATCCACCTCAAACTAAAGCTCTACATTATCTTTGTCTCACTCTCAAAGAGGTAATAATTTCAGCTTAAGTGGCAATTAAAAAGTAAGAATTAAACTTAATAACCTCCACGGGGGTATCTGAGGTCTCCTGCTATAGTAAGTCCTTTCAGTTGTCAATAATGTGGGTGGGTACCATACCCTCCGATGTGAGTGGGTACCATACCCTCCGATGTGGGTGGGTACCATACCCTCCGAAGCAAGTTTACAAGGTTACAGGGCTCCTCTGTACCATGGAGCAAAGGCGGAAAGGAAATATTGGGTGTCTACATTAGAACCCAGCACCCCACTTGCCAGGCACTTCTCAGCCAAACCTCCTGGACCTCAGTTTCCTTCCCATTTTTTAGATCTCGAACATCTCTTTTCCAGCCTCACCCTCACTAGCTATTCATTATCAAAATGTTAATATGCAAATTCTGTGTCAGAGCTACTAACTCAAATGTGGTTCTGTGTTAGGAGACGAACATTAATTTAGTTAAGTGTATTGTCAGATTTGACGTTGAGGACATACTCATGCTAATTAGCGCAGGTAAGTGAATAGACTCCTGCTCGTGCTGTCTCATTAAAACTGAGCAGAATTGATTTTGATGCTTTCTTACAGATTTTTAAATGAAGAGTAACAAATGGCAGCAATTGGCTCTGAATGCACAGGCTTTTACCACAGTCCCTTCCCACAACCCCTTTTTACATTTTGAGTATGCTAATGTCTTACCTCCCACTATCTTTCTCTTCATTATCATCCAGCCAAATTATATTAGCAACTGAATATAGAGACACAGCCATTGCTGCTTAATTTCTTTAACATTTTAATAGATGTACATCAAGTACATGGATTAGGATCACAGTATATTATTAAAATTATAAAATCATTCTGGTGATGGAATTTGAGTCTTAGTTTATATAAGTGGTAGAGTGAATATTAAATTTTGGGCCATTTTCTCTAAATGGTGAAGAATAGACCAGAAAGTTACAACCTTATTTTAAATTGATTAGCCTATGATGATAAGAGGACCATTGCATTTTCAAGTAAAGATTGAAAATGTTTAAAATTTTGTCTCAATAAAATCCTTTTCCATAACAGTAAAAGAGTGTTGTGTAAGCAAGCAGTTACTATCTGACCATCTCTGGAGCCTTAGCTATGCATTTAATGTATTTAATGTGTGTATGTAATACACACAACGGAGATACTTGTTCTACTTCATACCAATAATCCCAGCTGGAGGGAGCTGGATCCTGGAGGATTGTGAGTTTGAGGATAGTCTGAGCTGGATAGCAGGTGTCTAATTTCAAGAAGAAAAGTTATGTTCTGTATTTCTGAGTCATTTTTATTCAAGTGAGAATTCTTTACACAGTGATTAGTTAAGGCCATCATTAAGAGTTTTCTGAATACAGGCTTAAAACAATACTTAGGAGATTTAAGCATAATCATGTTTTTTAAAAAGAGAGAGGAAGAGAGACAGAAAGAAAGACAGAAAGAGAGTATGAATGTGTACACATGAACCCCCTGGAGCTGGATATACAGGTGGTTGAGAACTTAGGTCCTATGAAAGAACAATGTGTGGTCTTGACTGACAAGCCACCTGTGCTGGCTAGGCGCATGTCAACTTGACACAAGCTATAGTCATCCAAAGGGAGGGAATTTCAATAGAGAAAATGACTCCATAAGATCTGGCTATAGATAGACTTGTAGGGCATTATGTTAATTAATGACATGGGAGGGCTCAAGTCATTGTTGGGTGGTGCCATTCCTGGCCTGGTGGTCCTGTGTTCTATAAGAAAGTCAGCTGAGCAATCTACGAGGAGCAGCCCAGTAAGCAGCACCCCAAGGCCACTGCATCAGCTCCAGCCTCCAGGTTCCTGCTTTGGCTTCCCTCAATGGAGCATGCTTCTGGATATGTAAGCCAAATAAATCCTTTCCTCCGTAAAGTGATTTTGGTCATTGTGTTGCACATAGCAACAGTAACCCCAAGACGTCATCTCTCCTGCCTGAAGTACAACTGTTAGTTGATATACAAGTTTTATTTAAACAGCCTTGTGGATGAAGTAAAAATCAGAAAAAGAATTACGTCACTACATGCATATTTGTTTAGGTTTCTGAGAGATGGTTTTACTGTGCAGTGCTGGGTGACCTGAAACTTGCCCTGTACCTCAGGGTGGCCTGGAACGCACTCCACCCCTCCTGCCTTGCTTCCCAAGTTCTGAGGTGATGGGCATGGCTCCCACATGAAGCTCTCCTCATTGTTTTTGATGATTAATATCAGAAGCTCACTGGTACACACTCTGCGAGAGCTGCCAAGCAGTTCCCTTTCCAGGTGTTTGGGTCCCAACTGCATTCTCTGCAGAGGAGAAAATGCGGGGACCACACAGTTTAGCACCCAGGAGAACAGAGACGGAAGCAAGGCTGGAGGAGAAGCAATACAGGCGACAGTGAATTCTTACACCCCTCAAACATTGTCATTAATTTTAAAAAATAATGATTATTTGCAAAGTGTGAAAGCCAGTATTAAAATGTGACAAATTTTATTGTGTTTTGGTTTTTGAGTTATGTTCTAGGTATTAAACAAAAATTTTCCGTGACTTGATACTTTTGTCTATGAGGATTTTAAAAGAAATAATAATCATAAAAGACATGATTATTATTGCTAAGATGGGGAAACTGAGGTAGAAAGCATGTTCTCTACTCCCCCACCCCAGGGTGTGCTCTGCCCTGCCTTATGCTGCTCACATGTTGGCAACATTTTTCCAAATCGAAAATTTGAAACGTGGCTATTAATTCACAGTACTGTACCTAAAAGAGTTCACTTTATCTTAAGATAGTATTGCTTTTATCACAGAGTGTCGACCTCCGTTCCTTGTGGCTTCTCTCACAGTCTGGGTACTTAAATATCAGGAGCCTACAGTGCTACATTCTGTTTCTTGAAGCACACATCTCTTCCATGCCGGGGTTAATCTTGTGGTTTCCCTCTCTGCCCTGTTCTCTGTGTTGAAGTGGCTCTGGCTCTGTGCGGTTATTGAAGAGATGAGTCAGTGTCTGTGAAGGAAGGTGAATGATGAGGTGCCGTGACACAGCATCTTTTTAATTCCCTTCTGAAATTCCGCAGTAGGTTGCTGCATCCCACAAACACGTATTTCATGCCTACTAAACCTTACCACTTTGTGGTAAAGAGGGTCTAGCAAGCAAAACGCACAGCTTCCCTCCTGGACAACCTCCACCCTGGTTGACTTCCAGGCATGATTTCGAATAATTCGTTTCATTGGTGAAGACACCCTGGGTGAGAAACTGGGGTGAAGTTTGGCTCTCTTGTCTGCCGCAACGGTGCAGTGTCATCCCCACAGTGCGGTTTGGAACCTCCTTGTTATTTTTTAAACCAGCACAATACTCAGCATCCTAACATGCTGCTCTGTCCTTTGTGACACCGTTGTTTCTGTCCTGGGTGTTATTAACAACTTAACTTCCACGGAACCCTAGCTCTAGTTACCACTGCCAGTCTCACTGACCTGTACACCGTGTGACATGAGAACACCAAGAGGCTGTGAAGCTGGTCTTTTTATTTTGATGGGTGGGGTAGAAGGTGGAACAAACCAGAAAGCATTTGAGGGCCACTACCCTAAAGGACAAAACTCTGTGGTCATTTATTGGAAAAAATAAATAAAATCAGAACACTCAATATTGCAGACTCTGGCCCAACTCTGTCAATGTAACTCATTCACTTTCTGCTGTGCACAGAATGGAAACAAGTGTCTCATGAAGTTCTGGGCAGAGCTGACAGGAAATGAGGGGCACCCACTCCAGGGCTTCACCACAGTTGGATCTGTCTGCTGCCTCTAACTGGTTCTTACTTCCACTCTGTCAACATTTCTCAGTCCGTCTGTGCGTTGGCAAGCATCCTTCTGGGACAATAAACATATCTACTTGATTTTCCAGAAATTTAGGCTTATACCCTGTGTTCTTGAGAAGCATCATTCAGACTTGTTAGCAGATGACAGGAGCAAATTGTAAGACCTAGAGAACTCAAATCTCTCTAGACTGCTCATGACAAAAGCCCATGAACAGGGAACGACGTAGAACCCTGCTCTGGAACAAATGGGGGACCTGCCCCAGGCAGAAGGGCATTAGACAGGGACTTCCAGAATTACTGGTGTGTATAGTAGTCATGGATACAACTTAGCTGCTGGTGCACCTGTCTAGTATGAAGCCGTGGCTTTGATCCCATACCACATAAATTGGGCATAGTGAGTGATGCACACCGGAAATCCCAACATTTTGGAGGTAGAGGCAGGAGAGGCAGAAGTTTAGGGTCACGGGGCTAGGGAGAATGCTCAGTCAGCAACATGTTTATAGGGACATTTCCTGTCACCTACATAAAAGCAGCTCCAGAGCTGGAGGGCAGAGACAGGAGGAGACAGGGGCTGCTGGCCAGCTCATGCAGATAGATTCAGAGTGAAGGACAATACGGGGAGGGGAGACACCGTATCTAGTTGGCATCTAGCCTCTGCTTATGCATGCATGGATACATGCACATACTCATACCCTATACATATACACCACGAAGTTTAAGTTATCCTTAGCTACATAGCAAGTTCAAGGCCAGCCTGGGATATGTGAGACTTTGTCTCAAAAAAACACAAACAAAACATAAAACTGGTCTAGCCCAGAACACACTGTTCCTCCTGAAAATGAAGAACATTTCTTTTTCCTTTTCCTCAGTTTCCCTTTCTGGTTTTTCTCCCATGCTCAGTCCTTTTGTCCTTTTGTCACTTCCTGTCTTTCTTTGCTTCTCCCCATGCTTTCTCTTCTTGGGCTGTTCTGGCTTTTCCCATCTATGTAGCTATGGGTCTTTTTAATCCTCAAATAAATCACATTTAACCACCACACTGTCCCACCATCTTGAGATTTTTTTTTTTTTTACTGGCTTGACACTAAATAACCATGTCATAAAACATAGCTGGAGCTTTTACAAGTGACTGAAAAAGACTTTACGTTCTGTTACCTTGAGTGTCAAGGCACCCTAGTGTGTACAAATGGAAGTACTGTCCAGGCTCTGGTGGGCCAGATACCACCACCTCAACCCCGACAGAGACAGCATGTCTAAGATGGGAGGCTCTGAGCTCCAATCCCAAAGCCCTTGAGCTTCTGACTTTAAATCAGCGGCTGCTGCTGGCCCACAGCTCCCAGTCTACAGATGGCTGCTGCCTTGCTGTTCCTTTTCTGTAAAAACCCTTGCTGCCTCTCTAGCCCCCAGTGGTATAAAGGTCAATGGCTCTTCGTGGTCTCTGGGGTTCTTGGATCTTACAAACAACTGCTCTGATAAGTTAGGGTCTAAATAGAAGGCATGCTGTTTTCATTTTCACAGCAAATCTTTCTTCCCCACCAGGTTGATCTTTAAAAACATTTTTTTGTCAGGGGCAGTGGCACATACCTATAGCCCCCTCTAGTCCCAGTGCTTAGTAGGTAAAGGCGAGCAGAGTCTAGAGTTTAAGATCATAATTAGTTATGGAGGAAGCGAGGCCAGACTCCGAGACCCTGTCTCCAGAAAAAAGAAAAAACTTGGCTCATTTTTTAATCACTTTGGTGTTTATTTTAAGCAGTGTCCCCTAGAACACAGATGTCTCCTGTTCAGTTTGAAACTTGTCAAGACTAGCTTATAAAGTGCTGAGGGCCAAGGATGACTTCGTTGTGTCGCTTTCTCTAACCTCTACGTGCATTCAACACTATCTCCTAAGTCAGAAGTCCCAGAGACCACTGTCCTCTCAAAATGTTCTCTAGAAATGAGGCCACTCTGTTGACACCAGGGCCAGCAGCTCTGTGGTGAGCACTGTGAGGCCTTGCATCACACCTAGCTGTAAGCAGATCTGTTTCCACAAAAGCAGAAGAAGGAGAAGCCCACTCCCCCACCTCCACATTTGTTTGCTCAATGCTAGGTCCTGTTTGGAGATGAGCCACTAAGAATTAGGATGACCCAAGCAAGCAAGAGAAAATAAGCCTGTGTCGCCTGAAAGCAAGCCTCTCAGGAAGCACCAGATGAGATGCCTCTTCTGAGAAGAATTTTGTCGAAGCACAAGGATTCAGGCATGCCCACCGACTGGGACACGTGGCCCATTGGATCTAGTGTGTAAACATTAGCACATCCAGCAAAAGCTCTCTTGCCCTGTTTTTATCACCTGTGAGATCACTTGGAAAGATAAATGCTGACTCTGCTTACAGGAACACTTACTTTATTTTATAAAATACACTTTGTATTACTAAGGCAGATTTTTTGTATTTTGTTGAAGAATTTCAAACAAGCTCTTTTAAAACCTGGGCCTAGAGAGATGGCTCACTCAGTACAATGCTTGTCACATGAGCATGAAGACCTGAGTTATAATCCCCAGGCTCCATGTAAAAGCTGGGCATGGTGGCACTAGGGAGTCAAAAACAGGAGGATTCGTGGAACTCAGTGACCAGCCAGAGTAGCCAAAGGCTCAGTGAGGGACCCTGTTTCAAGCTCTAAGGTGGAGAGCAATTGATGAGACACCTGATAGCACTCTAGCTTCAACAACATGTGCACATATACATGCACTGCACACATAAATAAGCACACAGGTCGCCCCATGTTTTACTTATTTGAGATGAGGTTTCACTATGTAGCCCAGCTTGGTCTCCCAACTCATAAACCTCCTGCCTCAGCTCCCCAAGTACTGGGATCTTACCCACACTCCGAGATTTTACAGCAATACATGGTATGTACAAACAACACTCCAGTACAAGACTACCCAGAAAAGACTTTCCAAAGCAAGCATTTTGTACATCAAACTCCATGTCTTATTAGCTGTCCCACCGGCAAGTGAAAGCAAAGATAAAGTAACAGGGATTAAAGTTTAATCTTGCCCATCAGCTGGAGAAAGCCATATGGTTGTTGAGCACTCTTTCTGAGTTGGCTTCCTTTTCTGCTTGTGCTATTTTGGGAGTGCCTTTCATTTGATTGCCAATTCTCCATTCTTGCAAAGGAATTTAGAACTCTCATGCTGACCTCCTAAACACACGCTTTCTTAAGATGTTTGAGTCTCAAAGTTTTGTATTTTTTTTTTAAGATCATAGAGTAGTGAAAATTCAGAACTGGAAAGAGCATCCAAGACCATCTGCTCCAACAGCATGTATGTGTTATAAAGGGGACTGAAGTAAGAGACACTAACCAGCCAGGCCATACTGCTCTGACCACATGTATGTGTTATAAAGGGGACAGAAGTAAAAGACACTAACTGGACAGGCCATCTGATGCACGGTGACCTGGCTTAGGCTAACACTTAGCTGCTTCTTCACTATGTCTTCAGAAAACAGTTCTGAGTTTAGGAATCTTTATCAACATCTGCACCACTAGAGATACCAACTAGGCTTCCTCTTTCCAAGGTAACTGGGGCTAGGGATATAGCTCACTTGTCTACGTGCTTGTCTTACAGGCATGAAGACCTGAATTCAATTCCCAGGAAACACATAAGGAGGTTTGATCATGGTGGTGTAGGCATGTTATCCCAGAGAATGCCTTCTGACATACAAACACACCCACACACCTGCATACTCATGCACATACACAACCACAGACTCATGCACCTGCACACACATACACACACAACACAATGCACCCATAAAACAAAACACAACAATCAAAAAAATAATTGGGTCAAAGTCAGAAGATTCTTGGGATGTGGAAATACTAAATATAGGTATGCCATATTTTAAAATGACATGCCCTAGATTCATGAAACCAAGCAAAGTGCATTTATCTCTATACCAAAGTATCATTCACCTTCAAAGGGACCCAGGTAAGGGCACCTAGACATAGTCCTCACAGCAAGCATGTCCAGCTGTGGGCCATGGGCCACATGAATCCCAGCATAGCTGTGAATATGGCCAGACATATTTGGTAATTACAGTGATGTGTCAGAAGGTTGGATATACCTTATGTAAAGCTTGACAATTTAAAAGGTTTTTATATTTGTATTTATATTCATTGCCACCAAGAATTTATGAGCATGTAGCCATTGTTCAAGTGAACTTTCAACTTCATGAGGAATTGACAGCCACAGTTAGCCTGGTGCCAAACGCAGTAACCAGCAAGCAATTTCTAAATGAATAAGTCAATGAACTTTCAACGAATATATAAATTTGTATCTTAATTTTTATTCTTTTAATGCAGATAAGGCAAGCAACTGAGCATTAAAAATCTAGCAGGGGTTGGGAGTTCTTAGACACTGAATTAGGGTTTGAGGAAATGCATTTAATTTTGATAGCTACTGGACTAAGGATGGTGGTAGTAGTGGAGGAGGCAGAGGTGGTGGTAGTGTTTCTCTCTCTCTCTCTCTCTCTCTCTCTCTCTCTCTCTCTCTCTCTGTGTGTGTGTGTGTGTGTGTGTGTGTGTGTGTGTGTGTGTGTGTGTGTCTAGGTCAGAAGGCAACTTAGGTTATTATCCTCAGGAATGCCATCCACCTCCTTTGAGACACTGCATTCCAGAGAAGATATATTCGGGTGTCATTCCTCAGGTGTTATCTACCTTGTTCTTTGAGACAGGGTCTCTCTCTCATCAGCATGGAATTTAACAGGTATGCTAAGGTGGCTGGCCAGTGAGCCTCAGGGATCTATCTGCCTGTTTCTCCTCAGAGCCAGCATTGTAAGCACTTACTATGATCCCAGACTTTGTATAGAGTATAGGGGATGGCTCATGGGTCCCCATGCTTTCAAGGCAAATACTGTCTACTGAGCCATCTCCCATCCCTGGACAAGGAATTTTTATGGGTATAATCAGTCACTTCAGTGTCTATTTTGAGATAGATTTGGCCCACAGAACCACAAATTGTGGGTAAAAAAAAGTGCCACTTTCCTGTGGTTGAGAAAAGAGTCCATGGAAGAAAAGGGGTGTCCACTGCCTGGACCAGCCGGCTCCTGCCTCCTCTGTGACCAGTAACGATCTCTGTACTGGCTATCATCCTCCTTAGACCGACTAACACAAAGAATATGGATGGTACAAATGGCAGATCCACCTCTTCTGGGAAAGCCAGAGCACATGGGTAATAGGAGAGTGCAACCTTATCTCACTACTCAAAGGGCAGCGTGTAAAATATCACAGTAAATTCATTACTAGGTAATTATAGGCTAAGCCACTTGACCTCAGAGTCAACTTCCTTCTCTGCAAAATGGTGATAATTCTCAACGTCTCACGCAGGTTTCTGGTTTCAGCCTAGAAGGCCCTCTGTGTTAGACATTGTGCCACAGCCAAACCCTTGTTGCCAGGCACATCTTCCCTCTGAGACTTGCAGAGCCCTAACCCCTAGGATCATGGGAGGGTCTGTCTGGCCCTCGGCCTCAATCATTCTGCCCTTCCTGGGTCTTACAGCCTGGAAGGCAGGCATCTGGGAAGATGGAACAGCCAGCCAGATTGGCCTCGAGTGTGGGGCACCATGGGTTTTTGCCTCTGGCCTTCAGGATCAAACTAAATAGGCCCCTGTGTTTGCTGGATCTGTGCTTACCATGACCTGAGGCCTGTTTGATTTTCCGTTCTGCACATTTCCTCGCTGGCAAGAAAAGAAAGGGAGAAAGCGGTTTCCTGGAGTTAGTTCTATTTCTGAATTTCATCTTCCAGTTCTTTCTACATTGTTAAAATCTCTATTGTGAAGGTAGGCTGCGGCACGTGCCAATAGCCTTCCCAAATGATGTCATGGAGAAATAGCATCCTGACTTCTTCCTCTTTTAAAATAGGATTTAGAAAAATATTTCAAAAGTAATAGCTGTTAATTTTCTTATAATATCAATCTTTTAAAGAGGCCAATGGATGTGGCGAACTCGGCATGAGGCCTGAGTTTAGTCCCTGGAACTCCTGTTTAAATTTCTAGGTGTATTCTCTTGCAGCCTCGCTGTTGGGAGGTGGAAATGGGCAGGGTCCCCAGCCAGCCAGTCTCCACCTACTCCATGGGTTTGCGTACATCTGAGGAAGAACACCCTGGCTCTGGCCTCCAGCACATGTGCGTGTAAGTTCATATGTACTCACACGTGCATATGCATTCATGAACATGTACACACATGCATAATATACTTTTTAAAAGGCTTCTAACATCATCATCTATTCCCAAACTCGTAATGTTTGATGCAATAATTTCTGGGGTTTTATTGTTCATATTGTTTAAACAAATGAACAAACAAGACAGCCTTTTCCTCTAAGACTATGGTCTCATGGCCCATTCGGCCATTTTAATGCTACATTTGTACTTGTAAAAAATTAATATACAAGATAGAGCTGTACATTTAAATACTGTATTTTAAGTATATTACAAATATGTAATTGATTTAATTTTAAAACAATTTAACAATATAAGTCCATAAATATATTGGTTTTTTTTCTCAAGTTCATTTTCCTTTTGGAAACAAAAAGAGAACTATTAGACATTCTTTTCATGGTTCCAGCATGGTAATTTAATAATGGAGCTTTTTAGATACATACTTCATTATTCCAAAGGGAAAAAGAAAGGTGCATTGAGGGTGTTTGTTCCATATCTACTAGAGAGCCTTGCGTTGCCATACCTAAGCAGCAATGACCCTCATCCTGACCACTACAGGAAGAGCATTATGCCAGGGCCTCGGCTTACGAGGACTGCATACTCCTGTAACGATAGAGGGACCCGCACACTCGTGTAATGGACTATAAGAAACGACACACTGGTCTCATGGGCTATAGGGAACCTCACACTCATGCCATGGGCTGGAGGTCATTAAAGAAAACTTTGAAGCACACCATGTTTTTCATTTATTTCTTTCAGTGAAATTAAGATTTTTATTCTGAAAAGAAAAATGCAGCAGCAGGGCGGCTTCTCTTCAGGAGCATGCCTTGTCATCTTCATTGTGGCCCCACTCTCTGTAGCTTGTAAGCATCGTGGTGTGTGTTGGGTCCTGTTCCCTCTTCCTCCACAGTCTGATGCACCACACTCGGAGCTGCAGTCTTTCCTTGTACTCGGCCTCAGAGATGGTAACAAGTTTCCTCTCTGCTCGGTCTGCAGAAGGCTCCCAGCAGCTGGATTGCTGCTTTGCCATGTTCATTGTGTGTGCATGTGCAGCAGGAAAGAAAGACACAGTCCCTCCACCTGAAATGGTTCCCCTCGTGGAAAATGATACACAGTCTTTACCGAGCCTGGATACGTCTTCTTACAGACTTAAAATAACTTACTATCCTTGATACAATGTAAGCACTATGTAACTGGTTGTTGTACAGCATTGTTTAAGGGATGGTGAAGAGAAAAGACATCTGTATTTGCCCAGGACCGATTGTAAACAATACTTTCACCTTCCTTTGACCCTCTGGGTGTGTAATCTCAGATATGGAAGGTGCTGTCTATGCTAAGTGCCCACTGTGCCCCTTCCTTCAGATGCGCTCTCATCTTCTGTTGTGGTTCAGTTTTTTGAGACATGATCTCATGGAGCCCAGTCTGGCCTCTAACTCACTGTGTAGCTGATGGTGACCTTGAACTCCAGATCCCCTGCATCTAGTTTCTGAGTTCTGAGTTACAGGTGTGTGTCACCACACCCAGCTGACTGTAGTGATAAGAGAGACACAAGGCTTTGCATGAGTTAGTCAAGCATTGAACTACATCTCCAGCTCCCTCTCTTCCTCCTCTCTCTCTCTCTCTCTCTCTCTCTCTCTCTCCCTCCCTCTCTCTCTCTCTCTCTCTCTCTCTCTCACACACACACACACACACACACACACAAACACACACACACAAACGCGCACGGGGCAAAAGGGAGGAAAGAATGAGTTTCATTCAGTAACCCAACCTGGTTTAGAGATCACACTATGTACCCCAGACTGGCCTTGAGCTTTTAGCAATCCTCCTGCATCAGCCTTCCCAGTGCTGGAATTACAGGCATGGGCTTCTATGCACAGCTTCTCCTGCCATCTTCACTCATGCACCTTCTCTGAAAGGTTGGAAGGTTTATCTCTGTTGATCTCAGAGAGGCAGCTAGAAGCAGGTGCTTTGGTGATTTCTCCAGGATCATGCGAAGTACAGACAAGGCTGAGCCTCATGCAGGTCCTCAGATTCTGGACATGTAGGTTCCTTCTCTTCACACTAAATACACTCCATACATGGAACTTTGCCAGACATATGAAGTTTTGAAGATGGTCTTAAAAATAATGTGACTCATTACAATTTGGAGATGGAAATATGTTTCAACTATATTCTGCACTTTCTAGTTGCACTAGTCTGGGGTTTGACTTCCAAGTGGTGGTGGTTCCAGTACTGATTTACAAAAGCAATCCTGAGATTCTTACAATGTGTGAAATCAGACTAAACAGCCTCACTGTGGGACTGGTGACATTGTCAGTGGTTAAGAGTACAGTCTGCTCTTGCAGACAACCCAAGTTCAGTTCCTAACACCCACACTACCTATAACTTCAGCTCCTGGAGTTTCAGCTCCTATATGTGGAGGCCCTGGGAAGGCAACATTTCGACTTCCTGATTTCAGACATCCTGACAGACATTGATAGCAGGCAAACCATAACCAAAACCTCCTAAGCCAGGACCTGCTCTCCATAATGGAAATTGGTGCTTGACTTGGACGTGTTACTTTAAGAATGACGCAGTTCTATTGGACTCTTCTGGCCTTCACAGGCACTATACTCACATGAATGCTTACATACCCACATACACACCCACATACACACTACACACATACTACACACACATGCACACTCACACACAATTAAAAATAAAAATAAAATCTTAACAATAAAACAGGCTGTATTTTCAGGAGCCCATATAAGTGGGATTTTTTTCATGAAATTTGGATGCTCAGAAAATTTTTGGGAACTACTTCCGTATTATCTTCCAGATGGTTGAGACTCACAGAAACTGTCCCCTAAGTAGACAATGAATGCACCAGTCATCAAATTTGAAGCACTCTGGCACTTGTTGGCCTTTTAAAAAGCCCATGTAACAATCAATGAAGAGGTTGTTGTTGTTGTTGTTTCTCTGGGATCAAGCTCATTCTGTTACTTATTTAAAGTCTATAGAAAACAGAGCTTAGCAGATGAGAAATACCTGGTAACAGGGCTTGAGAGAATGAGAAACAGGACGTTTCCTTCAGTTCACCGACACTGTTTGAGAAGCCTGCTGTAGGATTAAGGAATAATGCCTGGTCAAGTGAGATTTTAACAAGAATCCTTGTGGGTCCAGTAGAATTGTGTCATTCCTGAAGTAACATACCCAAGTCAACAGATTTCCATCACAGAGAGCAAGTCCTGACCTATAAGTTTTTGGTTATGGTTTTCATGCTATGAATGTCTGTCAGGATGTCTGAAATCAGGGAGTCGGAATGCTGTTTTTCCAGGGCCTGCCATACATAGGATATAGAGGTTAGGGGTGTGTGTGTGTGTGTGTGTGTGTGTGTGTGTTCAGGTATTGTGTGTGGTTAGGTGTATGTGTATGTGATTAGAGGTGTGTGTGTGTGTGTGTGTGTGTTAGTGTGTATGTGGTTAGATATGTTTGTGGTTAAGTGTATGTATCTGTGTCATTAGATGTGTATATATGGTTGAGTGTCTGTGTGTGTGTGTGTGTGTGTGTGTGTGTGTGTATGTATGTGTGTATGGTTAGATGTGTGTGAGAGAAAGGCAGGAAGGAGGGAAAAAGACAATGAGGGAGGTAGAGACAGAGACAGACTGATTTATGCATCTTAATAGAAACTACTGGAAAGATTCTAACCTATATTAGACTTTTTCCCACTCTTATTGTACCTTATAAATTAAAATATAAAATATCAAAAGTTTGTTTTCCCTGCACACTCCCCTCTAGAGCTGTCTGTCCTTGGGAAGACTGGTTTTTTCCCCAGTGAAAGAGCTGATAGAGTCTGACTTGAAAGTGAGCTCACAGTGACAGGGGCATGCATTCTTTACAGATAAAGTCATTAAAACTTTCCATTTAAACCTCAGCACATTTGTTTGAGGCAGTGCCTCCGGGGCTCCTGTTTGAACAGCACACAGCCAGGTTAGACTGAAGAGACAAATTTTTCATTATCCTCTCTGGGAAGATGCCTGAAGTGAAATCCCTTGAAGGATTCTACTTCCCCCAAACCAGTGCTGGGTAGGTGAGATGAACATTTGAGGAGCTGGGGGGCAGGGAGGGAGGCAGCTGGGAGATGAAACGTGGAGATAAACCGATTGACATGCTGGGAAATCTGTGTGGGCCAGATATGGGTGAGGGAGGAATTAGAAACAGTCCCAGAGGGCTGCTTCTTGCCAGAGTGTTTCAGTTAGATTTAGCAAATTCTGTGAAAGGAAATAATAAACACCTTTTCACCCGCCCCCTACTGTTAGGAATGGACCCCGGGCCTCTCACATGGTGACTGGTGTGTCGAGCGAGCGACATCTCCCTGTTTGTTGATTGTCTGCTTGGTTGGTTTGGTTTTTAGGCAGCATTTCTCTGAACTATAAGTATTTGATCAAGAGAGTTGTATTTGGTTAGTTTGCCACTCTTAACTAGAGTTTAGAATAAAGAGCAAACTCTTGAGTATGCAGATAGCATGGGTGTACCTGTGCAACACCCAGATTAACACAGAATTTCCTAGCTGTCCCCTCTGTTCCCAGAGCACGGCCTCCTGGTCATCAGTGTTCTGACCTCTGTCTTTACAGAGGCGTCCTGCCTGTCTGCCTGTTGCTTCCCGAGGACAGACACACAGCATGTGCTCTTGTATCTCATGACCATCTGTCCAGTCCAGAAGGCTCGTTCTTCTCTCATTTTCTCTCATTACATAGTTTTTTCTTTTCTTTTCTTTTTCTGTCATAATGCCGATAAAGAAGACAAAATGCTGTTGGGAAGAACGAGGAGAATGACTGTGTGCTGGGGCCCTGCACTCCTGGTTCAATTTAAAAATTTCCCCTTGTCGGAATATCTGGAGTTCCAGGCACCCACTGGGCTACATATTAGGGCCTGGTCTCAAAAGCAAAAGATAAACAAAAGCCAACCAAGAAACACCAAGCCAAAGCACAGTACAGGTCAGCAGCCAGCATGACACATGCCCTCACTTCTTTGCCTGCGATGAAAACTTTAGATTTGTCATGAGTTGCTTTTCCAATGTAGCAAGAAAAAGTCAAGCCCATGATATTCTATCACCCAAGATAATAGCCAACGCCCACAGGGACTGTTTAAAGTAAATGGTACAGGACACACCTCAGATGCTCAGCTGTGGCCGTCATTCCACGGTGAGCAATATTCCCAGTGCCACAGAAAGTCCAGAGAGCAAACATTAGCTCTCCTCCTCTTCCTCACCCCCATTTCTAAGCATAAGGATGTCTTATTAAAGTTTTTTGAAGGATGAGACACATCAGTGGTTGAAACCTCTAAAATTGCAACTTCTAGCTGTAACGTTTCCTCTTCGGGACCTCAGGGAGGCTCCTTGGCGCTCTCCTGCTAGTGAGCCAGTGCTTGCCCATATCCTATACACTGGGGCGCAGCTTATGCTGCCTCCTGGACCTTTCCACCATCCCTCTCAAGCCCATGCTAGGATTAAGTGATTTTCCATGATGCTGCATGTCATCTGGCCTTCTTGTTCCCTAGTCTCAGTCTTTTGCTGATTCCTCCCAGAGACCTATAGTCCAGGTCTAGCCTTTTTCAGACTTCACTGTGTTGTTTAGCACCTGGTACCATCCCTGACATGTAAGAGATATCAATTCATACTAAGGAATGAAAGAAGGGGCTACAGGCCACAGGACAGAACAATAACTGCATAGCTTAGAGTGGGCACACCTCCAGAAAGGTGTTTTTAGAAACAGATTTCTGTGTGATCACCTTTCAGAATATGCTTCCATGCCCTGACTTCATCTTTAGGTTTCTGGGGAGACAGCTGTTGTGCGGTGGGTAACATCAGTTCTGTCTGAGTATTCAGTGTCTACATAAAGAGGGGGAAGCATCACTCTGTCTCTGGCCACCTCTATCTTGGATCTCACTGGGAGCTGGAGATGTAACTCAGTGAGTAAAGTAAGCCCAGAGTCCACATGAAAAAAGGACTGATTGTAGTGCTGACACACATTCATAAACCCAGTGTCAGGGAAGCTGAGACACTCGAAGCCTGGGGCCCACCCATGCCTGGCTGCGCCTGGTCAGCAAGCCTACCTGGCAAGTTCCAAATGCATGAGAGAGTTCGTCTTACAAAGCAAAGTGTAAGATGTCCTGGGAATGGCACCCCAGGCTGGCCTCTGGCTTCTACCTGCATTTACACATACGTGTACACCCTTACACATGTACGTAAACACAAATACAAAAAGAAGGGGGCAGGTGCTGGACGTGAGATGCATTGGGATGGGGCAAGAGTCTAGGAGAAAATCGAGGAAGGTTCAGAAGACCAATTCCAATCCTTACCCTTTAGGACTAAGCCCTACCCCCACCCCATACCCAGCTGAAGAAATGCTGCTTTCATTTTAAATTTAGCACTGGCCAGCCATTTGTGATTTACAATGTAAATGGTAGATCCTGGAGAAGTCTGGGGTCCTTAACCAATCAGTTATGCTTTGAGTTTTTTTCTTCTTCTCTGCAGACCTGACAGTGTTAGTGCTGAATGAGGTCACAGTCTAACTACAGTATTAACCCTGCAAATCTGTTCATTTCCGCCGAGCACCCTCAGGCAGGATATAGAACGTGTCCAATTGAAAAGCTATTACTTACTCTGTAGTGCTGTGACGGACTGAATTGTAACAGGTGTGCGTGTGCAAGTACATGTGTGTGTGTGGCTTTGCGGATGTGTGTGTGGAGTCAGGGATTCACTTTCTACATAACAGGTATCTCTTAAAAGTGGTTTCTTACTGCTTTGTGAGGCGAGTGGGCGTGATGTGTATGATAGCTGCACATGTGTGTGAGTCTGTGAATGTGCATATGCAAGTCACAGCATGCATGTGGAAATGAGAGAGCAACTGGGGACTTTAGTCCTCTACCTTCAGCCTTCTTTGAGGAAGAGTCCTTGTGCTGGACACAGGGTGTAGGAATAGGAGAAGAATGAACCTTAATTGAGAAGCTGCTTCCATAAGATAGGGCTGCAGGCATTCTCTTAATTAGTAATTAATGTGGGAATGTCCAGCCCATTGTGGGTGGGGCCACCCCTGGGCTGGTGCTCCTGTGTCCTTTCTCCTTGGCCTCTGCATCAATTCCTGCTTTCAGGTTCCTGCCGTGACTTCCTTTACTGGTGCTCCACAACATGGAAATATAAAGCAAATAAACCCTTTCCTTCCCAAGCTGCTTTGGTCATGGTGTTTCATCAGAGCGATAATAACCCTAACTAAGACAAGGTGGGACCTGGATTGTGGGACATGACTGTGACAGATGTGACTGTGTTGTTTTTTGGAGGACTATGGCAGGACTTTGGAACTTTGGGCTAGAAGAGCCACCGAGTGTTGAGAGCTCAGAGAGGTTGTGTAGGAGCCTGGAAGATAAGAATGTTGAGATCACTGCAGATGACAGAGGCCTGCCTTGTGAAGGGTCAGAGGGAAGCCAAGACTCTACCAGGCTATTTGTGTGAAAGACCTGTGGTATCAGGTCAGCTGGGGCCATAATTAAGAAGAGCTGGGCGGCACTGAAGTAAGACCTTTGAGTTACTGGGACACTTGATGCTGGTTCCATGGGACTGAAGAGTCAGCTGTGATTAAGAAGAGCTGGGCAGCATTGCCATGAAGGCTTCTGGGAAGTGTTTCCTCAGGGTCACACGCAGATACTATGTTCCAGAGGTGGATAAGGTTGTACCTCCTGCAGGCCGCTGAACTTGGTAGTGAAAGAGTCACCCAGGTAATACTGGATTTGAAGGCATGAAGGAGTCATGGAGAACAGTTGAGGCCTGGCAGTGTGTGATAGGGCTGAGGTCCCTGAGGAGAGCCCAGGAGAGACTATTGGTGAAAATGCAGCCTAGTCGCAGGAAGAGAACCCAGCATTGTAGAGATGCCACTGGATGACCAGCAGCAGCAGCAGAAGCAGCAGCAGCAGCAGCAGCAGCAGCAGCAGCAGCAGCAGCAGCAGCAGAGTGCATGCAGCCAGCCAGAGCCCAGAACAAGCTGTGTGCACTGCAGAGGGAGAGCTGAAGAAGCCAGCCTGAGAGAGGAGCTCAGAAGATAGGGAGTGAATCCCGGACATTGGACATTGAATTATTTACACAGTTGGAATTCAATTTTGTTGTGATTGTGACTGTTCTTCCCTCTTGAAATAAAAAGTATTTAACTTGTTTTTAATTTATTTTTATTTTACAGGGGCCACAATTAAAAAACTTGGATTTTTAAAAGAGAGTGAATTTTTTAAGTGTTTGAATTTGTATGGCTTATGGGACTTTTTACATTTGAAAATGTTTTACGTCGTGTGATGTCAATATAAATGCCCAGTCTTGGGGATGAACAGGAACAGGAAAGGTTGTGGCTTAACAGTGATGTGTGTGTGTGTCAAGTTGACAAGGGTTCAGTTGTGCTGGATAGCTTTATGTCAACTTGACACAAGCTAAAGTCATTTGAGAGGAGGAAACCTCAATGGAGAAAATGCCTCCATGAGATTGGGCTGCAGGCAAACCTGTAGAGCTTTTTGTTTTAATTAGTAAATGATATGGGTGGGGTTCTTGGTCCTTTGTAGACTGGTGGTTCTGTATTCTATGAGAAAGCAGGCTGAGAAAGCCTTGGAGAGCAAGTCCATAGCAGCATTCTTCCATGGCCTCTGTGTCAGTGCCTGCATCCAGGTTCCTGCCCTGTGTGAGTTCCTGTCCCGACTTCCTTCATTGATGTACTATGTGTAAGCCAAATAAATCCTTTCCTCTCCAACTTGCTTTTGGTCAAGGTTTCATTGCAGCAATAGTAATGCTACCTAGGAAGTGGCCTTTGTTGATTGGTTCATATGACAGGCTCACTCAAGATCTCCCGGGCAGCCTTTAGTGCACAGTAGGAACACAGTAGGGGATTACAGACTCTTGCTACCAGGCCAGGCTGTGTATGAATTCTGAGAGCATTCCTCATACTTACACAGCTAGCAGTTTATTTTCTGCATCTCCACAGGCCTTGATCACTTTTTAAGGGTAGAGTATGTTTTCTGTCTCCTGGAACTGCAATTACTACTTCTGGCACTTTTTAGCCTTAATATATTCTGCCATCTGCGATTTTGTTTAGTTTTTCCCCCCTCTGCCTAATAACCCTTGCAGCTCCTTTTTCTTATATGTTCCAAGTACCCTTTTGTTTTCTTAATTTCTATTTTGCATTATTGAAAAATACAGTAAAGAATACTCCAGTGAGTACCCATGAATTTGCCACCTAATTTAGGAGCTGAAAAAATGAGCTCTTTCCAAGTGACAGTTTCTGGGCTCTGTTTCATGTACCATGCAGAAGGGCACCACACAGATGGCAAACGTTTTGTGAAAAGCACCATCACCCCTTGTCTGTAGTGGCTGCCTGGGGAAGCAGGCCCAGTTGAAGTCTTGCTTGGACTTGTGCTCTAAAAGGTCTACAGGTTGAGCTCCAGGTAGTTCCTCAAGCTGTTCCAGGATCAATCAAATCTATGGCATTTTGCAAATATGTATTTTATCATGTTGCACTTTAAGCTCAAGATGAACAACTTCCTCTGTAATCTCCATCAGAGCCATTTTTCAGAGTCCTCTTGTATGTCCAGCACCATTTTTGGCATCCATTGTCAGTATGTTTGAAAACAGTCTCTGACTAAATTACAGACTTGAGGGGATGTCTGTGGTCAGTCTTACAGGACCCTCTTTTAGTTTTGTCCTCAATTGATCATCAATTAGGTCATCAAATTGATGACTGTAAATAGCTGAACTTTGTGGAGTGCCAGAATCTTGACATAACTTGCCCGTGGTTGGGAGTCACCCACAGTGTTTAAGCATCTATGCTGTATCCCCAGATGACTGGCCTCCTCTCTGTTCTTGGGAGTGCAGTTCCTTAAGCATGTCCTTCTGCACCACATGCTGCCCTCATCCTGGTCTGTTTGTTTACATCACACTTTCTGCTGCTGTGACAACACATTGTGGTGGCAACATCTGCCTCATCCTCACCTAGGAAACCTGATCTCTTCAGAAGTCAGGAGCACAACAAAGCTTGTCGGTGATCAACAACCCACTTGACGGTTCTGTTGTTTGAAGCATCCCAGAGTCACAGACCCCAAGGACTGGGATCTGATATTTTTAAAAAATCTATTGACTGATAAACCCATGGTGCCTCTTTGAACAGCTGACAGATAGAACTGTATAACTTTCTCTTTAGTGATTCACAAAATAGAGCTGTAGGAAGCCGTCATACAGAACACACACATGGCAGAAGATCGGCTCTAATTCCTTGAGCATAGCAATGAGGAAGTTTTCAAAGACAAGTATAAACCACACATATTTTATTTGGGTGTGTATTGTTTTAAGCACTGATTTTCTTTTCATTTGAAATGAATATGATTTCTCCACAAGCCACTTGTTATTTGTATAATATGAAAATTCATTTGTATAATAAGCCCTGAGAGTCATCAGAAGTGGATCCTGAGCACATGAAGTTTTCTTTCTCTCTGTTCCAGGGTTTGTTTTGCTAATAAATCATTACAGCAAAGTGAGAGAACCTGCAATTTTCCAGATTTTATTGCAATTGATTATCACTGGCACTCACTCATTTCTTATGATCTGTTTCCAGTTACAGTAACAACAGAAACCATACCTAAATGTGCTTCTCTCTCTGTAGGACAGTCGGCCCAATATGTCAAGACCTCTGATCACTAGATCCCCTGCATCGCCGCTGAACAACCAAGGCATTCCGACTCCAGCGCAGCTCACCAAATCCAATGCGCCCGTCCACATCGATGTGGGCGGCCACATGTACACCAGCAGCCTGGCCACCCTCACCAAATACCCCGAATCAAGGTAATTGCAAAAGTGATGTCATTCTCAGAAGTGCATGCAAGGGACGCTCAGAAGACCAGTGTGGACGGGCCACTGTCAAGTGTAGGACATGACCTACAGAAGCCACTCAGGGCTATGGTTGCCTGACTTCCACAAATGTGGACATGGAGTAAGAGTTCTGAGTGCCGTGCATTATAATCCTGTAATTCCACTATTCAGGAACCCAAGGAAAAAGGACAAGTGGGGCTACATAATGAATTCAAGGCCAGCCAGGACTATAGAGTGAGTCCCAATCTAAAAATTAAAAATGATGCAAAGAGTGAAATAGTAATAAAAAAATTAATAAAAATTAATACCTAAGGTCTCAGTTCAAACTCATGTCAAGGTGAAAGGAGAGAATCCAGATGGTTGTTCTCTAAGTCCCATGTATATACCATGGCATGCATTGGCTGGCACATACACACACACACACACACACACACACACACCACACACACACACCACACACACACACACACACACACACACGGGCTGGCATACACACATACACACACAGAGAGAGAAAGAGACAGATAGACAGAGAGGGAGATAAGGGAGAGAAAATAATGTTTGTTGCCTAAATAGAAAATATAGAATAAAAATCATAGCTATGAAGGGGTTTGCAACCCCATAAGAAGAACAATAATATCAACCAAACAGACCTCCCAGAGCTCCCAGGGACTAAACCACCCACCAAAGAATACACATGGAGAGACCCATGGCCTTGTAGCAGAGAATGGCCTTGTTGGGCATCAGTGGGAGGAGAGGTCCTTGATCCTGTGAAGACTAGATACTCCAGTGTAGGGGAATTCGAGAGCCAGGAGGCAGAAATGGGTGCATGGGTTGGGAAACACCCTCATAGAAGCAGGGAACGGGGGATGGGATAGGGGAGTTCCGGGGGGTGAGGAGGACCGGGAAAGGGGATAACATTTGAAATGTAAAGAAATAAAATATCCAATAAAAAAAATGATGAGTAGAAAAAAAATCATAGCTACTGTAAAAATGTTATGGAGACTTGCGAATTAGTTTTCCAGATCTCTCGACTACCTAGTATTATTATATAAAATAATTTGAAAATTGGGGTGAAAAGTATAGGAAAATGTTTCTCCTGATTACCAGATTTAATTTCCATGATAAAAATGAAATGACTAAAATGTAGGTTTCTATGTTATCCACAGAGGATTACAATGATGTAATCCTATCAATCAGCTATTAGAGCAGGTGTGACTCAAAAACACTAAAGTGACACTGTGACATGGTCACAGTGGCTAAAGTTTTCATGAATATGACTCTATGATTCTTGTTCTTTTAAAATAGTATCTGTTTATTGTATTCCTTCCAACCTTCTGTTAATACTAACATCAGCTACAAAAAAATTGCTGCTGGACCTCCAGATGAGGAGTTAAATCCAGGGTCAAGTACAAAATACATACAAAGGTCCAAACCCTGTCCTTAGGTGTAGGGCAAGCCAGTGGTCTGGTCTGGTGGCCTTTTGCTTTGGTTTGCTTTCTAAACCTCTTATACAAGGGGGAAGTTAATATAGCTTGAGGGACTTACTTCCAAAGTGTTTAGAATAAAAGTATTTCTGATTTGGCATATTTTCAAATTTTAGAATATTTTCAAATTTTAGAATGTCTAATGAGCTATGGGGAAAGGGGAGTCATGTTTCAACATGAAATTCATTTATATATAATTCATGATATAATTTTACACACATGTCCTGAAGATCATTTTGTATCATATTTTTAATAATTCTGTGGACAAAACAAATTTTCATGATGTGGAATTTTCCATATAGGGGTGTTATATTTTTACTCAGAAGGTCTTGGCGGCTTTGGGGATAGCTAAATTAGTAAGGTGCTTGCCACAAAAGCACGTGTCCAATCCCCAGAACTCACATAAAACAGCTGTATTCCTATGATCCCAGCTGTCTGCTTAGTATTTCTTCTCACCTTGACATAGTCACCTGGGAAGAGAGGATTTGGGTTGCAGAATTGCCTAAATCAAATTGGCATGCTTGTGAGGAACTGTCTTGATTATAACACATAAGAAAGTCCAGTTACTTTCTCTACCTGCTTGGTCTCTTATAGTAGCCAGCTGCCACATACAGCTGTTGAGCACCCAAAGAAAGGACAGTCCACACTGACACCTCCTGCCCCCCTTGACATACATTACACACTAAACTTTGAGACATAGAACAAAAAAACTGTGTAAAATTGATTTTTATGTCATTTTCTTTTCATGTTAGAATGATAATATTTTGAGTTAGATAGAAATATAGTTCAGACAGATTTTTCTTATTTTTATTTTTCCCATGTGTGCTAGAAAATGTAAAATCGATTATGCATCTTCTTTCCTCTATGGAAGCACTAAACTAGGAATATACGCTTTTATGGAAAGAATTAAACCTGCACTTTGCCATCCTAATACTTTCAAACATCAAAAATTGAATTTTTTCTCATCGACATAATTTTAAAAGGCAGACTCATTGAATGCTTTCCTCAATTTTCTTGTCATTTCCAGTCACCATTTGCCCACAGTCTCATAGCAGCAGTGATAGTTTTTTCTTTTGATATTTCAGAAGTCAAACTTGGGTCCTTATACATGGCAGGCACATGTCCTATCCCTAAGCCTCACCTCCAGCCCGAGCAAAAGTAATTTCCTTTGTTATTATGTGTGTTTACATGTAGGCTCTGCCATCTGCCTGGCAGGTATTTGATGAGTTGGTAGGACCCGATGGCTGAATACCTGCCTTCTCTCATATAAAACAGGTACAAGTGCATCATTTTATAAGGCTGTTCATTGCACATGACTATAGGAAGTGCCTCATAGTCCTTCACTCAGTACATAGTGATCAGCCACTCAGCAGTTACCTCCTCTCAAGCTGTCTTCCAAATCCTCACAGCTTCCTTTCCATAGCTAGGAGACAGCCTGAGCTGATGCTGGGCTCTCCTTCCTAGTCTCTGGTATTGTAAACTCTTGTGTATGCCCACTTTACATTCTCCTTCCCAACCAGATAGAGCGTTACGCTCGTGTGGTTTCAAAGAAACTTCTGATTCCATGGCTTTATACCTAAAGCAAATAACACTGCTCAGATAACACTGGCTCAGTGTTCAATTGTCTGTGTGTATCACTCTGCTCCTCCTTGGTTCATGGGACACTTTTGTAAATAATTAAATATTCATCTCAAAGAAACTTCAGAAAGGGACCAACCCTCAGATTTTAGCAGTCAAAGATGCTTAAAAGGATACACATTTGTGATTTTTCCCATAGGTATCCAGTGTCCCTTCCAAGTTCTGTGAAGATCTACAACCTGGTCAACCCTCTGTCAATAAACCCAGACAGACCAATTGCATTACCCATGAACATAGGATTATTAGCAATTCTGGTTACATTCTCTAGATTCTGGGGTGCTTCGAACCCTTGTCTCCCTGAAGGACTGCCCCTTCTGTGCCCACTCAGGGCTCCTGGTTCTTCTCTACCTGCTTCTTCTGGTGCAGTGTCCCTGAGAAAAAGGGGGCTTCTGGGATTACGGCAAAGACCTCTAGTTAAAGAAATTCTGATTTGTAAGTAACAAATGACCTTAAAGATGTGAGGTGGAAGATCTGAGGGGGTACATAGCTTGGGGCACGACACCTGTGAGGGATCTGAGTCTGAGCCCAAGTCCTCACAAAAAAGGAAAGGAGACGCTAGGAATCTCCAACCAGGATTATAGTCTGGAGTCAAACTCCACAAGAACACCTGCTTTCAATCTGTAATAACTTTATACCAATTACATTTAAAGGAAAAACAAAAAGAAAACAAACCGCGAACAAATAAACCAAAACCTAGAGCAAGGACAGCAGTTCACACTGTATCCCTAGCACTTGGGAAACTGACATAGAACCATATCAAGACTGAACTGGCTTACAAAGAGGGGCACTATCAAAAAAGCAGAAGCAAATCTGAACCGGGACTGTAGACAGCCAAGAATATGTAAAGATGGGTGATCAGAAATCAACAGACTAGGACTCATGCTGCCTGTTTTCCCATATAAAGGTACAACAACAAAGAAAAGATCAAGAAAAATATGCCACCGTCAAATATTTCCAGCTGGACCTGGTGGTATGGGCCTGTAATCTGAGCTACTCTACTCAGGGAACAGAGGCAGCAGGATTGTGAGTTCAAGCCCAGACTGGGCAACTTATCAAGACTGTGTCTTAACAACAACAACAACAATTTAAGGGGGTGGGGGACTCAGGAATGTAGCACCATAGTAGGATACTTGCCCAACATGCATGATCAAACCCAGCACCACTTTAAAAAGGGGGGTTAGGGGAGTAAGTGGATGGAATCAGAATCTTCTGTACTGGTCTACTCACTTGATTTATAGTGTGAGCATCTGATGGGAGGTGTTTGTAGATGTTCTTTCTCTGGACTGTGCAGATTTGAAGGGCACATGTGGTTACGACTGGCTCAAAAACACTGAAGATACGTTATTAACACCACTGATAGCAAAAGATTGAAATAGTGCAATAATTTGTTTATTAAGCCCCATGCCAAATTACATGGCATTCTGAAGATCTGCTCTGGGCATATGTGTGTGGTGAACATCCATCCATTCAGCGATCATTTTGAGAATGGCTTGTCTGAGTTCAAAGCAGGGTCTTTTGCATCCATCACTGTCCCTTCTTGCAAAAATAATTTTAGTGGTGCTCTGCTTATGCTTATTCAGATGTGGATTCTTTCAAATGGGGAAGTTGGCTGAGCCACATAATTAATAGGACCTGTGGGGTGGTAATAAAGTGGGGGTCTCAGTGAAAATAGTTCACTGTCTGGCAGGGAGCTCTCAGGTTTTAGTTCCCGAGCCTTCTGAGCTGACTGCTTGACAGAGCTTTTGTATATTTTAAACCCAGTACTTGAGTTAACTCCCACATAAGTAGATTATGCTAAATGGATATCTCTAAAATAGTTGCTGAGTTACTAAGCACACAGGGATATATAGGTAACTGCAAACCTCAAAAGACTCCTCCTATACCCTTGGAGTTGACGCCTATGGCCACCTGAAGGATGTGTGCATTCAGAGCTTTAGGCTGGAGGAGGCAAGCTCATGCCCTTGCCAGCAGAGTTCTGTCTCCTGGTGTGTATCATGCTCATGTGAGGTAGACAACACAGGACCAATGGAGCTGCACTGAGAGGGAAGCCAGGTAAGTGGCTTACCTGGGAGGATTAGCGAGACCAGGCTTGTGAGTTCTAAGCCACCCTACATTACACACATTTGTACTCTGTCTCAAAACAAAACCACCTCAAATATGGAACTGGGCAGATGGCTCAGTGATTAAGAGCACCTCCTGTTCTTCCAGAGGATCTGGGTTTGGTTCCTAGAGCCCTATTGAGTGGCTCATAAACTCCAGGGGATCCATGCCCTCTTCTTTACTCCACAGGCACACAAACCCATACGTGAACATACACACAGACACATACCTATACACCTAATTTTAAATACATTTTTTAAAACCTTAAAATAAAAGGATCTTAGGAGACAGTTCTAAAGACAGTCAAGTCAATGTTTGCATTTCTGTGCACTTATATCCTGTCCTAGGGAACTTTCTGGAATCCTGCTAAGTCTGAGGAGTCTGTCATGTCAACATTCCCACCTTTGTGCCTCCAGTTTTGATTTTGTCATTCCTAGACACGAGTGTCATTGTGTTATCATATAGGCTCATGTTTCAAAGACCCCCCCCCAAATGTATGCTGTTACAGGATGCATCTGACCTGCCAAATGATTCATCAGAATTTTCCTCAGAATTGCTGCATGAAGTCAGGCTCAGTGGCTTATATCTATAATCTGAGGTCTCAAGAAGAGAGACAGGGGGATGCTGGATGAGGTATGCCTGGGTGGCTGCATAGAGAGAATCTATCTAAAAAGCAAACAGAAAAAACAAAAATCCCATAAAGTTACTGCACGCTAGTGACTAGTCTGTTTTGTTAAGCCCTGCCTTTTGATCCACGTGTTAGACAATTCAGTGCCTGTGTTGAATTGTGCCAGGGTAGGTCACCTGTGGAGTGTCAGCAGAGAGGGAAGGGAGGTCATACTGCTGCTGCCGTGACAGGGCATGCACACGGTCACTGAGGAGCAAGAACTGGCTGAGCCTTAGACTTTGGAAGTGTGGTGTGTCCCAGGTGCGATGGGCTGGAGTCCTTGTCTGTCTCCTCTCTTTATTTTACTGTCCTGCTTTCCCACAGTTCTCCTTTGGGATACAAGTGAACAAATGAGAAGTTGAACAGCCCTCTGTGTTTAAACAATGAACCAGGCTTTAGTTAGTGCTGGGGGAGTAATGCTTTAGTAAGATGTGCTGTACAGCTGCAGGATTCCTCTGAGGGATCCTCACCAGGGAACAAGGTGGCTCTAGCTTTCAATGCAGTGGGACTCGGGAAGTGTTGTTTTAAATATAATGCAGAGAAAAGACCACAATGGTATCTACCTCTCTCCATCACCCTCTTGTGTTCCCTATATGGGTGATTTTGTTTTCTGTTCCACCAGAAGACACAACGACCTACAAAAGTCCTCCTTCTCTTACAATGGCTTCTGTAGCTTATGAGGCAGAGGTAGCAGAGAAAAACAGTAAATAGTCAATAAGCAGTATTTCACTAAGCAGCTCACTACCACTGAGAAAGATAGCTAGGCGTAGTGGAGCATCCCTGTAATCCCAGCACTTGAGAGGTGGAGGAAGGAGGATCAGGAGTTTATGACTATGTCTGCTATACAATGAGTTTGGGGCCAGCCTAGGCTGTTTAAGACACTGTCTTAAAAAAAAAAAAAAAGAAAAAAGAAAGAAAAGATTATTTGTACAAGGTAAGTAGGCCCTCTGGGGAATTAACTTGCTCCCTATATTAAATCTAAAGGTAATTTTATTTTCACATAGTTATTCCCCCACCACAAGAAACATCTATTTGTCTGAAAAAAAAATTAACTCAAAAGTCCAGTTTGGTCGGGTAGTGGTGGTGCACGCCTTTAATCCCAGCACTTGGGAGGCAGAGGAAGGCGGATTTCTGAGTTCGAGGCCAGCCTGGTCTACAGAGTGAGTTCCAGGACAGCCAGGGCTACACAGAGAAACCCTGTCTCGAAAAACCAAAAAAAAAAAAAAAAAAAAAAAAGTCCAGTTTGTATTTTAATTCATACTTAGAAGCAGAATTTGCTAGCATGCTGAGTCATACGAGGTCTGTTTGTCTCCCATGTCCTGTGGTGCATCTCTGCATTGCTACGTGGGGAATCGCCACATTGCCCTGTTTTCTCAGTGGACAGGAACCCACAGGACAGCTACAGGCCCTGGGTGTGGGGTGGCTCCCCTCACCATCACCCACAGTACTGCCTGTGACTGTCATGTTCTTTCATTTTTGCACATAAAGCTATGTTTGGTTTTGACTGAAGTAGTGAATTCAAAAGTTGCTGAAACAAATAGTGCCTTAGTCTTCCTCAGTCTTCCCAGTCGAGACCCTCTTGCATGTATGCACCTGCTGGCACCATGATGTTTCGGAATAATAGAGAGAAACAATTCAAGGTTGAGTTGCAGGTCATATTGAGTACTTTAATTATGTCCTAATTTGTCAAGAACTCAACTTCCTATGGACATCTTCCTGTTAGAAACCCATCTCTCCCAAGGTCTTATCGCTTGTGTTCCATCCTTGTGTCCTTTGGGGCCCATCCCTGTGAAGTGAGGATTTACAGCCTCTTTTCTTCAAGGCACAGACCAGAAGGATTTCTTTTCAAGCTTACTTTCTTCAGAGGAAAATAAGGAACCAGAATAGCAGTCAGGTGACCCCTAACTTCCTCTAACTTATGCCTCCTCCTTCTCCTTCACCTTCTCCATCTCAGGAGATACAGATTTCTGGGCATGCTCTGCTACTCACTTACTATGTACCTCTCAGGGAGGAGGGGAAATCCTCAACTTTTTGTGAATGTGTGTGTGTACATGTTAGTGTGGGTAGGTGTGTGTGTGTTCGCGTGCGCGCATGCCAGAGGCTGACACTGGATATCTTTTTTTATGGCTTTCTACATTATTTTTAAATATTTTTATTTATTCTTTGAGAATTTTATACAATGTATTTGATTATATTCTTTCTCCTCCTTCAAACCCTCCCAAACCAGTTCTTCCCCCAACTCCCTACCCATGTAATGCTACTTCTTTCTATCTCTCTCTAAACAAACAAAAACAAACAAACAAAAACAAAAAACCAAGTAGTCCAGGATTTGCTGGCTGACTACTCCTGGGTGTGGGGCTCGCCCTGGAGCATGGGAGGTACATTAAGGATCCCGTCACTGAACCAGCTTTCCCTTATCCAGCACAATCGAGTGCCCCTTGGTTAGAGGCAGGACCTCTCCATGCTGGGGTTTTGTCTGGCCTGAGCTTGTGCAGGTCTTCTGCTGTCACAGGATCTTCATCTGCCATTGTGTCTAGAAAGGTTTCTTTGGAGTCATCCACCACCTGTGGCTCTGATAAGCTTCCTGCTCCTTCTTCCACTTAGATCCCTGAGACTTTTGGGCAGCTATGATGTAGACAACCCATTTGGGGCTGAGCATTCTAAAGTTGCTTCCTCTCTGTACAGTTATGGGTTCCTGTGTTAATTACCATTTACTACAAGAAGAAACTTCTCTGGTAAGTTTGAGTGGTGCCCTCATCTATGACATCTAATGACAGTGTCATTAGGAGTCATTTTGCTGCTCTGTTCATTAGCAGAACAATAGTAGTAGGTTTCCCATAGGGCCCATGACCTATCTAACCTTGAGTTCTTTGTGACAGGGTCTCTTGCTGAGCCTGGAGCTTGCTAATTTGGCTCAACTGACTAGCTGTGCAATTTGGGTTCTCCTTGCAAGACAAATGATTTCCCAGCTCAGCATCTCCTCACCCAAACTCTTCAGTCTTAACACATGCCCCTGAAATCCTTGAGTATCTCAGAGTTTGGGCACCTGATGTATGGGGACAGAGAGAGGTATAAGTGTCCACAGGCTGGTGCTGTGTGTGCTATGGTGTGGCCACATAGAGTCTGGTAGAAGCAGGCTTTTCCTGATGATTATGCCATGAATCATACTGCTTGGGACAAAAGAGTTCCCAGCTTTCATTTTTCATGATGAATAGTATCACTGAGAATGCCAAGGTTGTTTTTACTGTTTTCAATCTTTTCATGTTTCTTCTCATCATACAAAAAAATTATAACAAATGCCTGATCCATTCATCCATTTGAAAATTAATTCTTTTGGGTAACTTTTTACGAGGTTAGCATATGGAAATATGATCCATCTCACTGTTTTTAAGAATAGTTCCATTGAAGTAGCTTCAGTTTTTAAGTGGTTCCTTCATGTAGCTCAGCTCACAGATTTCAGATATTGCTTTTTAGGGACTGACTATTGTTTTTGTTTGTCTGTTTTTACAAACCCTGTTGTTTCTGCCAGTCACATATGTGGATGTGAAGACAGTTTATGGTTTAAAAAAAAAGCCACTATGAAAACATTCAGGTCCAGTGAGATGGCTTGGTGACTAAAAGCGTGATGACAGGGTGGAATGCCCAGAACCATCAACAGGAGAGATCTGACTACCTCAAGTTGTCTTCTAGCTTCTGGCAGCTGACAGAATCTGAGGGATGGAGAACCACTCTTTTCTGAGGATATAGCTACTGATAGTATTAACCATGTTCCCATGTTCCAGTGGACAGTCCAATGTCCATGTACATATGGGAGTACCAACTGGACTTGGTGGGGTATATATGATATATGTATGTGTGTATACATATATGTGTATATATGTATATGTACATATATGAGTGTATATATGTACATATGTATGTGTATGTATGTTATATATGTGTGTATATTTGTATATATGTGTGTATATGTATGCATATATATACATATATGTGTGTATATATGTACATATGTATATATGCGTTATGTATATATATATTGGTATATATGTGTGTATATGTATGTATATATATGTATACATTATATATGTATATTGTATAGTATATATAATATATACATATATATACTGTATACATTTCCATATTCTTTATGTAAATATATTTTGTATATACATATTTTATATCTATTATATAAAAATGTTGGGGAGGGGACATGTTGGGGGAATGAGGCAGAACTGAAGGAAATAAATGGAAGATATATTTTATTGTATCCATATATGAAATTCTCAAGAATAAATAATTTTAAGCTGTCCTCTCACCTCATATGCTTGCCGTGACATGCATGTACATACTCCACTCTTTCACATACATCGTCACATACACACATAATTGTAATAGAAAAGTATTTACATGAATGTCCAAAAACCCAACTACCCTTTTGTCATATGGGAACCTTGGAATATAAGAATTATTCACCTGACAGCCTTATTCTTGTGTGTTCTGGTAGTTCTGATGTCATCCTGAACTCCTCAATCTGAAGGCAAAAAAAGTCATTGCCTCCCAACCATGTCAGTGAGTTGTTGAATATCTTCGGGATACCATATCTGGTCTTGGGAGGGCCTAGGACAAGGATCTCTGTGTAGAATGCTTTCATGTGCAAGCATGAAGCCCTGAATCTGAGTCCCCAGAGCTCCCATGAAAAAAGCAGGTAGTTTGTACCTTAATCTCAGTGCTAATACCTGAGATGGAAAACAAAGACAGGAGAATCCAAGAGGCTGCCCAGTCAGCTAGTCTCTGCCATACAGAGAAGCAGATAACAGAGAAGAGACACTGTCTCAAACTTGAGGACTAACACCCAGGGTTGTCTTCTGACCTCCATGTGCACACCACACTCATATCCATGAACATACACACATACACACACACACACACAAAACCCTCAATACCATGTCCCTGGAAGAGACACTGGCCCTGAACAGTGACTTCAGGCTGCTAATAAATGCCAATATCAGACAGCTTAGACATGGCAGTGCACTTTATGATGTCGTTTGGTTCTTTTTGTTGAAAGGCTCAGTTGAGTGCCTCACAATGGACCATAACTTTTAAACAGTGGCAAAGAGTGCAGGTTGGGAGGGTTTTTAATCACAGAAAGGTGAACTGAGCTCACTCTATCTTTTTTATTTGAACTTAGTGAGCTCTGGGATCCACCCCAGCCTCATTAAGCTCAGTGTGTCCACCCCATACTAAAATTGATCTTTGAGAAATAACCTAGCAGGCCCTGAGGACTTCTGAGCTTTTCCAAAAACTGGAACTTCCTGATCTCAAAATAGCTCAATCCATAGAAAAGGAAAAAAGAAAGATCCTTTCCTACCCCTCCCTCTTCAGGGCCTCAGGTAATGCCAGTCGTGTAACCCAGGATATTCACTCCCCACCCCCCATGTTCTAGACTCTACCTGAATGTTGAAATTGTAGGTGTGCTAACGGGGCTGTGGATAGAACCTGTGCCCTTGGGAACACTCCACAAGCACTCCACCAAGTGAGTTCTGTGCCTAGATGACCCCCACCCTTTCTTGTCTCTAGTTCTATCTTTAAGGAATACTCTAAGACTGCCCTATTAATCTATAATCTTAAGCATTTTAGAAAAGAGGCCTCACCAAAACCTCATCATTTTCATAATTTACCATGTAAGGAATGAGCTGGTATAAAGGAGAAGTCAGAAAGAGAATTATTAGATTATTGGATCAAAAGTCATAACAACCAAGCAAACTCATGGAACCATGTTTGAATAGAGCACATTCCTTTCTCCACCCCATTGAGATGCTGACGATGGTTAGAAAGCTAGACAGAAGAGCAGTGGTTTTCCTCCCAAGAACACAATATGTTGGGTAGGCTTGGGAGGAGCTCACCTGTCTCAGAGGTTCCCAACTTGCTGAAGGCACTTGGTTCTCATTGGGACATGTGCATAGGGAGGTAGAAGAACAAGTCAAGGGAAGCCATACCAACTGCCTGATGCTGTCACCTCTGTATATGAGCACCCGGAGCAGGAAAGGAAATGACAAGCTCTTATTCCTATCTGGAAACATTTACTTCTTGAGCTAATTAGTAGGTTGGGACCTGGTTCTGAATTTTTGTTTTTTGGACATCTTAGGGAGAAGTAGCCACAGATGCATATGTTGTACAGTGTGCTGAAGGACTGGGAGTACCTCTGGGGGAATTCTTGAATTATGTAACCCAGGCTCATCAGGGTGGGGTGATAGCCCAGGATAGACACCTCCAGAGTGAGTACTGTTGGCCCTGCTGATGCCAAGAGCAGAGAGCTGTTAGTAACCTTCATGGGTGTTTCCCATGCCCATAACAGTAAGAGCTGTCTTTAAACTATGAGATTGCAGGAATAAGCCGCCATGCCTGGCTCTACAGGTCACAGTTTATTTTCAAATGACACTTTGAGTTGCTGACTACTAAGTAAATGTACAACATAACCTAGAAATATAAAGCTTCAGACTGTATAGCCAAATAGGCACATTCCTTGGAGACCAGAAAAAACAATTGAACATCCTGAGAAGGCAGTTGGAGGACAAGGATGTTCAGTGCCTGTGCGCAGCATGAATTTGAATTTTCAGCTCTTCTCTCTCTAAGGAGATAGGACTCACAGTCCTGAGGTGATGTCATTGGGAAGCTGGTTTCTGGATGAGTTTTAAAACTTCTTCATCACTCTGAAGTCATACAATCACAGAATGAGTTCATTTCTATTCATTCAACCACCTTTTGATATTTGAATGAGACTTTTGCTGTATAACTTTGAATGATGGCACTTAAGTTTTGTGTGTGCGTGCATTTGTGTGTGTGCTGGATAGTTTTATGTCAACTTGACACAAGCTAGAGTTATCTGAAGAGGGAACCTCAATTGACAAAATATCTCCATAAAATCCAGCTGTAAGGCATTTTCTCAATTCATGATTAGTGGGGGAGGGGGAGGGGAGGGGAGGGGAAAGAGAGCCAATTGTGGAAGGAGCATCCTGGGGCTAGCGGTCCTGGGTGCTATAAGAAAGTAGGCTGAGGAAGCCATGAGAAGCAAGCCAGTAAGCAGCATCCTTCCATGGCCTCTCCATCAGCTCCTGCTTCCAGGTTCCAGCCCTGTTTGAGTTCCTGTCCTGACTTCCTCTGATGATGAACAGTGATATGGAAGTGTAAGCAAAATAAATCCTTTCCTCCCCAAGCTGCTTTGGTCATGGAGCAAATATTGTTTCATCCCAGCAATAGTAACCCTAACTAAGACAGTGAACGTGTGTGTATGTGCATGTATATGCTCCTGTGTGTGCATGTGCATTAGTCTATATGTGTGAACTTGTGTGTGTGGGAAATGTAGGCATTTATGCAATCATTTGTATATGTATGTGGTATGTAAGGATGTATATGTGTGCATGTTTATATACATGGCATATATGTATGTGTGTATGTACATTTGTATATGTTTATAATGAGTATGCATGTCCATATGTGTACATTTATGTATGTATATGGTATTTATATATATGGTGTGTGCATTTGTGTATGTGCGTGTGGCATGTATGCATGTGAGTGGTATTTATGCATATGATGTGTGTACATTTGTAATATGTGTGTTATATATGTATTTGTGTATGTGTGTGGCATGCATGCTGTGCATGCATTTGTGTCTCTGACCATGAGAGAGTTAGAAAGCAGTACAAACAAGTTGAGGTAGATTCAGCTACTCTGTCCATTTTTCTGAGGATGTTAAAAAAGCATTAAGCAGGTTTCTTGCCAGTTTCTTGTTCTTTTCATTAAACTCTGTTAAGCTTCTAGGATTTTCACTTAAACATACTAAGCAAAAGATTTAAATATTTCATTATAAGCCACTGTTTTGCTGGCATGATCACAAGTGGGGAAAACTGTTAAGTTGGAAATAGAAATGCTGGCTTGGCCATCGTCCTCTCGTATGATCAATATGATGCGCATTTGTGTGAGGCACTGACTGTAGCATATTGTCAGTGATTTCCAACCGTCTGGAGTAGTGAAGCAACAAGGGAAGTGTGGGCACACTGCCCTCGCCAGCTAGCCTCACCGATGGCCACAAAGTATGAGGCAGAGGGGGCCAGGGGCCACCTGCGAACAGCAATCCAAGGGACAGGCCCAGGGATCTGCTAGACACGGGGAAGACTCAGGAATGGTGCACCACATTCTATAATCTGTCAGGTTTGCCCAGGAGTAAGGGTACAAGTTAAGCACAATTAGATTTACCTAGAGTGACATATGGAGACAGTGGGGGGGAGGGGGATGAAAGACACATTTAAACTGCAAACAACGGGTATGAGGCTGCCAACACAGGAGCTCAGCACTTTGGAGAATCCGTCCTGACACTCATGGCTCAGGGAGACCAAGGCCACAGAGACACTACCTAAGAGTGTGTCCAGTCATAAGAAATGGGAGGGCATGGGCAATAGTGTCATGGTAGAGTGCTTGACTAGCATGCAGTACGTCTTGGGTTTGAGAATTTGATACCATAGAAAAGAGCAGAGAGAGAAGAAAGAGGAGGGGGAAGAGATGGAAGACTCAAGAAAGGAAGATAAGAAGGAGGAGAGGAGGGAGAGACGAAGGGAGGGAGGGAAGGAGGGAGGGAGGAAAGGAATGGAAAAAACACAACTACAAGATGGCAGGAAAGACAGGGAAGGAGCTGAGGTTCTGAGGCAGAGGTAGATGCAGGACAGCACTCCCACACCCTGTAAGTATTTTCTGCTTTTGTTCATTTGTTTGTAGTACTGGGAACAGAAGAACCCAGGTCCTTGCAGATATGGGGCAAGGATTCAACCACTATCTGTATCCCCCCCACACACCTGATATTTTACTGTGCTTGAGTGATTTTGGCACTGGAGGGGCTTGGGCCAATTCAAAGACGGACAGGCTCTCCATCTCAAAGAAAGCAGAGCCCACATCCTCAGCAGGCTACTTGATGGTGCTACAACTCAGTTTCTTCACTGCTACAATCAAATGTTCTTGTATTAGGCTTTTTTTTTAATACTTAGTATTACCACAGTGAGAATTCAAGCAGATAATCTGCAAAATTTTCAGCAGGGTGTTGAACACACTCTCACTAAATGTTAGCTATTAGAGCATTTTCCCCTCTGAATGGGGATTATTACTATAAAATGGAAAACATATTCTAGAGTTCTTAAATCAAGAAAAAAGCCTAAGGATTGTGTCAAAAATACCTCTAAATATAGAACAGACTGTTGGGAGGAGGAGAGGAGAGGGGTTGAGGAGGCAGGCGCGTGCACACATGTTCATGCTTGCCTGCTCATATAGAAAGCAAGACAAAAACCTAAACAGACTGTGTTCACTGAAAATACCCAGCTGGGCTCCAGGAAAAGGCGAGATGATTTTGTCCTGGGCTCATCTGAGAAAAATTGCCATTCATTCTAGAAACCATTGAAAACTTGCTTGAACCAGGAGTAAGCACAGGTGATGTCAAAATTTGTCTTCCAACTAAGACTGATCCTGTATACAGAAAGAATTCTGATTGGGGGCACAGCACCTAATCTAAGGACGAACATCTGCCAGCAGCTGCTGAGCTTGTGACAGGAAGGCAAGTGCTTTATAGAGTGACAAACGACCATTGGGCAGTAAAGGAGAAGGTCTAAGCTGGGCCCTGTGGCCCAGCTGCCTTGTGGGAGTTCTAGCCTTATTATTTATCAGCTTGCTGCAGTGTCCTCACCTGCAAAGTAGAGAGCCTCATAGAGTTGTGTAGAGTTGATACCATGTGCCCCACAGAGAACAGTGAATGTTTTAGTGCATGTCCATGTGTTCCTTATAAGAATTCACTGTCTGAGGCTCAGTCTTGTTAACAAAATAAAAAAAGGGGGGGAGAGGCAGAGAGCCTTTGGGGCTGCTTGGCAAGAAGCTGACATGGGCCAATGACAAGGAAATGGGCTGCTTGGCAGGAATATGACATGGGCCAAGGACAAGGAAGTGGGCTTCAGTCAGAAATCTGACATTAGACTAGAACAAAGAAGTAATTTCAGGTAGGAATCTAAATCTTAGGCTACAACAAAGAAGTAATCTCAGGCAGGAATCTAAATATTAGGCTAGAACAAAGAAGTAACTTCAGACAGGAATCTAAATTTTAGGCTATAACAAGGAAGTAAGCTTCAGACATAAAAATGACCTTGGGCTAGGACAGGGAAGTTGCCCATTGGTCATCCTGATAAGCCTTTAGAAACAGTGATCAGGGGAGTGTTCATGTCATTGGGTTTAATGCCTTGCTTTTTCTTTGACTATTTGTGTTTATTGTCTTGCTTGTTCCTTGACTATTTGCATCTATTGTATTACTAGACCCTCAACCTAGAACTGACCTTAATGCATGCATGTAATCAAAATGATATAAAAGCAAAAAGGAGGAGGGGGGATGGGATAGGGAGTTCTAGAGAGGGGAAATGGGGAAAGGGGATGACATCTGTATTGTAAATAAATAAAATATCCAATTAAAAAAAAAAGAATTCACTGTCTAATAGGATCCCAGTTCTCCAGTTAAAACAACAAATCAAAACTCCCTGAAGTGCTGGGAAGAGGGCTCAGTGGGTGAAGTACACAATGTGCAAACTTGAGGACCTGAACTCAGACCCTCAGTGTCCACGAACAAAGCCCTGTGGCAGGGAACTCCTGTGTACCAGCTCTGGGAAGTAAAGACAGCCCAGGTGCCTAGAGCCTGCTCAGCAGACAGTGAGTCAGTGAACTCAAGGTCCCGTGAGAGACAAGGTGGGGACCACCCCTGGCACAGGCCTGGTGCTAGTATCCCTGTTTTGCAAATGAGGACACTTCGGCACACATGCGCGTGTGAACGCATGTGAACACAATAAAGAAAGCATTTAAAACGTCTGGTAGATTAGGTAGCGTCTCTGTGGCCTTGGTCTCCCTGAGCCATGAGTCTCAGGACGGATTCTCCAAAGTGCTGAGCTCCTGTGTTGGCAGCCACTTACCTGCTGTTTGCAGTTTAAATGTGTCTTTCATTCTCCCCCCCCACTGCCTCCATACATCACATAAGGAAACAGTGCTGCCCTAGGGGACAGGTGCTGGAAGCACAGTTTCCCACAAGTAGACACAATTTGCTTTGGTTTTTGCTTAAATTATTTTCTTTTTTTTCCCCCTTAAATTACTTCTATCCATTTCTATAACAAGATTTAAATCAATTTTTATCTGTAGTCATAAAACATGAAATTTCCCAAGACTAGAAACAGTAAAGAATTATTCCAGAACCCTGGATGATCATAAACAACATTTTATTTGCTTGAAATTAAATGCTGTTTATGATCATTCAGGGGTTTTTCCCTTCCTTCCTTCCTTCCTTCCTTCCTTCCTTCCTTCCTTCCTTCCTTCTTCCCTCCCTCCCTCCCTCCCTCCCTCCCTCCCTCCCTCCCTCCCCTCCTTAAGGAAGGACTTATACTGGCTCACAGCTTCAAGACTACACAGTCTATCATGGTAGAGAAGGTCTCATGGAGTCCCTGATCAAGTTAACACTATGTTTCTGACATATCCATTAGTAATGCAGCAGATCTCTTCATTTGCTCCTTTTTTTCCCTATAGTAGTAGGGTTACTGTACTCAGCAGAGAAGGGAGGAAAGAATTGTCATCATCTCCTCTGCTCACGTGTGCTTATCTCCCTGATGTCAGCTAACCACTGTGGTGACAGTCCCCTCTACACTTGTATGCGTGTGCACAAACACACACACACACATACACAACAGTGCATGGACACACAAGCATACATACCTTACCAGCCCCTCTACCCTGCTTGCCATCTATCTCAGATTTCAAATATTAGGAAAGAAATTTGGTTGGGAAGCCAAGCTAGAAGACCTAAAAGGTATATAAAGTCGCATGGACTCTGGCACCAGCTTCACTTACCTGTATCAGAATGCCTAGCAAGATAATCTCAGAGGTTGATTTTGGTGTACAGTAGCTGACACTGTTGTTTTTAGGCTGAGGAGAGGCACAGAATCATAGTGGGGAGCATGTGATGGAACAAAACTGGTTATCTCATGGTACCCAGGGGCAGAGAAAGAAGAAGAGTCCAGGGACAAATATACCACTTCAAAGCCACATCCTCAGGGACCTGTTGTTTCCTCCAGCTGGGTCCCACTTCTGACTAGCCTGTTTGGCCATGGACTCATTAATATGTTGAAGCAGTTAGCACCCCACCCATCGATCCAGTTACTTCCCAGTTATACATCACCAGCTGTGAGCCAGGCCTTTAACGTGTGCACCTGTGTGGTGTGTGTGAGGAACAGGTGATATATTTTTCATATCCAAAATGGTATTTCTTTCTTATTGCCCCATTAGATGACAGACTCATGACAGGTTTTATGTTCAGCTAACATTTCCACCTTCTGCAGTTTCCTAATTTTCAATTAATAGATACCACTTATAACTTTAAAATATCCTTAAGTGCTAAACAGATCATTTGGGAGTTGCTTCTGAATCTGGTAGCCAGCAAAATAAATCTGGACTGGAAACTAAATGGAATCTTTCTTCCAAGTCCAAACCATGTTCTCCGTAGAACTGAGAGGCTGGGCATTTCTTGGCAAAAAAGCTCCTGCATGGGTATAAATGCCCAGTTAGTGTGCTGCTCTGCCTTTTCTCCCCACTGCCCCTTGGTCAGTCTTAGCATTTCATTCCCCAAGGGTCTTTTCATCCTCTCTGTTCAAGTCCATCCTGCAGAAACCGCACATAATCACTCCCTGTAGCTACAATGGCAGTCAGGGTTAGGCGAACTGGAAGGGTTATCCCATTTGTCCCTAAGTAAACAGAGCATGGTGTCCTGTCCCATGTGTGGAAACAGTGTGTGACCAGGTGTCTGCTGGGCATTCTGGGAAGGACAGGATGTAGAGAACCAGAAGGTGGCATCAGGAAGGATAGGAACCTCCACATGAGTTTCCACAGCTGTAAAACCATAAATCCCATGGGAGTATTCCAGATTCAGTGTAGGACATAGCATGTCCAGCGACAGTGGTGACAAAGTAGGAGGAATTGGCTGTGTCCGTCCTCCCAGGAGCAGTTTTCACTGTGGAAAGGCTCAGTGCCCGGTCCCTACCTATGGTCCATCACAGTTCCACTATTGACTGTGCTCAGTGTCCAGTCCTATGGTCCATCACAGTTCCACTATTGACTGTGCTCAGTGTCCAGTCCTATGTTCCATCACAGTTCCACTATTGACTGTGCTCAGTGCCCAGTCCTATGGTCCATCACAGTTCCACTATTGACTGTGCTCAGTGCCCAGTCCTATGGTCCATCACAGTTCCACTATTGACTGTGCTCAGTACCCAGTCCTATGGTCCTTCACAGTTCCACTATTGACAGTAACCTCAGAAGTCTTCAGGTGTTTCATAGTAGTTTGATTTGACTTGGAATGTGGTCACTTCATAACACACCGTTTCTTTCACTGGTCTTGACTAGAAACCCCAGATCTTGGTTGGCTTTTTAATCCCAGATATTAAATAAATTATTTTTCCTACATAATAGATAATTACAAGATAACACAGTATCTTGGGCTATCAACTTTATCAAACTATAACAACTATGCATTTCCTAAAAGAAGTTCTTTGATTTTGTTTAAAAGCATACATAAAGAGGCAGTCTGTGTAGTGATCAAGAAAAGCTTTTAAGCCAGACCAAGGTTGTCACCCAAGATCCATCAGTTAAATATGGCCCCTTTGGCCAAATGACTTAACATCTGGGCTATCTCCTTACCAGTGAGATGAGAAGTTAAGGCTACCTGTGGGGATCACTGTAAGATGGATAGATCACTTACAGGCAAGATAATGCCTGTAAGATGTCTAGGTCACTGAGTGGTAGAACCCACTCCTAGTAACTAGCCTTAGAGTAGTAGCCCTCCAGCGGCTTGAATGTGCCTGTCTCTGCTGGCCACCACAGGGCAGCAAGATGAGATTTAGAGAAACTCTGTGCCAACCAAATGTCTCTTGAAGGATATATTTACGATTATTGCTATATTTATAAAAAAAAAGAAGTTGACCTAGGTTAAGTCTTTCATTTCTGAAAGCATGGTCAGCCATTTGAGGGAGGGTTCTGACAGTTTAAGATAACAAAATAACTAATAGAAAGCATTCCAGTGCGTGGGACTTGAGTGAGTTCTCTAATCTCTTGGCCCCTCCTCTTTGACACTAAGTCTCAGCTCAGTGAGACCAACTGTGGTGTGTACACCTGTAATCCTAGCATTTGGGAGGTGGAAAAAGGAAGGGAAAGAAGATCAGAAAAAGTTCCGGGTTGCCCACTGTGGTTGTGGTGGCACACAACTTTAACCACAGCACTTGTGAGGGGAGGCAGAGACAGACAGATCTCTGTGAGTTCGAGGCCAGCCTGGACTACATGATAAGATTCTGCTTTACAAACAAATGAACACACAAACTTGAAAAGCTTTTAAAAACTCCAGCTGTTTAGTCCTTATTCCTAACTGCATCAGAACAACTTGGGTGGGGTGGGGGTGGGGGTCCTGAGATCAGTATTTTTTAAAGGCTCCTAGAGATTGTCTCTGTCAACCAGGACTGAAACCACCTCATCATGCATATGACATGGTGAAAATCAAGCCCAGGACATAGGGTTTGGATGACACGGCTTCAAGTATGTGTCTCACCGTCTCCCTGCTAAGTTTGCTCTTTCCCTTGAGATTCCCTGGAGAACACTCTACCATCAGTTCCATCCCCCTCAAAACAGATCCACATCCCGACACACCAGGCTCTTCACTGCATAGATTATGCTGCTTCGGCCTCATTTTTCAGTCAGCCTGATTCAACATAGAAGTCACATGGGAAGCTTTTTCCAGCATCAAGCCTTTCTATTTCTATCTCCTGTGCCCTGTCCTACCCTTCCCTCCTAGTCCTGTACTTGACTAACTTCCTTCCCCATCAGGATCCCAGTGAGCCTTTTCTTTCTTCCCTGGTAACCCATAGTTGAGTTTAATGGGTTGGGTAGGCCTCCTTTCTATGCCTACTATCCACTGCACACATACTCAGTCATGCTGTGCTTGACCGTGCTTCCAGCCACACAGACTTAAATTCCACAAAAGCAAGGACTGTGTCTTATTCACACCCCCAGACCTGTTACTGGTACAGTCAGGCTCAGCAGATACTGAATGAATAACTAAATGATTACACAAAAACAAAGGAAAACTCTTAAGAAACTGAGTCAGTAAATTACAGGAACCAGGTCACATGAGTACAGAAGAAAGCTGTCTTAATGACTGATCCATACAGAGTCAGGTAAATCAGATTTCAGTCCTTTCATATTTGTATGCACACTGTGTGTAACACAGCTATCCCGGGTAAAAGGGGAACCCATCATAGCAGGAAGCCAGACCAACTTTTCACCAGAAGGAGCCTGGTTTCCACAGTAGGCTCTGCCCTGAGCAATAAGCAAGAGGGATCCACGATGCTATGAAAAATAATATTTGGCCAGGCGGTGGTGGCACACGCCTTTAATCCCAGCACTTGGGAGGCAGAGACAGGCAGATTTGAGGCCAGCCTGGTCTACAGAGTGTGAGTTCCAGGACAGCCAGAACTACATAGAGAAACCCTGTCTCGAAAAAAAAAAATCAAAAAAAAAAAGAAAGAAAAAAAGAAAAATAATATTCAACATTATTTACTTCCCATTTTAGCAGACCTTTATAATGTTAGCAATTAATGAAATATTCAGATAAAATGATATGACGTTTGAAATTTACTTCAGAACTCCTAGTAGGGGCCAGTGAAGCATGCAGGTAGACATGGAAGATTAATTAAGAAATGATAGGTTTTGGAAACTGGGGTGCCAGTATCTTCACCTAAGGGATTCTTTATATGTTCTGTCTGCTTTGGTGTGACATTGAAACTATCCAAAATAAATTTATTTTTTAAGAAAGACATTAAATACTAGTTAAAATATTTATTAGCCTTCAAAACATCATGGAAGTCTTTCTCAGCATTACCATTTGGTTCACTGAATTTATATTTTTAAAAGAGAGAGAAAGAAAACCCCAACCATAAATTATCTGGAGCCGGCTTGGTCTTGGTCAGTTGGAAACCAGGAATGTTCTCCAAGGTCTGTACACTGTAATCAGTCCCACAGTTTCCAGACAGCAGCGCTTACAGGGTACTGCAGGGTGATTTGTAACTCCATTCATATGTCTATGAGAAATACTGCCCTGTCAGTCCCCCCCCCCTTATTTACTTAGTCAAACAATACTTTTCCACGGCACAATCTCTCCGATCTCAAACCCACAGGAGACACATCTTATGGTTGCTGGCACCTCCTTCCCTCCCTGTCTACTGTTTTTACACAGTTCTTTAAGGTCTGCAGAGAGTAAAGCACTGCACTTTTTTAACTTGTTAACATTCATCGCTGAGATAGGGAACTAACTTCCTCTCAAAGCTTTCACCTTGCTCAAGGACCCAGCACCCTTTACAATCCTCCCACATTCTTTCCATAGTCCTGACCCTTTCTCGGCAACCCTTCCTGCCCTAAACAGCCTATGGTTTCCCATTACCTTCCTCCACCCAAAGGTTCATGCCCTTCTTTGCCCCTGGACTCCTGGGAGCACATCCATAAGTCTGGCCCTTGCTAGTTCCTATTGCTTGGGGGCAGTCCTGCCCTACTTGGTTTGTCCCAGCAGCGGTCCTACTCCCCTTCCGGTTCCTGTTACTCAGTGCTCCTCCACTCATGATCATAGATCTGGATAAAGGTTCCGAGGCCAGCAGCAGGTGACTTGACCTTTGCATGCGCAAAGGGTGGGGGTAGGGGGGTTGTCTCTAAGGATGAGAGCCTTGGTGCTGGACTTGGGTCTTCTTGTCCCTTGCAGCCCTGACTTTTGCTATCGTGGTCAGTTCCTCCTATTTTTCCCTAGAGACGTATTCTCACTGCCCATGACCTTGCCTAAGGCCATGAGGACTTTAGATTCTGCCACGGCTGGGCTGAGCTGCTCAGCTTTTCTTCCCTCTCTTTCTTTTTTCAATTTCTCATCTTCCCAGGATACCTTTTGTTGCATCCATGCCACATTTCCTGTTTTGGTTGGTTTTGGTTTTTACACCCTAAAAGCTATTTCAGGCACACTTTTTTTCTAGTTTGCATAGGTCGAAAGCCAATGATATCCCTTTTCTCTCTTAGGTAGAGCTTAGTAAATTAGTAGACAAATAATTACATCTATTTTTCTATATTTATTAATAAGTTTTTAATACATTAATAAATGTAGAAATATTGACTCTCTTGGAATCGCTCTTCTACTGTGTACTTTCTGAGCTCACCACGGCTTATTGTATTTGTCCTCATCAACCAGGACGAAATAAAAACTTATTTTTAAAAATGAGATAATTTTGTAAAAGAAAAAAAAATGGAGACACCAGGAAGGCCATGCATCCGGATTATAGCTACTAACTGGCAGAGCCACGTTCCTATTCCACTCTCCTCATACAGGGGTGAGCAGCTCCTGTCTGCACCTACTCAGTGCGTTCATACTTGTGGCTCATCCTGTGCCCGTGCACTTCATGTGTGGGCTTTGAAGTTCTTATGCAAGACCACTAGAGCTAAATTAAAACAAAATACTTCTCATCTCTGTTTAATAAATCGATGAAATCGTTGATACTAATTTATGTCACACCCCTAATTAATCCGTATAGGGGCTTGAACTTCATTACTATAAAGTTCGTATTTAACAAATATAGAGAGAAACAACTCTAAACCCAAAGTGTTCATTGCTCAGTGGCAATGCTTTGATTCTCATGGGTGTGAGGAGGCCCCCCTTCCTAGCAGCAGCCAACCCCCAACCCCCATCGCTACTTAACTAGTTGTGCCAGTTCCTCATCCTTTCAAGCAGATTTCTTCATTGTTAAGATGAGGACAGTGTATCTGTTGCGTGTAAAGGTGCTGAGGATGGTGAAAGGCTCGTGGAAAGCCCTTAGTTAATTGTGCCTCCCTTCTTTCCCTGTCAAGCATGTGTTTATCATCTTATTAAGTACAGAGTTAAACATTTGACTGATAGCAGAGGAGAGGAAAATATGATTTGTCATGTTTAAGGGGTAGAATTTTTGATTTTTTTGTGACCTTTGTCACAGTTCAAGATACGATGTATTATTTTAAAATAATCTTTACGGCAATAAATAATATTCCAAAACTCCAAAACTGAGACAGTCATGTTATGAGATCAGGAGAAAAAAGTACTTAAGACACGAAGCAATGTATATAGCTATGCTATTAGTGAGAAGTCAGATGAGCTGTGGTAAAGGACGCACAATTCTGTTCTCTGGTGTGCTTTGGCGTCACTAGCTAGTTATCTGTTCCCTCTTAGAATATATGTTGGCACTCTCTATTACTGTATTTTTAGAAGCCTGGGACTTACGAATTGGGAAAATGCTGGGACACATTTCTTTAAAGCAGAACACCTGTTAAAGTAGAATGGATTTAAAAGACACCAGGAGAAGTAACATTTTGCAGGAAGCAAAGGTAAGTACCACTGGAGAAAGGCAAGTTCTTCAGTCACAGTGACAGCCTCAGTTGACAGCCTCTTGCCAGAATCACCATGTTAGGACATTCGCTTTGCAAGTGAGAGGCAGAGAAGAAAGGCGCATGTCTGAACAAACCTGAGACTAATCTGACTTTCTTACCCTAAGATATTTGTCGAACAGAGACTAGGTCTTCTCAGAGACCATTGTCACTGCTGAACAGATGATTTCCACAGCCAGCTCCCTGCAGAAGTGCTGCCGTTGACAGCGACCCCAAGCAGAAGGGGCCAGTTGATCTAACTGTTTCTCTCCACATTTCCCTCTCTTTCATGACAGAATTGGAAGACTTTTTGATGGTACAGAGCCCATTGTTCTGGACAGTCTCAAACAGCACTATTTCATTGACAGAGACGGGCAGATGTTCAGATATATCTTGAATTTTCTACGAACATCAAAACTCCTCATTCCTGATGACTTCAAGGTGAGGGAATCTGTGTTAACAATAAATATGTGATTTTCTTTTGATGTTCTCCAAAAACTGTTTCTAGTTCTACACCCTTACCACGTGTACCAACTCCATCGTTGTCAGCCACCCCTTGACCTGTTCATGAAGCACAGCACGTGATGTTGAAATGTTACAGGATAAGGGAGCATTTGCTTTTATGTAAATAATCGAATTATATTTCCTTTTAGTAAACTGAAAAGCTGGTTAAATTCAAATTTAATTTCTGCTGTGTCTTAGCAAGTAGAGTATAAAAGGAACTTCTTAACTCAATAAAACTTTTCTCCCAGAAAAAAAAATAAACTTTTCTCCCAGAAATCTAAGGTTAATATCAGCACGACAGTTTTAGAATTGTTTCCTTAAAACTGAGCAGCAAGTGCTGGCATCAAGCACAGTGAGAGAACCCCTGAAGGCAGTGGAATCTGAACAGGGGGGCATATAGGAAGTGTTTGCATTAAAAGGGAATACATGAAAATGGAATTTTTATGCTTGTTAATGTTTCTCTAAGTAGGAGATTTTTAAAACTACTAATTCTGAATATTATTAGAGCTAATAGAGAGCTAATTAAAACATCTAAATTCAGAATCAGTGTGCTACAGTCAATGTGCTGCCTCTGGAATAGCAAGAATCAGTCATAGTGTGTATAACAACAACAACAACAGGCAAAACAGAAAGTGTAATGTCCAAGAAGCAATAAACCAAATGGGAAGGTGCAGGATGTGTTTTTAAGAGGAACTTCTGTTTTGAGAGAGAAAGGGTTTATATAAGACTTGTCATACACAAAAGGGCTTTTAAAACATCTTTATGAAGCAGAGATCATACTCACATAAAAGATGTATTAGTAGAAGAAATATTTGCAACAAAAGATTAATATTATCATAAAAGAGTTTGTGCAAATCTATAAAAGTATATAAATAATCTAGGGGAAACCTTTATCTATAAACAAGATTTGCCCAAAGGAAGAAAAAAGATTTTGTCAGTAAATATTTAAAATATTTAATCATCCTCTATATCAAAGGATATACTCGTTTTTATACATTAGTTTGACTAAAAGTTTAAAGATTGATAGAGACTGTGTGGGGGGCATACAGTGTGGTGGGAAGGGAAAATGATTTAACCTTTTTGAGTCTTGCTCAGGTCCCCTGTGAAATGTGGGGACTCATGCATCCTAACAGCCATCCTTACCTTATTCTCCTCATTTTCCTATTGAAGATGCATAGTTTTTCATGTAGGGCAAACATTCCCTAAGTAAGTCCCGAGTATTTTTTTCCCATTTGACAACTAATCCTTCGCACATGCGCACTGCTTCCATTTCAGAAAAGAGGATAAAGCTAAAAGCTCCTGAGCCTCTTATTAATTTGAGATCTGCCAGTTTATAGCCATTCACCTAAAACTTGGTCATGTGAGTTGGAGAGGCCATCAGTGGGTAAAGTGGGTGCTATGGAAGCCTGGGGACCAGAATTCAAATCCTCAGTTTCAGCAGTGAAGCCAGGCATGGAGAGGCACAGAGAGGGGTGAATCCTGGGGGCTCGACCGTCAGCTGGTCTGGTTAAAATGGTGAGCTCCAGGTTCAGTGAAAGACCTGTCTCAAAAACTAACAATGACAATAAAGAGATTGACAGAAGACATTGCCCTCTGACTTCCATATATACATCCACACATGCATACATGTGCACTCCCATACAAGCAGTAAATATACAAAGATGTAAATTTTAGCCACGTACCATCTTGACTCTGCTTCTATGTATGCTGTACTGGCTTGGCTAACTTGCTGCATGATGATGTTCTTACAGACAGAGACGTATGTTTTTCTAAAGGATGTTGTGCACTGTGCTCAAGATAATTGCATACTTAGCTACAGGAGTCCCAGGAGGCCAGCTGCTGCATATCAGTGCACAGCCCACTTCTCTTAAAGTCATACAGGACTAAACTGAAAACTGAACGCTTGTGTCTAATGTCACACCCCCCTTTTAAAGATTTATTTATTTATTTATTTATATGAGTACACTGTAGCTGTCTTCAGACACATACCAGAAGAGTGCATCTGATCCCATTACAGATGGCTGTGAGCCACCATGTAGTTGCTGGGAATTGAACTCAGGACCTCTGGAAGAGCAGTCAGTGCCCTTAACCACTGAGCCACCTCTCCAGCCCTATCTCTCCCATTTCTAACAGGGTAACCATAAGATAACAAATTGAGAATTACATTAGAAAATAAAATATAGCCATTTGTTTTAATGGCACCATATTCCAAGAAAGGAGCTCAATATTTTAAACACATACTTTGGCTTAACCCTCCACCATGAACTTCCATGGGGTCTACCTCCAAGAACAGTTGGATTAGATGTTGATATGGCCAGTTCCAGAGGCCATGCCCTCGGGACTGCCCTAGTCACCGAGGACTGGGCCACTTGCTTCACCACACCTTTGGGCTGTTCTCTGAGGATCCCTGAGCCCTAAATATCTACTGCTTATCATCTTTAAGTACAGAGCATGTCCTTTAGTTGACCATTGCCCAAGCTTGGTGGTGGCAGGGATCCAAAAACCTTGTCAAAAGAGACACTTGTATCTGGGGCCTTGGAATGCTTCCTTTGGAACTGCTGGGTGATGGGCATCAAGGATTGTCCTGGAACTGAGGAAGAACAGCTGGAAAAAGAGTTGGGAGCAGAAGTGGCCATTCAGCTTTGTGGCCCTTGATGAAATTAAACCACAAAAAGCAGTGTAATTCATGGGAATCATAAAAGCAGACACCCATGTGAACACTCAGTATGCCAGAATTTCCTCCCAACCATGGCAGATGGGACATTATTCTGTTCACGTGGAAAGAATTGGTTTTACAGGTTTGCTAGGGAAAATGAATGCTGACCGCTTCCTTCTGGCTCTAGCCATTCAATGCTTAGAAAATAAGGATGCGAAATCTTTCAATATTAACATCCTGCCCCCATTAAAATACAATTCCACAAATATGTTGTCTGTGCTAAATACCCTCTTAGCAATTCTGATAATTTCATATTTCAGAAGTGTGTGTCCTGGCTTGCACTGGAAGCCAGCTCTTCTTATATGTGAGCTGCAGAACTTCTCTGAGTGTTTTATGTGGATTTAGCTGCCCTCCCTTCCTCTCATAATTCCATCCTCAATTATAATGATTTGGTTATTGCTACTTCAGTCCCTGCATACAAACACAACTGTGTGACTGTAATTCCCAATACCCCAGAAGTCAGAAACTGTACGGATCCATAAGATCTCTCTCTCTCTCCAGCTTGTTATTTTTAACGTCTTCTTTGGCAACAGCTGAGGCTGAGATTGCTCTCTATGAATATCTATCCTTCCTAGATTTGGACAAATCCACTAGGCAGCAGGCCTAGCTTATCTGTCTACATTGTATTCAAAACTCGAATGCTTTTTAATCTTACAGAAGCATGCATATACTATAAAAAATTAAAAATATAAAGATGCAAAAACCACTTCTGCACTATATTCCCACTGCTCAGATTACCAATGTTAAAACCTGCCCCAGTTTGCATCTCTGTTGCTGTTATAAATACCATGACCAAAAGTGACTTGGTACGAGTAGGGGGCATTGCTTGGCTTACAGGTCACAGTCCATCATGAAGGAAAGCCAGGACAGGAACCTGGATGCAGGAAACTGAGCAGTGATGACAGGAGAGTGCTGCTTGCAGCTTTCTTCCTCTAGCTTGCTCAGCTTGTACACCCCAGGACCGTCCACCCAGGGATGGCACTGCCTCATAGTAGGGTGGGCCCTCTTGCGCAAAGCCTATCTGATAATGGCAATTCCTCCTCATTTGAAAATGCCTCTTCCCAGATGTCTTGTGGACAACCAAAGGGAACCATGGTAGAACCCAGCATGGCCCTCTGGACTTGTTCCTGAGCTTCTTTTAAAATTTTCTACCTTCCTTTTTTACTAATTTTATTTTGTATAATACTATAACCTCATAGAAGTTTACTTGGTTGATTCTAGAAATGTCCTGTACAAGTAGTTTTTCTAAGACGTTACCTGACCACATATTGGGTGAGATTTTACAGTTCATTGCACTCTGAACTGTCTGATATGGCTCCTACTCACTTAGTGACGAGGCTGGGCCAGCTGTCCCGAAGAATGGCTTGTCATCTAGATTTGCCTCTTTGCCATTCACACAGTTTAACCCATTCAGCCATCCCCTGATTTCATTTGACCTACAAGTCACATCCAAAGGCCTAGTATGTTAAACATCTTACAAGATCACATCCTTTGTGATATTGTGAACTTCATGTTACATACTGCACATGAGCAAGCATGCGGCCTGCCTGTGATCTAGGGTTGAGCATTGCTAGGTACTAAGGCACATGCTCTTAGGTTGTTGGAGAAATGAGCTCTGCAAGGCCTAGTTCTTAACCTCTGGCCTGCCAACATGTGTAGCTGAGTGATTCTCTGGTGTTGAGTGACCTGTACAATGTAGGACTCTGATCAGTTTTCCTGGTTTCTCCCCACCAAGAGCTAGCGATTCTCCCACCCCCCAGCTATAGCAACAAAGAATGTCTTGAAGCCTGAATGCCATCAGGTTATGGAATCGCCCCAGCTGAGAACCAGAAGTCTAGCTTACAGAAAAGGGTAAGGTAGAGCCTGTCTTAGTTTATCTCATGTGATTATTGAAGCCTCCTGTCTCAGGGGAAAACAGCAGGTCAGTTCTGAGGATCATGGTTGTTGCAATTTTCTGACTTCTAAATCACCATGGTTACGCCGATCCACCCCAGCAGTGACCAGAGTCTCTCCTCTATCCCAGGTTGTATTGAGAGACTCAAGTTAGTCAACTATGGCAACACAAACAGCTTCTAGTCATCCCATGGTTAGAACTTTCTCTGAGAAGCCAGCATGGTGAGCTGAGGGACCTTATTATCAGTCATGCACGAGCCCTCTCAGGGTGCCTGCACCAGCCTACTCTATCACCTTGCCTTTTGCTTCCTGTTCCAGAGACTATGATGTTACTTTTGCCCATGCCCACTTCAAACAAGGATACTCCTTCAGAGGCAGGAAAGTAGGTACAACAACCTAGAAGGAGGACAGCAAGGAGAGCAGACCAGTGAGGACCAGCCTGAGCCTGGAGTGTGCCTGGAGCCCCTGCCCATACTAAATCTGGAATCAGGCCTGACTCCTACAGTACCATGTTCCTGTGACTTTCAAGTCAGAGTGTTGTTTCAGTGTCTCTGCTTTTCAGGGCTGTCGTCAAATGTCAGGTCACTGTTAGCTGTGCTTGGTCTAGTGTTTCTCTGCAGGGTATGCAGTGGAAGGAACAGCAACAAAGCATGGGGTGGGGCACATTGCTGCATCCATTTCCTTCAATAGCCATCAAAGGTAAAGGTGAAGAGAATGAGAGGTTCTGTCTTGAAAACCAGGTGTAGAGCAACTGAGGAGTAGCACCATGAGCAACTGAGGAGTAGCACCATGGTTATGAGGATTAATGATTAGCTACAAGTCCACAGACCAACACAACTGTGGTGACCACCCCATCCCTGGTGGGGAAGAAATTCTAAAACTAAAGGAAAGTAAGACCTGCTGAGGCCTGCCACTTCTGGTGGCTGGGCACTGCTTTAAAGCAAAGGCTGGTGCCCTCTATGGGATCCTGGAGATGCCCTGCTGGTGGAAAACAGCATTTTCCCTAGGGTCCCAAGAATACAGCCCCATCGTCCTGGGCACTGACTGCATTCCCACAGGAAATCTCCTGTACTGCTGGGTCCTTTGTGGTGTCTGACACAGACATGGGTTTTTAAGTGACTGAGTGCGTGAGTGGTCTGGTTGCCCTGCAAGCAGACAGATGTGTCCACCATGGTGTAAAGCATCAAGTGCATCAGGGGGCAAATAGGCCTTTGAAGGCTTCTGTGAGACAGAAGCTGTGTGGAGAGCCGAGTCCCAGTGTCCAGGGAGCATGCTGCCTATGTGGCTAGCAGGACTTGGCAAAGGAGGCAGGTTTTAGACGAGACCCCAGGTGGGTGCCAGGCTGTCACAGGGGCCCTTAAAGAGGGACAAGGAGCTCAAAGGTAGAATGTGAGTGAACAAAGCACTATGGAGGCTGGTCACCAGGAGAGAGCTGCCCCCTAGCATCTGCAGGTGATGGGTCCTGTGACATCTTGTTTTCAGTACAGGGACATCCATGTCTGAGTTCCGACCTCCCAAACAATAACAGAATGAGTCTGTGTTGATTTAAGCCACCAAATTTGCAGTCACCTCTATAGCTACAATAAGAAACTCACGTGTATAATCAACAAATACATTTTCTAAGATGTATTTTCCCTCCCCCCTCTCTCTCTCTCTCTCTCTCTCTCGCGTGCGCACGTGTGTGTGTGTGTGTGTGTGTGTGTGTGTGTGTGTGTGTGTGTGTAACCTTGGGGGTCAGAAGAGGGCATTGGACCTCCTAAAGCTGGAGTTTCAGGCAGTTGTGAACCACCCACATCCATGCTGGGAACTGAACTTGGGTTCTCTTGAAGAGTAGCAGGTGCTCTTAACCACTGAGCCATCTCACCAGTCCAAGAAATACACTTTAAGAGCCTGGTTTATTTGCGTTTGGAGTCCATCCATGTTTATTTGTTTTCTCATGTGCTTGTCTCCAGTTCTTAGGGAAGCTCACTTATAAAATGGGGTCTCCATCTTCCTATCTCAAAAAGTTATTATAAATTTTAAAAAATTAAATACATATTCCTAGAAGTTAAAAATCACTGAGACATGCTGAGTCTATGACAAACCATTTCCTTTACTGGAGTAGGGGCTGAGCCATCAGAGGAAATGGGCACTGGGCCCCGAGGTCTTGCTCCTGTGTCAGCCTTCACCATTCTCCAGTTGCTACACTGAAAGCTCCTCACTCACAGGTGAGAGAAACCAAACACTGGCTCATCTTCCCCTGGGCAGCTGGAGCCCAACCTGCTGCACTGACATCTCCAATCCATTTCCTTCTGCTCCCTTGGGATGAGGAGACTGAAGTTGTTCAGTCTGTACAAGCCAAAGAAAGGACATTGTCAGATCAGAAAGGGAGCACAGAAAATTTTCAAAAGATTTAGAGGTCAGTGGGGTCAAGCCCAGGACCAGAGAACCCCAAGGGAGCCATGCAAAATTCTCAAAGCAGAAGTTGACATCACGGAATCAGACAGGCCTGCTAGAAAGTAAGGCCAAGGTTTCTAAAGGAAAGCAGCCAACAGGACTGACTTCACTTTGTAGGAAGTTCTCCAGTGAGCCAAAACTAGAAATCTGTACTAGGAAGTGGAGAAAGACAAACAAACAAACAAACAAACAAACAAACAAAAGAATGGGCTGGCCAAGAAAATGAACAACCAAAGTAATCCTATGTTCACAAAAAATAGTGGTATAGTGAGAGGGGCCTATGCATGAGGCTGGCCAGTGCTTACAGGTGTGCTGGCATGCTGAGCTATCAGTACAGCTCAGTTCCTCTCCAGTGGTACCTTTATCTTCATGCGGCACAAAGAACACCTCTTCCCTGGGAACCAGACAGAGCCATGGGGTAAAGGAAAGCACAGATAAGATAGTTCAAGAGAGAGGAAAGGATTTCCAGTGGTTTGACACAGCTCAATGTTAGGCCCACAGCATGATATTCTACGGCTCAGGATAAAGGGGTAGGGGCATCTTAACCCTTCACTAGCAACAGAAATCCTTCGGATGTTACCAAGCAAGGCCAGAGTCTCTCTTTTGACTGCGTGCATTCCTGTTGGTCAGTTCTTGGGGTTACATCTGTGTCATTCGAATCCTTTTCAGAAAGTCTTGCCTACATATAGCTTATAGTGTTTTGCCTATGTTTTCTTCTAGCAATTTCAGAGCTCTGGGTCTTATAGTCAGGCTTTTATGCTCTTTAATGGATTTTTACAAGGTAAAAGATGTTCTTTTGGAATCATGTTCAACATCTTGAGCTATCAGGGAAATGTAGTTAAAATTTGCATTACAGTTTCATCTCACCCTGTCAGAATGCCTATCAACACTCAGTGGTGAGGATGGGGCAGGGGAGGGGGAGTGAGGAGAAGATCTGGTGTCTACTACTGGTGCAAAGTCACTGGTGGAAATCACTATGGAAATATCACATCATGGAAATCACTATGCGGTGCCTCAGGGGGTGGGGACGGGACAAGTACCATATGATGTGGCACTACCTGACCTGTGATGTCAGCTTGCAAGGTACTTGCTCATCCATGTTTAGTGCTCCACAGAGGCCAGGATGCACAGCCAGCCCAGATGCCCACCACAGAACTGATAAAGTTTCATCCTCAAACCTACTGATGCCACAAAATTGTCTCTGATACACACACATCGTGGCCCACATTGGCCCATACACAAACACAATACACACACAATAATAATAATAAATAAAAATTTTAAAAAGAAAGTACAGTATGTACCCACAATAAAATTTTATTTAGCTGTAAAGAGGCACAAAATTATGCAAGTAGGAGGAGAATGATGGAACTAGAAGTCATCATGTTAAGCAAAATTAAGCACAAATATGACATTTTGTTTCAGATACAGGATCTAGCAGGGTGTGTGTGTGTGTGTGAGAGAGAGGGGGGGCATAAATAACAGACATTGAGAGAGGACAAAAGTCTAAATAGATTGGAGGAAATGTGAGAGAAATGGAAGCAGAGGGCACACCATGTATGAAGGAGACCGGTCAGCAGTCAGAGAGGGCAGGAGGTAGTGCAGGGGGCAAGGAAAGTCCCAGCATAGAAATATCTTTGTGGAAATATCACAGTGAACCCCTTTACTCTGTAAACAAAAATAACTTTTAAAATCACCATAACTCCAGAGAGAATTAGAACAAACAGGTTGGTAGCATGAGCAAATTCAGGTCTTTCTAATATTGCCAACCAAAGCTGCCAAACCTGTAAGTGCTGTACCTTATTAGAGAGTCAACTTCCTGCCGATAGAAGCTTTCAGCCAGAGGTCCAGTGACTGCTGTTCAGTGGTATGGGACAGATTTCTCCCTGGGGTCAAGGCTGGGCAAGCAGGCTGTTTCCACCATCTTCCATAGCTGAAGGCCTGGTGGCTCTAGGAAGCTCATGGTATTAACAGATTCTTCCTCATACAGAATTAGTAATGCACTGTGTGGGCAAGCAAGCAGCAGGGCAGCTCTCTCTCTATGGTGTTTTCAGGGGATTGTTTGTTCAGTGTGTGTGTGCGCGTGCGTGCGTGTGCATGTGTGCATGTGTGCATGTGTGTGTGTGTGTGTGTGTGTGTGTGTGTGTGTGTGTGTGTGTTTCCATGCTAAGGCTTGAACTCAAGGCCTTACACATGTTATACAAGTGCTGCACCACTAGTTACATCCCTAGCCCTTATTTAACTTTTCCTTTTATAAAAGGCATGATCTAAATGAGTTGCTCAGGCTGGCCTTGAACTTTTAATTCTTCTGTCTCAACTTCCTAAGTTTTGATTATTGATTCTGGGTTCATGTGTATGCATGAACAGGAATACATATATACTCACTTGGAGGTCAGAGGTCAGCCTCAGGTCTTGTTCCTTAAGATTCTGTCCACATTTATTTATCTGGCATTGAGACAGGGATCTCACTGGCCTAGAACTTACTAACATTAGCCTTGTTGGCCAGTGAGCCCCAGGGATCCATGTGTGTCTACGTGCCAAGAGCTAGGATGACAAATCCTGCCTGGCTTTTTCACTTGGGTCCTGGAAATGAACTAAAGTCCTCACACTTACACAACCAGTGATTTCCTGCTTCCCCCAAGCCTTCCACTCTGTTTTTAAATCTCTTTGAGAACTCTCATATTAAAAAGAATTTTATGTCAGTATCTTACAGTCATAATTTAAAAGTGACAAAGCTCCAGAATGAAGATCCTGGGTAGCCAGGCAGAAACCCAGGTCTACTGTCTTCTACCTTTAAGGCTGAGGATGGGGTCCTTAGGTTTGTTATTGTTGTTCTTTTGTTATTATGTCTTGAAACTGTCTCATGTAACCTAAGCTGGCTTTGAACTCTTGATCCTCCTGCCTCTACCTCAAAAATTCTGTGATTATAGATATGTAAAAGTACGCAACTTGGTTTTGCCCTATCTTGAGAGTGGACACACCTCAGCTAATCCTCAGTTTCCTAAAACCAAGCCATATTGCTGAAGATCAGAAGGTCATGCAAACAGAACCATGTGCAAGAAGAATCTTTAGAGCCCTGGAGTCCTTTACTGGTGAGGTGGACTCTTCTGACTTTCAAGGTGAACAGTGGTGAAGAAGCATCAGATTCTGTTGAGATGAATGTCCCAATTGCAACTCACACCGAGCCTCCTTCCCAATGTGAAGAATGGGCTATCCAATGAAAGGCCTGTGGTACCAACTACTGTACCATTCCCTGGTCTCTCAGGAAGACGTGAATGAAGTTGCTAATGTGGTTACTGCTGAGAGAGAGAGAGAGAGAGAGAGAGAGAGAGAGAGAGAGAGAGAGAGAGTTAGTTAGTTAGTTATAGGCCATGCTCTGCTTCTGAGCTGTCCCTCAATCTAAGAGGCACGAGGCCTCATATTTACAGGGATGACTTTCATGTGAATAGCAAACAGCCCCTGTCATTCTGCGCCCATGGAAGGAAGGCAGCCATGACTTTGTCAGTTGACTGAAGCATTCTCAGTCGACGTGTCTGGACAAGTCCCCACTTATCTCACACCCAGGGATGATTGTGACCATAGCTACATTGAGACATAATATTGACCTGCTTGTCAACGTTGCTTCTCGTGCTGCCTCTCCGTTCCATCCTTGACCCCCGTTCTCTTTGTCTTCTCCTTCAGTAGCTCCTGTGTGTACTTTAGAACCTAGTCTGTAGGTTTGGGACTTTAATTTAGGCCATCTGTGTACAGCTTGAGGAAAAGAACACATGCCTCAGTCTTCCAGAAATGGACAAGTTCCCTTTTTCTCACCCAGTTCCCAGGAGTCAGAGTTGCATGATGTTTACATCTCTCAGACACCACTAACAGGTGGCCAGAGGCAGGGTGAGAATCTTCCAAATCTGTCAGCCTCGCCTAGGCCATCACATACCAACACCCGAGTTTAAGCAAAAGCTGCATGCATACTCTCCAGACACCCACTCAAGCCTGACCCCAGGCTCTGTTGCTGCCTCCACCTTCTCTCATGAGTTCTGAAGGTGACAACAACTGATGGCCCCCAGGAGTGTATCTTCAGCTGAGCCTACCCCTCTGTGTGTCCTCCATTAGAGAGGATTGAATTGGGATTCTCACCAACACCATCATGCTTAAAATGCAGGTGTTTCTGAACAAAAAGGAGAAAGTTAATTCTTTCACATCTCAGTTTTTCATTTGTGAAGTGGGAGTAATGATAGTGCCTGATTTCATAGGTGATCTGAGGACTTGATTCATGGAAAGCTCTTAGCTAGGCCTACATACTAATCCTCAATTCCCTGTATCAACAAAATGAATGAATGTCATGGTTAAGGTTTCTATTACTCAAAGCCACTTTGGGAAGAACAAAGTGTTTATTTAGTTTACTCTTCTGCATCACAGTTTACCATCAACGAAAGTCAGGACAGGAACTCAGGCAGGCAGGACCCTGGAGGCAGGACTTGATACAGAGGCCATAGAGGATGCTGCTTACTGGCTTGCTCCTTAAGTGTTGCTTAGCCTGCTTACTTAAAGAACCCAGGAACACCAGCCCAGAGATGGCACCACCCACAATGGACCAGGCCCTCCCCGATCAATCACTAATTAAGAAAATGCCCTACAGACTTGCCTACCTTCTGATCTTAGGGAAGATTTTCTCAATTGAGATTTCCTCCTCTTGGATGACTACAATTTGTGATAAGTTGACAGAAATTTAGCTAGCACAATGGATGGATGGATGGATGGATGGATGGATGGATGCAAATTGAGTCTTTACAGATGTGTTGTAAATTTTTCATTGAAATTTGATTATTGAAATATAACAAGTAAACAAATACCAATTTATTTTTTAATATAACACTTAAAATTAGTTATTTAAAAATTTTATGCCTGCATGCAACAATACATTTTGATCTTGTTCATTCCACTCCTCATAAATCCACCCCCTACCACTCCTTCCTCTGACTCTGCATAAATCCAACCCTACCCCAATTTCATGGTGTTTTCCTGTGTTTTGTTTTTGTAACCCACTGAGTCCAAGCTGAACTGTCACAAACACATGTGGAAACATCTATGGCAGCATGTCAACCTAGCAGGGGCCACTCCCTTAAAGAAACCAGAAAATCCCATCCTTGCAGTCCTCAGTTGTCAACAGCTCTTCAGCTAGGCATAGGAACTTGTGAGCCCTTCTCTCTCCTTGCTAGAATGTGCATTCAGCCACAGCTCCTCTGAGTTCATGACTACAGTGGTTCTGTCATGTCCAGAAGACACTAAAAAAACATTTCTAATGTATACATGTTACATACACCTGTAGTCACACCCATAGAGTTAGGAGTGAGGCAGAGGGTCATGAGTTCAAGGCCAACCTGGGCTACCTAGTAAGATCCTCTCTAAGCAAACAGAAAACAAAGCATGACTGTCTTCAGTACTTTATATATGTGTTTTCCACCTCAAAATGCCTTTCTGTTCCCCCAGGACTATACTTTGTTATATGAAGAGGCAAAATACTTTCAACTTCAGCCAATGTTATTGGAGATGGAGCGATGGAAACAGGACAGAGAAACTGGCCGCTTTTCACGGCCCTGTGAGTGCCTCGTGGTGCGTGTGGCCCCAGACCTTGGAGAAAGGATCACACTTAGTGGGGACAAGTCCTTGATAGAAGAAGTGTTTCCTGAGATCGGTGATGTGATGTGCAACTCGGTCAATGCAGGCTGGAATCACGACTCAACACATGTCATCAGGTTTCCACTAAACGGCTACTGCCACCTCAATTCAGTGCAGGTAAGGCATCCTGTACCACTCGGCATCAAGGCAGTTCATGCTCTCGATCAAGCTGGCTTCCACTGCTGCCTTTCCTCCAGGGAGCTGAGGAGCTATGATATGCAGTAGGTACATCATAGTGGGTAGGTGGCTTCTCAGCCTCTACCACATCCATCCCATAAATCCACAAGTCTTTACTGAGCACCTACTATGTGTGTACCTACTGTGAGTGTGTGTGCCTACTGTGAGTGCAGGTGATACAGAAGACAACAAGATAGACAACAGCTCTGTGTTTGTGGACAGAAGTGGTGTTGGGACAGACATGAACCAACATAAATGCTGCCAAATAGTAGTAAGAGGCTATCTGGGGCACAGTGTTTGTGTTAGCGTTTGTCACTGTAACAAATACCAGAGAGAAACAACTTGAAATATTTTGGTTCATGGTCCCAGAGGTGGTCACTTGGTTCCATTGTTTCTTGAGCTATAATGAGTAAGACATCATGACTGACAAGTGTGGTAGAGAAAAGTTGCTCATCTCATAGTGGCAAAAACCAGGATGGGGCCTAGGCAAGATCTGCCCCTTAGAAGTACACCCTCATGTGAGCTACCTCCTCCACCCAGACTTACCTCCCAAGAGCCCGTTCAGTGTGAACTCATCAGTGCATCAAAGAATCCGTGAGGTCGGTGTCCTCTGACTGTCCAGCAGCTGGCGGCCAGGCTCTCAATGTCCAAACCTTGTGAGGCACACTTCATACACAGCCCCTAGTGGCCTTCCAGGCAAGATGATGACATTATACACAGCTCACAGTAGGGGTGCTCTTGGTGTGTTGCGTGCTATCAAGGCTGTGGCTTGAAGAAAGAGAGTCAGAGAGTGAGGATGGGCTAGCACATGACATCAGAGACAACGGTAGGAGATAATCCTGGTGAGCCTCAAAGAGAGCTGTCAGCACCCCATGTCTTCTGTGAGTTTGGAGGATAGAGGGTGTTGTGTGGCATTGGGTTCATTTGATTATGTAAGACAAATGGAAAGCCAAAGGAAGATTTTGAGTAGAAAAGTGAACCACCATAACATGTATCTCAAAATAAATACTCCAGGGCCCAAGATGTAGATCAGATGGTAGAGTACTTACCCAACATGCATTTGGTACTGAGTTTGATTCTTAGTTCCACATAAACTGTGGTGCATACTTGTAATTCTAGCACTTGGGAGTTTGAGGCAGGACGATCAGAAATTCAAGGTCAGGGTAGAGAGATGACTCAGTGGTTAGGGCCACCACGGTAGGCCCAGCAGTCACATTCCTTGATTCACAACTGCCTGCAAGGCTAGCTCTGGTGATCTTGCCTGGCTTCCTTGGGCAACTATTGTTAGTGAAGCAGATACTGAAAAGTAGACATGCATATACATATAAATAAAAATAAATAAAATTTAAAAGAAAAGAAATTCAAGTCATCTTCAGCTAATTAGCAAGTCCAAGGCCTACTCTGTCTACATCTGTCTACATGAGACCCTGTCTCAAAAAAAAAAGCTAAAACAAACTAACAAAAATCTCTAGCAGTAGACGAAATAGAGAACAAGGAAGGAGGTTACAGAGCGATGGTCTAAAGACAGTTGAAAAGCCTCACAAGGGTTTCTGACTGTGGCTAGGGTTTGTAAGAAGCCCTACACATTTTGTTTGTTTGTTGTTTGTTTTTTGTTTTTCGAGACAGGGTTTCTCTGAATAGCCTTGGCTGTCCTGGAACTCACTCTGTAGACCAGGCTGGCCTCGAACTCAGAAATCCGCCTGCCTCTGCCTCCCAAGTGCTGGGATTAAAGGCATGCGCCACCACTGCCCAGTGCCCTACACATTTTTAACAGAGCTGGAGTGGAATTGTCATTGTTCTGAGGCGGAAACATCTTTGAGAGAAGAAAACACCGCCTGGGATTCAGGATTTTGGTTTAGACCCTGGGATGTGCTGTGTGCCTTTGATGTTGATAGATGTTCTTTCCATCTTAGCTCACTCCGCTTCCCTGGGCTGTGGCAAATGGGTCACTGCTCTCTGACAGAAACTCTAGCAGGTAAACTTTGCTAATGTGCCTGTCAGAGGCACACCGAGTCTTCCCAGCAGAGCTGTAAGACACTGAGCTCTGTTAAGAGGCACTTGGCCACCTCTCTGTACCTGGAACTGGCTTCTGGCTTTGTTCACTGTTTGGTCAACATTGGCAAAGTGCCCATATAGCCCATTAGAGCACCTATCTAGCTCTGCTCCATCCCTGTCACCACTAAGTACTCTTCAAGAGTTTAAAGGCTAGAAACACTCATGGGATCATATGCTTCAGAGGAGTTGTTACACACTGTTTATACGTTTTAAGATATATGAGCAGTTGTCCCAAAGCAGAATAGCAGGAAACTCATATCAAGTGAGACCCACCAGCATCCAGAGAAAGGCAGTTTTACCTGATTCCAGAGAGCAACAATTGCATTCTCTCCTCTGTGGACAGCACCCTCTGGAGGTGTGCAGTGGTCCTACAAGGCAACACGGACAGAGTCCTGAGTGGCTGTGTTGCTTCTAAATGCTTGTGAAGCCTCAAAGCCTTTCTTCTCCCACACCCTGCATGTTTCCTATAGAGCTGATCATAGAACTCAGAGCTGAGTAAGAAGATCTCAGCCCCACCCCATGGCCAGGGAACACCTTTCATCTTTCATATGCCTGATACACTGGCCAGAGCAGCTGTGTGTATTTCACCTGAAACACCTTCCTCATTCAACGAGGCCCCAACCCATTCACTCAACACAGCCCCAACCCATTCCTGCGTCTGACTCCACCTACCACCAAGAGATAAACACCCATCTGTCAGTACACAGAGACTTAGGAACAGGACAGGGCATGAGATACCTGCGGTACACTCAGTCATTTAAACATTCCCAAAAGGTTTCTAAACCTAACAATGCCTGTTATGGACTTGGTGCTTAGTTAGTAATGAGTCCAGGCCTTGTGAGTTAGCTCAGTGGGAAGAGGTACTTGCCTTTAAGCCTGTGTTAACTGGAGTTTAATTCCTGGGACCCACAGAGTAGAAGAAAAGTGACTCCCATAAATTGTCATCTGATCTCCATGGACAGGGACACACACACACACAGACACACACACACACACACTGAATATATAAGTAAATAAATTAATGGAAAAAAACAGAAAAAAAAGAAATGACTTCCTAAGCTGTGTACATGGCATTGAAACAAGCACTGGACCACATGGAAGCCAGTACCGGATCATTCCAGATACTCGTCACATTCTGTGTATGATAACCTCTGGGGGGGAAGGAAGTCCGTTACTGTCTGATAGCTCCTCATGCTCACATGTTCTCTCTAATGGGGCAGAAGATCCTTTGGAAGCACACTGAGGCAGCTCTTCTGCTCAGAGCTGTTTTGACCATTGTACTCACCAGCCAGCAGAGAGCGTCTGGAACTCGAGCTTAGGACCTCATCATCCTGCACTTAGGCCAATGAACACAGATGTGTGCACTGAATCCACCTGCACAAACTGAGCAGTACCCGGGGGAGGGCTTGCCGCCATTCTCAGTCTCTGGTTTGCATGTTTGAAGCACATACATTATTTCACTTCTGTATTACATATAAAAGTTGGTAATGAAAAACAATCATTTAAGAAACCAGAAATGTAGCTCAGCTTGCCTAGCATGCACAAGATCCTGGGTTCAATCCCCAGTGCTACAGTTGATTAAATCATTAATTAATTAGAACCAGGATTGCTTTGATAAGTTATATTTAGGGTTTTGCTTGCTGGTTTTCAGCCAGACTCTCACTCTGTAGCCCAGGCTAATTCCACACTCTTGGCCTTCCTGTCTTTGCCACCCACATTATTGACATTTGGGGAGTTATTTAACAGCATTCTACTCCACTCCAAAAAATGAAATGAAGCAAGTTGATTTTAAAAGTTATAGTCTACAGTGTCCCTTTCTTTTAGGGTTATGTGGATTTAATTATATCCAGTGCACTATCTGTTGCACTGCTGAAAAGCAGAGTGTGCTCAGCTTCCTGTACTTTCCCTATCTCAGAGTTGCAGGGATGGCTTCCTGCATTAGGGAGTGTCAGACATATACCAAATGCAAGGATCTGACTAGCCTTTGACTTAACAGTTAAACAGCAGGTCATGTAGCCTAAGCCAGACCTTTACAGTATCTTCTTGCTTGTTTGCGGCATTAGGGCTCAAAACCACGGTCTTGTCCATGCAGGGCGAGCACTCCACACCCTGTTAGGAAGAGCTTAATTTGGGATATATTTTCTAATGAAAGCCCATTGCCTTCATTCTTGAATGTACATGAATTGAGCTTTGGAACACATCTTTAGTGTGTTTATGCGGCTGAGAACTTGCCTTGCTTCTAAGCAGACACCTATTTTGCTTTTTTTTACAGGTCCTAGAGCGGTTGCAGCAAAGAGGATTTGAAATTGTGGGTTCCTGTGGTGGAGGAGTGGACTCGTCCCAGTTCAGTGAATATGTCCTCCGACGGGAACTGAGGCGGACACCCCGAGTACCCTCAGTTATCCGGATAAAACAGGAGCCACTGGACTGAACAGACATATTTCTTATGCAAAAAGAAAACATACACAACCAATAACAATATGAGAAAAGGGACATTTTGTGTGCAGCTGGGACAGTAAACCAAGCTCTGAACCTAAAATTGAATAAAAGACATTTATATCCACTAGAATCACACCTGTATTCATATGGGAACAATTGAAATCATGATATCCTCAAGATGTAAAAAACTATATAAATATATAAATATATATGTCAAAAGGTAGGAAATGCAGAGAGAGAGAGAGAGAGAGAGAGAGAGAGAAGAGAGAGAGAGAGATACAAGAGAGAGAGAGAGAAGAGAGAGGAGAGAGAGAGAGAGAGAGAGAGAGAGAGAGAGAGATGGATGCAGTGGATGCCGTGATGATCATGGGTATCCTGGGCCTCTGAGGTCTCTGTCCAGTAAATAAGCCATGAGCAGGGAGAACAGTCTCCTTACCGCTTCATTGCCAACAGACATCCATTGTTTCTTTTTCCTTTACTGTTCTTTCTTTCTTCTTTTTTTTTTTAAACAAACAAAACACCTCGGGTGATGTTTCTTTGCAAGTGGAGATTTCGTGACTGGTCAGGTAGGGACCAGGAGGGAATTCAGAGGACCACTCAAGAGCACACTGCACCGGACGTACAGTAGACAGGACATCTGGACTGCAGTCCATACAGGACTAACACTTTTGTCCACTGCACCACCACGACCTTTCCTTTGTTTTTATGCTGATCGTTTGGCAGAGGAGCCAGAGTTATTACTTGCTAGAGATCTCCAGTTTCAGTCTGCTGCTTTCCTACAGTTTTTTCAGATTTTATAATGTATTAAATACAATAAACTCTGTTTTAAAAAAATGAGATCTGTGTAGAACACACATGTTGGGATGAGAATGAATTAAAATGAGATTTTTCCTTTTTTTCTCTCTCTCTTGTGTTGAACATCAAAAAGTAGCCTTAACAGCTGGAGCTAGCTTCAAGTCAAAAGCACAAAAAAGATACGGTTGTAACAATTTGTTCTAGACAGTTCTTTTCCAACTTAGCCAGCATTTCCTGTACTTTGTTATTCTGTCTTGTTGAATAAGATAAATCACTTTGTTCCTTTCTGATGAGGAGGATGAGGATGGAAACCAGAGTCTCATTCAAGCTAAGCATGAATTCTACCACTGAGCTACTTCTTCAGTCCCATCTCTCTGCCTCCACTCTAAAGGAGGCTCCTGTAGCCCATGCAGGACTTAGAATCACTGTCACCCAAGGTCTTGACTTCTGTTCCTCCCGCCTCCATCAGATTCTGGGGTTACATGTTTGCACCACCATGCTTGGTCTTTATTCCTGCAAACTTTTGAGTCTTGCTTAGGTTTCTTGCTGCAGAGGTAGGCAGATAAATATTGGATAGGTGGCTTACCACATGTTCTTGCTTGTGACTCTGGGATCCTACGTGCACACTAGTCTTGGCTGGTCTGCCCTTGCTTTATACCGTATCATCCACAGAGCTGGCAGGGCTGTGATGTCCAGGGCAGCTTATCTGGGTGGCTGCCAATCAGATGGCTGTGGGACCCCTGTGTCTAAGACCCCCACATCAAGTTACCACTGTAAGTACTCTTAGAAGCAAGCTGTGGAAAGGGCAGTCCTGGAAGAGGCCATGTTCCATCCAACCTGTGCTGTCACTCTGTTCTGTTTTCTGAGCAGGTGTAACCAATTCAGACTGAGAAGAAGGGCGTAAGACCCACCTAAGGAGAATAACAACAAATTTGAGGCCAACTTGCATCCACTATTGTTATCAGCCAAAAGAAGGGTATTATAATTTTACAAGTGATAAGGGAAAATGTTGGAGCCAGAGCAATTGATTTCTTACCAGTCAGAAAGGTATAAACCTGGGATGTCCATCTGACTCCAAAACGGAGTCCTCAGCCTTTTCAGGGCACTGGTGGCTCCAGTCTCTTTCCTGTTACCTTTCTTTCTTACGTCCTCCTTCCAGACACCCCAAAGCACCTGGCATGCTGCTAAGAATGGCAGGTAAGCTATAATGTGGTTTTGGTGCAGCGATGCTCCTCTGGTGATGGGCTATTTCCATCCTGAACTTACCTTCCTGTTTTAAATTAGAAAGTCTGTGCCTGAGGACAGCAGTAATGAAAATATCATTGCTACTAGGACTAAAAGTAAGCCGTTAATGTCTGCTGCCCCTCTCGGAAACACAGAGGCAGCCCGAACATTGAATTTCTTTAGTGATTGCCAACAAGGCTGCCACATTCTTCCATAATGTCCTCTCAGATGAGACTAATAAACCACAGGATCCAATGCAGACAGCCAGGGCTGCCCTGCCAGCTGCTCTGGCATCCCTGTTCTACTGCAAGAATGAAATTTTGCTCTGCTTCTTACTAGCAATCTATTTTCATTAGACAAGACAGCTCCAAAACAGTAAAACAAGGGCCCTGCTCTGAGACCCCATTGGTTACAATCAAGTGCCTAGTCAACTCAGCAAAGTTCCAGGCTATGGGGAAACCCTCAAACCAAAAGGCTGAGAAATGGCACTCTGCCTTCGCACAAAGCACACATGCACCTGCACACACATGAACACAATACTTGATATTTACTCAGCATCATCTCTGCAGTTAGAAGTGCCTCCCCCACAGTACACGTACCCCACAGAACTGTGTGCCCCAACTGTGACTTCATGGTCATTTCTAAGTTTTAAAAGACAGTTATGTGACTCCAACCCCACGAGACTGAGCACAGTGGAAAAGATTCCCTTTGTATTTGTGATGGTCTTAGTTCTAGTAAGATCTTCAGACCCTCAATACTTCAGAAGGTAAGTGGGCCACAGCCTGAGTGCTGGAAATACAGATGTACCACCATGGCTACCCAGTGTGCAGAAAGTGACCTCCATCAGATGTAAAATTTAGTTTCTCTCTTTCTAATTGTCAATCTATAAGGTGATAGTGTAATACTATGTGAATCTTTTCCTCCACATACGTGTCTGGTGGTTTTACCATTCATTGCCAGCATTTTCAATCCATTTTTACCTTGTTGGTTATAAAAGTCTCAAAAGTGTACTTCTTTGAATGGCTAAAACTGACTTTTAAGATAACATATTTTTTTATAAAAGAAAAATACATTTGTTTAGCCTGGGGCAGACAAACACAGTCTCTGACTTGCCCTTTCTTAAGAAATACTTTGTAAAAATAGAACAAGCCCAAACCTGTTCCCAAGCCATGGGTTAGTTTCTACATAGCATGCGTGGTGTACCAGGAGCTACACTGAACCGTTTCACTCTACTGCTTCATTTCATCTTATTGAGACTTGGGTGTTACATTGTTTCTCAAGTAACTAAGACTCTGAGACATGAAGTAAACAGCACAGCGGAAGTTCCTGTTCCATTAAGCTTTTAAAGGAGGGCTCAAAGGAAACCACGCCATCGAGGGAAAATAAGTTTCAAGTTGTAACATTAAAAGAATACAAACAGGTTCTTTTTAAATTACATTTATTTATTTTTATTTTATTGTGGAGTGCATACCTGTGCCACAGTAGTGTAGAGGTCCATGAATAAATTGTGGGAGCCAGTTTTTTTGCTTTCGACCATGTGGGGCCTGGGGATTGCACAGGACCTGGCTTTTCACACTTGGCGGCAAGTGCCTCCATCTATTGATCCAGCTCTCTGATCTTAAAGTCTATTCTCTAAGGTTTATTTTTATGTTTATTACATGTGTGGAGGCGCCCTGAGAGTCCAGAGTTCCAGATTCCTTGGAGTTGTGGTTATAAACAGGTGTAAACCACCAAATGTGGGTGTTTGAAACCAAAGTCCACTTTTTCCTTTTTTGCAAGAGCAGAAAGCACTCTTAATCACTGAACCATCTCTCCAGCCCCTAAAGTTGATTATCAACACATTTGCTCCTTAGTTGGGAAATGTATTCCTAATGACAAATACTTTGAACATCCCATATAATAGACTGTACCCTTGGTTTTGCTTATATTTTGATGACTATGACGTAGTTTCTGGCCTAGCTACTGAGGTGTGGTGAGCAGGGGTCTCACATCCAGTGGGAGATGAGGTTATCTACATATCTAACTACAGTTCAAAGCACACTGGGATGCCCTTCACTTCCTATTTACAAGCCATGGACTAGAAGTGTGCCAAATTATCAGGGGTGACATCTAGGGGGAAAAAAATCAGAGAAAACATCCTCAGGTGGCACACTGTAGGAAGGGTGTGTTATTAGGATTTGCATAGAGGAAGGCTATCTCTGAGCTTGGGATAAATCAGGGATAAACCACTGTGTGTGGTGAAGCTCAGCTATTCTGGAGATAAAAACAAATAGGCTAGAAAACAGAAGTGGAGTCCACCGGTGGAGGTGGAGCTGAGCTTGAGTCCAAATCCCACTTTCTGGAAAGTCATGGAAGGTGGCCCTACAGATATTCATCTAGGGCAGTAGTTCTCAACATGTGGGTCAAATATAGCAGATATTTACATTACAACTCATAACTGTAGCAAAATTATAGTTATGATGTAGCAACAAAATAATTTTATAGCTGGGGGTGAGCACAACATGAGGAGCCATTACTAGAGGGTCACAGCATTGGGAACATTGAGAAGGTCTAGAGGCCCTGCAGGCCTGACTGGCTAGCAAGAAGCTGCTGATGTGAAGGAAAATTAGATGGTTCCGTTCTCTATCCATCCCTCCATAAGCTACAAAGTGGGCTAAGAGCTGGCAACTATTAAGATGTATGAGAAAAGATGTCATTACCTTAGCATTAGGGTGACTCAGGTGCCTGTAGGACCAGGCAGACAATATCAACTACTAGCAAGAGGCAGAAACCTGTAGCATATATCACCCATTCAGAGAGCCAGCCCCTCCTCAACTCCAAGAAGCCACAACTATGGGAGACTAGGGGTGCATTTCAAACTACATTTCTGCAAAACCTAGAAATCAGGATGGAGAGACAGCCCAGCAGTTAAGAGCACTGGCTGCTCCTGCAGAGGACCCAGGTTTGATTCCCAACACCCACGTGGTGGTTCACAATCTGATGCCCTCTTTTGGCCTCCATGGGAACTGCACACACATGATACACAAATGTATCTGCAAGCTAAATACTCATACTCATAAAATAAAAATAATAATAAAATCTCAAAAACATTTTTAAAACATAGAAATCTATTTTTATGTGAAATATCTAGATAAGTAAGCATAGAAACAAACTGTCCTTTAAAATACACAGGCCAAGCAAAGCATCTGTAGACTACCAGTTTGTAACACAGAGTTATGAACTAGTAAAACAATTTTAGACATTCTATAACCATCCACTGAGTGGAACTGCATGGTGACTGCATAAAAAGTGGTGTGTCTGGGGCATAATTTTCATAAAACAATAAAAATTCTGTGCTAACTCTTTTTTTTAAAGATTTATTTTTATTTATACGAGTACACCATAACTGTCTTCAGACACACCAGAAAAGAGCATCAGATCCTATTGCAGATGGTTGTAAGACACCATGTGGTTGCTGGGAATTGAACTCAGAACCTTTGGAAAAGCAGTCAGTGCTCTTACCTCTTAGCTACTGAGCCCTCTCTCCAGCCCCTCCATGCTAACTCTTTTTTTTTTTTAAAGATACATAAGAGCCTTTATTTCAAACCCAGGTTTGGACCGCAAGTTGCACAAAGCGAAGTTGCAGCCCCATGTCAGGGAGTATATGGATTATATATACAAACGGGTTACATGGGGGAGGGAAGTGGCAGACAAGAAAAGCTTTAATATTTTTACAAACCGGTCACAGCTGCCTGGGAACTCTTAGTTGGCATGATTTCTCTCTAAGGATGTATGGATTTTGCTCTTCCCAAGGCCATAAGCCACCTGGGTTGGGGAGTGTTTAGCCATTTATCAGAGAGGGTGCTGGCTCCAGGAGACATAGAGGCTGCCACACTGTTTTGTTGTTGTTGTTGTTGGTTTTGGTTTTGGTTTTTTTTGGGGGGGGGTGGGAGGTTTTTGGCTTTTTTCTTTATAATTTATTTTTTCTCACTAACTCTTTATCATACTATTTAATCATAAAGATTGGAATCCCAGCCTATTTACTGACAACAATAGTAAGCTGCTGGCCCATTAGAGTTGTGTGCCGTGAAAGGCACTGTCTAAGGGACTTGCCCACCTATGTTCCTTTAGTCCTCCTAGGCATCCCATGAACTTTAGCCTTATCTCAAATTTACATATGAGAACATTACTGTGTAAAAAGCATTGCCAGAGTCCACAAGAAACTTGGAACAATGCTTACATATATACGTACACACAAACAGACACATACATAGATACACAGACACATGCACATACAGATAAATACAAAGACACACACGCATGCACACATGCATGCTTGCACGCATGCACACCTTTTGTGTAACACCTTGGACTTTGGTTTTCCATCTAGTGCAAAGGTGATTTTTCTCCTTTGCTGGCAACTCTGTGGTCTATCATTATGCTATATGACTCTAGAGAAAAGTGTCCAAATAGGAACTACATCCTTGACCAACAAATAATTAAAGCTCTGAGACTTGGTGCTGACTCTGTCAAGTAGCTATCTTCTTCAGTGGTTTACAAAAGATATCTCAGTGTTCTCAAAGTGACATGTTCAAAGGACATACAGAGTTACAGGTTCTGGTTCGAGAGACACCCAACACAGATGATTCTTGGATGAGACAAGCTTGGCAATAATTGAAGAACAGTGCTGTGCTCCCTGCTTACAGTATGGAAAATCTTGAGGATTTTCTGAGACACTTTGTGATGCACCTTTTTCTGACATCATTGATGTCCCTTAGACAATGCTCAGTGCATTAACTTTCCTCGACTGTAACAAAATAATCAATAATCAACGGAGAAAAGGAAAAGGTTTATTTTGTTTCATGGTTAAGAGTCTCTGGCCCATAGCACTTGGCCCTGTTGTTGGACATCATAGAGGATGTCGGCTTGTCACCTGACTGCAGTCAAGAAGCAGAAGCAAAGAAGAGACTGCATCCCAACATCTCATTTAAGTGTACATCTCCAGGGAGCCAACTTCCTCCCACCAGGCCCTTCCGATTAAATGTCCAAGAGTGCCACAGGCTGGTGACAAAATCAGTAAGGTGTGGCCTTTGGGGAATATTCAAGTCAGCTGGCCTCTGTCATTCCTTTGAAAGCTGTATTAAATTGAATGTTTCTAATGGGGATTTTTGTAGGGAAACATGATTTGGGGAAGCACTCAACCAAAATTTATCCCAAGAGTCTTTACCCTTTCTAACCTAGGTAAGAGAAGAAACTGACCAGGAGACAATAGCTTAGTTATAGAATCATTCCGCCCCCTCAAAACCAGCACAGAATAGAGCCAGATGCCTCTACCTCCTGAGAGTAGGTGGGCAGGGATCCACCTAGGGCCATGGGTTTGCAGTTGCTTTGAACTTAAATGCTATTTCAAACTTTTAGAGTCTGCAGGGATGTGTAAATCTGCAACCCTAACCTTCTATCACAAACTCCTTTGCTATGCTGTCAGAGTGCCGACCAGCCTGCCTCTCACACAGTTCCCCATCGCTCTGTGATTCACATAGCGATTTGCCATGATTCGCAATCCTCCTGTCAGGAGAAAGAACAGAGTGTACAGGCTTTAAATCAGACTGTTGACTAATACAGCTGACAAGGCTAGAGAAAAACACAAAGCATACTCTATTGTAAACTTGAGCCCTCAACAAGGAAAGCAGGTCCTAGAAGCCGGAAATCAAACCCTTGTCACGGAAGAATTGAGTTAGTTGGAAGAGAAGTAAGACCGGTAGGGACAGTTGATTGCATTAAGTGTGAAGTGGAGTTAAAGGCTCATCTGAAGGTCTGAAAGTCATCTAACACAGCAGACATGGCTACTAGTCAGCAGAGATGAGCAGTTAGTAAGAGAAACTAATCAGAAGCAGATAGATCAGGAATACAAAAATTTAACTTTTTTGCTCGCTGCTTTTTATTGAAAATGTTTTGATATTTAAGGTTGTATTCTGGCTTGGTGTGGAGGTGCACACCTTTAAATTCAGCACTCTTGAAGCAGAGACTGGCAAAGCTCTATGAATTTGAGGCCAGCTTAGTCTAAATAGTGAGGCACATCCCACACACAGAGAAAAAAAGGCAATTGTTCTGTAAGTCATATCTGCATGTTTAGCCTCTTTAAGTATATTACATGCAGAGAATTTGAAATTCTTTTGGCTGCATATTCATGAAAACAACTCACTTCTGGCTCTTTAAACAGAGTAGATGTGTTTCTATAACAGAATGTTGACCTACATAACCCTTCTCTACTGACATTATAATTTCAAAATCAGGGTTATTTTTCATAGTTCTATGGAGGAAGGAAAAAACTAAACACACACAGACACATGTACATACACACACACTTTTGTGGAATTGGTTTATTGCTTGTATTATGTTAATTGGGCTCCCAAAATTACACAGGAATTCACATGTGTGCTTGTAAGATGCTGAGGGTCCCTGCCCCCAGTTGACTTTTATTGGCAAATAAAGTTGCCTGTGGCCAATGTCTAGACAGGGAGACAGAGGCAGGACTTTTAGGATTCCCAGGCAAGAAATGCAGGATGGGGAGAAAGCAGAATTGCCATGCCAGAAAAGGAATAAGATCCAGGCTTGAAGATGCAGAAGAGAAAGCATACAATCATGTAAGAGCCCAGCCCCCACCCCAGTTGGGTCTAGGATAGCAAAAAGATGGAACATAGGATTTAGTAAGTAATAATTCAGGGGTATCAGAAGAGAAGCGAAGCATTTGCAACATGGAAATTTGAGAATGGACCAGCAACTGAGCTGATTAAAGCATATTAAATATAAGGCTGTGTGTGTGTGTGTGTCCTTCATTCAAGAATCCAGAGCATTGCAGCAGGTAGTGAGGAACTCGCCCATTGCCAGGGAAATTAGAGCCAATTAATCAACTACAGCTATACGCACACGCGCGCGCGCACACACACACACACACACACACACACACAGAGGTACACTACATCCTCTTAATAGCTTTCTGCCTCTGCCTACATTGCAATAAACCAATCTCTACAATCCAGTCCTCACTTTGCTTCCACACAATCCACCAAAAGATGAGTGGAAATGGTGTCTACGCATTCACCAAACACCTGTATGCTCTTATTAAAAGTAGTCACTGGGGATGCCCAAATACTTACAAGGCAGCAAGAGGGAAGCTTCATCAGCCGATAGAGGACCAACATGACAGCCTGAGCACACTCACATCTCAAATTCTTTTCTGGATCCTCCTCTCACTCCCTGGGTGATCTCTTGAATCTATGGCTGTCCCTCACCAGTGCTGTGGCCAACTTATCCTCAGAGCTTTAGGCATGGTACCCATCCTGACAACACAGAGAGATGAGATGTACCCTTGACATTCACCTTTTAGATAGGCAAGATGACAAAGCATGCAATGCTACGGTTTCAACATTTTGTGTCATAAGCAACAGCATGTGTAGGGTTGGTCAAGCATTTCTATGAAGTACCAAAATCCCCAGGTTTTCCCTTGCTGCCTTCAGGTCTCTTGTCTCAGCTCATAAAACCTCCTTCCACACCAGGGGCCACTTCCTGTATTCCCAACTTAGTTCAGTCACCAGCTGTGGTGATCTGAATGAGAATGGCCCACATGTGTTTGAATACCTGACCCCTAGTTGGTGGAAGAGTTTAGGAAGGATTAGAAAGTGTGAGCTTATTGGAGAAGGTGTTAGGCTTTGAGGCTTCAAAACCAATGCCATTTTCAACCCCTTCCCCTCTTGAGGGCGTGTGTATGTGTGTATGCATGTGCATGCATGTGCACACACATTTCAACTTGTAAATAAGATGTAAGCTCTTAGCTACTACTGCAGCACTGTGCCTGCCCACTCACCACAATGGTCATGAACTCACCCTCTGAAACTGTAAGTAAGCTCCATTGAATGTTTTCTTTTATAAGTTGCCTTGGTAACATTGTCTCTTCACAGCAATAGTAACCCTAAGGCACCAGCTCCTGAAAGAAGCATCTCCCAAACATTTCTCTAGTCTTTGTCCATCCCAACTACCACTTTTAAGGACATATCACATTCACTCCATTCTTCCTCCATGGGCCATTTCTACATGCTCTCCATTCATTTGGCTGGTGAGAGGTGAAGTGCTGCCCCCTAAAGTCTAGCACTTGCATTGCAGCCCAGCCACTCGGACTGTAAGGCATTTGCTTCTTGGATCATGTCTTCAGTATAACACTCAGTGGCCTCTCCAGCCTAACTCTAAAGACCCTCACCCCTCCCTTCTGCTGGTCACCACATAACATGTGTTTCACATAGTGTTTGTAATGTCGTCACATGTCTGTAGTGTTTTGGAATACAGTTTCCTCTTGTTGATTTAATCCATCCTTCAAGACCCCTTTGCCTATCACCAGATCTCTACTTCCTTTCAGCGAAATGATCCTTCTCTTCATATCCAAAGCATTCTGTTTGCATTATATATTTACTAATCTAACAGCCACCTTTAAGATCTCCAGCGGGAAAAATCTGCCTTACCTTCAGTACCTAGCATGTGTTAAAGAAATATGGGTTTTATACCTTAGAATTCTTTCCTACAGTTCAATCTCAAGACTGTTTGAGCCGTCCTTCCTTCTTCCTGTCTGTGCTGCCAGTGCTTAGTGCCGTCCACTCCATCAAATTGTAAGCTTCATGTTATCCAGGCCTTTCTCTATCTTCACTGGCTCGGCACCAGGCTGCCTAGGTGTGAACAGAAAATCCTTAATTTTGAGGAACAGGATCAAGATGCTCAAATAGGCTCTGGCACACACAGGAATGGGAGCTGAAGAGAAAATAAAAGCCTGCCAAGAAGGGCCTGAAAAGGTTTGTGAGGAATCGGTGGAACAAGAACTCTTGTTCCTGAGGCTGAGAAGAGGATAGGACGCGGGTTTCTCTCTCTATTGCTTGGAAAGATGTTTCATACTCTTCTTTTTTTTTTTTATTTAACTGGATCTTATTGTATAGCTTGGCCTATCCTGGAACTTACTATGTAGACCAGGCTAGCCTCAAACTCACAGAGATCCTCCTGAATGCTGAGATTAAAGGCATGTACCACTCAGCCTGGTTTGATTGTTCATACCCTTAAGCACTAAATTAAAGAAGAAGAAATTTGGGGCTGAAGAGAAGACTTGGTGGTTAGAGCATTTATTGCTTTTGCAAGGATTGCAGGATCTGATGCCCTCTTCTGACTTCTGCAGGCACCAGGCATGTGGAGCACATACATACACACAGGCAAAACACTCATACACATAAAATAAATAAATCTTTAAAAACCTGCTTAAGAATAAATTTAAAGCAAGAGGCACACAATCGGAAATCCATTTATTAGTAATAGGAAATGTTTTCTCCACTTTGGCCCCTTTAAGTACTTTAGATCTTGCCTATTAAATGTCAGTGAGGTCTCCCACATTTGAACAACGTGGAATAATAACCTTACACTTCCATTTGGAATAACTAAAAACCTGAAAAATACACCAGTTAGTGAGTCCTTGGCTATAAGACACCAAAGGAGAGGTACCCCAGAAGGGTAAATAGCATGGTGAGCCCCCAGATGCCCTGGTACCTTAAGAAGGGTCCTGTCAGGGTGCAGAGAGAGATAATCTAGACAAAGAACAGAGATCTTTGTACCAGACAGGGTCAGAGCTGGGACTCTCGGAGACCAAGACAGCTTGAGTTCACAGAACAGCAGTGGTAATTACCTTTCCTATTGTTACAACCAAATATTTGATCAGAAGCAATGTGCAGGCTCTGCCTTACATCTGGGCTGGCTTCCTGTCCAGTCTGTTTCCTCCAGACAGGCTCCACCTCCTAAAGGTTCCAACCTTCCAAAACAGCACTGTGATCTGGTGACCCAGTGCCCAGAAATGGAGCCTGGAGGACGTCCAAACCATAACAGCCATGCAGTGGGAAGGGGGACTACACAACCAGCATCTCCTGGGAACCTTTGGGCAGTACTCAGCCAATCATGGAAACGGCCCAAGGTCAGGCAAACAACTATGCAGAAAAATTGGAGACAGTGATACCTAGATTGGTCTTGACCAACTAGGCCAAGTGAAAAAGTGCAAATCTGCAGTCATTGGCTAAAGTACCCAGAATGTCACAGTAGTAGGAAAAATTAACCCTGGACTATGGACAGCTCTAGGCTCACCTAAACAAAGCTTTAATGCATGTCTCCAAAGGATCAAAGTCTTTCTAGGAAACTCAACTTTATTCCAAAAGACAGTGGAAGGATGTCTATAGGGACACACACACACACACACACACACACACAGCATTCAACATAGTAAAATGTGCAATACCTGTTATCTAATGGGGGGGCAGTAATCTACAACACCTGTGGTATCAGTTTCTTTTTTCATTGCTGTGATCAAATAAATATCTGATGTGAAGGAACTTAAGGAAAAAATACATATTTTGGCTTACAGTTCTGGCAAGGGAGGTGTAGAGGCAGGAGCATGGGGTAGCTGGTCAACTTGCCTTGGCAGTAAAGAAGTGGAGAGAGGACAGGAAGTGGGGCTGAGCTAAACAAAGCCCTCCCTCAGCTAGGGAATAAAGTACTCCAAACATGAGGCTATGGAGGACAGTTCACGTTTAAACTCCCGACACTCAGGATACATAGCGAGATACTACGACCAAAAAAAAAAAAAGGTAGAAATATTAATATTAAATAATGCTGTTCTCTCTGGGCAGTGGTGGCGCACGCTTTTAATACCAGCAATTGGGAGGCAGAGGCAGGCGGATTTCTGAGTTCAAGGCCAGCCTGGTCTACAGAGTGAGTTCCAGGACAGCCAGGGCTATATAGAGAAACCCTGTCTCGAAAAAAAAAAAAAAATGCTGCTCTCTCGAGTGTTGCAGCCAGTGAGGGACAGAGACAGTTTTCACACTCTCATGACCCCGGGGCCAGCTCTTCAACCTTCAGTAGCTGGCAAGGATCAAGGTGGGAGAAGGGTATCTCTAACTCCTCCATACCACTGCACAGGAGAGAAGAGGCAGGGCCAGCTCTCCCATGTTCATACTCTTGGGCCAGCTCACCTCCTCACCTCCCACAATGTGCTAGACCTGCTCTCCCAAGTTGGCTAGGGCGGGGTCAGCTCTCCCGCTCTGGTGCCCCCAGGACCAGCTCTCCCTTGATGCTCAGGCAAGGGGTGGGGCCAGTTCTGTCCAGCCCTCAGACATTAACATGTCCACCATTGGGGGACGGGGGTGGGGGGAGGAGGGTAGCCCAGACCAGGGACCATCTACCTGGTGTTTGGTGGTAACAGACCTCTGCTGCTGCTGGGTCATGGCCCCAGTGGCAGCACAGGTCAGGGTTCCACCACGGTACTGTGTGACATCACCAGCTACTCACATTTGGCTGTTCCTCACTCCCCCTGAGTCTCCAGTTCTGCCTCTCCACTGAGCCCACATCCTTCTGTTTCTCTTTCTCTTGCACTTCTCCACCATTTACTTGCTTCTTTTATTGGCATCCAGAGTCTCTGAGTGCCTGGGGTTGTCTCAGGAGTGGTCTTAGGCTCATCCATTGGGCACTCGGCACGGGTCATTGCCAGCACGGTCTGCCCTTCTGCAGTCCTGCCCAGCACTGGACCGGTGGTCTTCTCAGAATAGCTCCTGTCCAGGGGTCCCTGGAACCAAACTGATGGTCGTCTCAGGCTTGCTATTTTTAGGGAGTGTTAGTGTACTTATCATTCTGATGTTCACAGGACAGAACACTGAGTGTAGATATAGCCTCTCTCCTCTCTCCACCTACTGACACACATGTGACAAGGCAATGACACCTCCAGTGCCTCTAGGGGCAGGAAAGCACTATGTTTTTATATGAGATGTTCTTTGAATTTTATTTTGTTTTTAGTCTTTTGGTTTTGTTTTCAAGACAGGATTCTCTGTGTAGTCCTGACTGTTCTAGAACTCACTCTATAGACCAGGCTGATCTCAAACTTAGAGATCAACCCACCTCTGACTCCCAGGTGCTGAGATTAAAAGTGTGTGCCACCACCACCAGTATCCCTGACTTTCAACATTTGAGTAATTTAAAAAAAAAAAAAGTCTCTTATATTATGTAGTGTGTGAGAGGGGGGAGTGGGGTGGGAGTAAGAGAAGGCATTACCCTGTAGCCCAGACTAGCCTGGAACTTTCCATGTAGTCCATAATGGTCTCAATGTGTAGAAAACTTTTACCTCAGCCTCCAGACTGCTAGAATTATGATCTTGAGTGACCACAGTCACCTCATACTTCTTTCCAATGACAGATACTTGTTTTGTTTTGTTTTTAAAAATGAGTTAGGGAAAAAGGAATGGAAGAAAGGAAGGAGAAAGAAAGAAAGGGAGGGACAGGAGGGGAGGGGAGGGGAGGGGAAGGGAAGACACAGTAATTCTGGCTGGGTTATAGTTTAGGTTGGGCTGTTGTTATTGGCTAGGTGAGGACTGTGGTTTAACTTCAGGGTTACTCAGAGAGATGAGGTAGAAACACAATCTTTCCCTGGGCCCCTTCTGTCTGAAGTGTACCTGATAGATGAGTTCATCTGCCAGGTAACATTGCCTCTGCTTCTTTCTCTAGCTTGCTGGCTTCCCAAGACTAGGAGCAGGAAGGCACTGATGTGCTTTCAGCTTGCCTACTTGACACGGAAGTTCCCCATTGTCGGACTGACCATACAAGTAGAGTTGTTTCTGACATTCAGTTTTATTTTACATCCAGCCATTTTCTAACAACCTCCACCTGAAAATGTTCAAACCAACAGAAAAACCAAACTGTTACAAGTAACATTATACACTGTTCACCTGGATCCACGAGCTAACATTCAGCTGCATTTTTCTATTTATTGTGCACTGGTTTTCCTGAAGTAAATTACAACCATCTTGACAATCTAGTCCAAGGTACCTCTAGGTGACATGTCCCTAGAGCAAGATCATGCTCCTAAAATACTGAAGAAATTCAATATTAACATGACCTTTTCTCTTGAGCACATGTATGCTCATAAATGGTCAATATCCAGACCTCCTCAGTCATCCAGAACCCCCTCAGTTATCCAGACCTCCCCAACTATTCAGGCCTCCTAAGTTATCACTTTCAGAATGGCTTTGGTTTTTTTGTTTGTTTTGTTTTGTTTTTTGGTTTTTGGGGTTTTTGTTTTTTTGCAGACTCTGGACTCAGTCAAGGATTACACATGTCACTATCAGGTTGTCAAAAACTTTCAGCCCACACTAAAGTGTGGGTGCCTGAATTGATAACTCCAAGAATTAGTAAATGTCAGATAAATGAAAGCTTGGTTCTGCACTTAATCCAAAAGTAACTAAGATTCTACAAGTCCTTAATTGCAGATATGCTAATTCAAAAGCTGGAAGCCACGTCATCAGATCATCACTTTGAATAAGGGACGTAACTCACTCAAAAATGATGTAGGACATCATCCATTTCCCTCATAAATGCTGTTTGCTGGTGGCTAGTGGGTGATATAGGAAAGCCAGCTGCTTCCAGAACTTCTCATCATGTGCATAGACACAGACCGCACTGTTTCCAGAGATGTATCTGAAGAATACCCAACCTGGGTGTGAATGGTAGCACCCCAGGAGGAAGTCCAGTGAATACCTGACTCCTGATTCCTGGTCAGCTGAGGCATGAGCACACAGCTCGTTTGTCACAGCCTTGAGCCTCTCCTGACACAATGCCTTCCAAGATGCGCTGTAAACTCACATCTTGGCATTCTCAGAATCACAGAGACTCAGAGCCATGTGTGTATAAAGACAGTCCCTTCCCTATCCAGGCAAGGGATCCCTGTCCCAGCTTCCCCTTTAATGATCTGATTGTGCATAACTCAGTTCGTTTAGACTTTGAACTAGATAGTTCAGGGTCCCTCTATTTAGAAGCAAGGGCACTGGGTCTTGGCTTTGCTACTAGTGAGCTACTCGTGAGTGTAACCACACAGGCAGAACACTCACATCTCTGTGCTGTATTCAGTTAAGGAGACCACATCATCTGCCACAAATCTGCTTCTAGACAGTTGCAAGTCACACCTCCTTGCTCTCTCCAGGAACAGTCAGGCATACAGCATCTAGGTCAGCCTGCAAGTCCTCATTCCTCCACTGAAGATTGCCTCTACTGTGGGCATCCTGTTTTATCCTCAAGTCTACAAATAGTTTGCCTTTTAAACTCTGACTCCAATTTCGTCATATTTGTGCACTCCAAGGAGCAGATATCATCTTAGCCTTGACTTCAGAGTCTTATACAGCTTGACAAAATGACCATTTTTGAGAAAATAAAGATCTTGCTGTGATTCCTAGTGAAATTTCACAGAACTGTTGTCTTTAATATCTGCCTACTGGGTGCTTTGAAGGCTAACACCTATCTTCCAGGAGGCTAGTACCTCCTTTAAGACTTAAGTCCCCTGAGGATTCTATGGCCATGTCCAACCTCACCCCAGGTACTGGCTTAATTGATGGGAACATTATGAAAGTTCTACCTACAAGTCACTCTGATGACAGTGTTCCCACAAGACCCATGGGAATAAGTGTCACTCCATGCAACCATGCATTCAATTGCTGATTTAAGTTCTTAAGCATCTATTATGACCAGAACTGGACTCCAGTACCAGCTTCTCAAAGATGAAGATGCATTTAGGGCCTTTACCCTGTTTCCATTGCCAGATGCTGGGACGGTGACTTTGCTGACCCAACTGATCAAGAAACACAAAGGGCCTGAGTGAGCCATGCCTTTGGGTGTGTGTGTAAGGGAATTCATTGACTTGGGAAGGCTTACCATGAACAAGCAGTGCCCATGGGTTGAATCCCAAACTGAACAAAAGAAAGGAGGAACCAAGCCCAGCACCGGCATTCCCTTCTCTCTGCTTTCTGGGTCAGTGAGATATAAGCAAGCAGCTGCACATTACTGTTGCCACAACTGCTCTCATCATAATACCTTTCGAATCACAGCAGACTGTCTCCTCAAAACCAAACGTGTGCAGCTGGAAACTCTTCCTCTCTAAGATGTTTCTCATTGTGTATTGGTCATTGTGATAATAAAATGTTCAGATGTTCATGCCATTCTGTTTGGCAAGTTCATCAGGGATGAGAGGGCTTCTTAAGCTGGCCTGCAACATCTGCTTTCTTTAACCAGCAATGTCTGGACACCTAGGGCAGAATTTAGCAGACTCTCCAGAAAGTGAGCAGATTCACAAAGTCCATGCCTAGCTTAAGCATACAGTAAACAGTTCCTGTGAGGGGGCTTCTTGGTGGAGCTGCCTGTAAACTGTGTAGGGAGTTTCAGGGCTGCTACTAGGCAGGCTGTCTGGTGACATGGCTGCCTGAGTCAGCAAGTTCCCATAAATGAACCCTCACCCATCCTCCTGTGAGCGAGCACACAGGATTTACCGGCACAGCTGGATTTGGGGGAATCATTTTTTTGGTCTATCATCAGAACCCTATGTAGTATCAAGATAGAATCAAGAGATGTATGTTCACAACTCCACAAGAAAAGTCCCTCAACAGAAGAAACTATAGTCATGCCTTAGCAGTAGGCATGCTCTGTGACACAAGGAGAGAACCTGATGTTGATAGTGGGAAGTCAGAGAAGGCCTTGCAGGGGCTGAAGTGGAATCCTAGATCCTATCAAGAAGACAAAGAAATCGACGAAGGGGGTAGTGAGTCTTTCCCTTCTCAAAAGAGAAGGGGAAGGTGGACTGGGGGAGAAGTGGGTACTGGAGTGAAATGAAGGGTTGATACTGGGTTGTAAAGTGAATAAATATTTTTTTAAAGTTGTCATTCAAATATATGCCCTCAGCTCAGACTTCATAAATATTAATGTAGTTTGTTCTACAATGGTCACCTATAGCTCCCTCTTTACAAGAAGCCTCAGGAATGAGGCAATAAAAAAATAATAAAGCATTAACTCTTGAAACCAAAAAGAAGGAGGAAGAGGAGGAGGGGAGGAAAGAGGAGGAGAAGGAGGAGGGGGAGGAGAAGGAGGGGGAGGAGGAGGAAGAGGAGGAGAAGACAATGATGACAAGGGACGGTGACTGGGAAGTGGATGGCTCAGGGACAATAGCTCATGCAGAACACAGACACTTGAATTCGTATGGTGCTGAGCTTGCCAACAGCAAGTTCCCTGTAGAACATGAACAGGAAATCTACAGAGAGAAGTTAGAAAGGGAACCCAGGTTGGCCTTGAACTCATGACCCTCCTACCTAAGCCAAGTGTTGAGCTTGCATGTTTGTGCCAGTTGAAGGGAACTCTTTTGAATTTAGATTCCTAGACTCTACCCACTGACTTAGCATCCTATAGTGCATCCCAGAAAGCTACACCCAGTTAGCCCCGAGACCCAGTGATCCCAACATGGAAACCAGAAACTGACAAGGAACCTGGGACATTTTAAAGCAGAAATGCAAGATAACTCAATTTGTCTTTAAGGAACACTGTTTGGGATAGAATGAGGAAGGAAGCGGAGCAGACAGAGGCTGCAGAAGAGATGAGTCACTGGAGCTGTCTTACGGAGAGATGATGAATGGAAGCAATTGGGCGGCAGGAGACAGGTGAGTGCATGGGATATTTTCAAGGTAGAAACAAGAGGTTTTGGTGAGCAATTGGTTGTAGGTGACAGAGAGAAAAAAAGATTCCCAAGATGCTACCTTGTGCTCGTACGTGATTGAGACCATGTCTGGGAAAAAGGACTTGAATGCAAGAAGCAGCCAGCACTTTCAGGCAGGTAAAGAGAATCCTCGACTGGATGTGTCTTGAACAGCAACTGGATGTGGATGGTGAAAGGATGGACGGGGACCAATGGTGGAAGGGGATGTCTCAGCGGGCCCATGCCGAGGCATCTCCCTGAGAGACAAGCTACACGACGGTATAGCATAGAATAGAGTTTATTCAGGGCATGGGGAGGGGAGCCAGGAGGGCAGTAGAGGCAGAGAGAAGAGAGAGAGAGCAGAGAGCAGAAGTAGAGAAGTAGAGGCCGGCCATGACCATGTGGAGAGAGGGAGAAGGGAAGGGGGAGGGGGGAGAGGGGACAGAGAACCTGCAGGCAGGGGGATCAAGGGGAGCAAGAGAAGCAAGAGAGAGAGGAGAGGGGCAGGCAGAGCCTTTTATAGTGGGCAGGCCTACCTGCCTATTGCCAGGTAACTGTGGGGAGGAGCATACCTGGCTGTTGCCAGGTGACTGTGGAGGTGGAGTTTAGACAGAATATTAACAGATGGGGAGTCAGATGCAAGCCCTGAGTGGAGGCGAAGTAATTGATTACAGAGTGTAGAGTGGTGACTGGCAAGCAAATGGGAAGAGAGCAGGAGAGGAGTGGCTTATGCCTGGGGAAGCTGCCAACTTCAGAAATGGCTAAGAATGAAGAGAAACACAGTGTGGAATAGAGGTGGTTTGCAGTGCAGGAATTTCAAGGAGAGAATGGCAATGCCCAACAGCTAAGAGATGAGGTGAGAGAGATGGCTGAGTTAGGAAATCACTGTGATATAAACATGATGATCAGAGTTCAATCCCCAGGATGAATTTAGAAAGTTGTGGGGTGGTGCACTAGTGCAATCCCAACATTGAGGAAGCAGAGATGTGCAGAGTCCCTAGGGCTCAATAACCAGCCCGTCTGGTCTAATCAATAAGGCCCAGGTTCAACTAAGCTATTCTGTCCCAGAAAGGTAGTTAGTGACTAAAGAAGACACCCAAGTTTGTCCTGTGATGTTCACATATTCACACATATGTACGTGCACCTGTTCACACATGTGGGCCTGCACAAACATGTACACCCACAAAGGTGGTTAGATAGAAAACTGAAACAGACTCGTGAGATACAGCACTTTCAGGCCATGTCCAATCTAAATAAGGCTCTGTGGACTGCTTAGATCCATTGCCTACTAGGCTAAGAAGTGGATCAGAGGCAAGGTAGCAACTGCAGTCAACTTTAACACCCTGTGAGGAAAAAGAGCCAGAGCTGCAGCCAGAGAAACAGCACAGGGGCTGTGTTGAGCCTATTTCTCCCTTTCAACATATTACTTTATAAAAATATCATGCCTTACCATGAATTATTAAATATAGCTACCATTTCCTACATTCTATATATCAAGAAGTATTGGAAATATTCACTACTTTGGAAATTCCCAATGATGTCTATATCTATTTTATGCTTTCTCATTTCTCGTAGTAAAAGTTTTAGCTCTAGGATTATAAGGAAGCTTACATGTTATTTACCCATTGGTCATGTGATGGTGATCTTCGCTGTCAACTTCACTGCATTTGCAGTCACCTAGGAGATATACCTCTTGGTATATCCGTGGGGACAGCTCTAGAGAGGTTAACTGAAGGGGAAAAGATCCACCACAATGTGAATCGGGTGTCCAGCATGAACAGAATGTGAAGAGGGACCAAGAAAGCCTGGTGACCATTATCACCCATCTCTCTGCCTCCTGACAACAGATGCAATGTGACAGATGGCCACCACATGTTCTTGCTACTAAGGCTTTTTGTCTGTGATGGACTGTATTACCTAAAACTGAGAGCCACAACAAACCCTACCTGAAGCTGCTTTTCTTGAGCATTTTGCCATGGCAACAAGAAAAGTAATCCATACAGGCCACACCCATTTCTTTTCCAAATATCAGTAATTGGCTGAATCCATGAAGGCAAAAAATATGGCTACAGAATTCATGAGCATGGAGGGATACACGGTGTCTTTACGTGAGTAGAAGAGCCAGCCAGTTCTGAGTTCTCCTCTGAGGCACAGACCTGTTGCACCTCATGCTACTTGTGTACTGCTAATGAGAGCTCTTATCGGAGATAAATACAAAGCACATGAATAATTTCCAGGGTCCTAGGGTGTGTCGTCACTGTTTATCTAATAAACATTAATTAATCATCTTCTGTCTGCTGAATGCTCTGAGGCACTGAAAATCCAAAGAGGGTAAGTCACTCCTCCTGTTTCAGAGAACTCAGGGTTGGTGAGGACAAGTCGCTTCCTGTTTCAGAGGACTGGGGTTGGTGAGGGAAGACCCATATGAGGAGACGGTGAGCAAAGCTATAAAAACAGCTGGAGAGGAGGCTAAGCTTTACTGGTGACATCACCAATGTTGAAGCAATTCTGCTTTATGGGACACTGTACTAGTTAGCGTTGTGTCACTGTGAGAAAATACCTAAAATAGGTGACTGGTGAGGAAAAGAAGACGTAGGAAGGTCACAGTTGTGGAGAACTGAGTCAAACATCAGACAGTCCCATTAGTCTGAGATTTTGGCAAGTAGTGGGGATAGACCATGGAGAAACTCATATATCACTGATTAGAGAGAGACTCAGAGTGGAGGAAAAGGAAGAGGAGAGGAGGAGGGGAGGAGAGAGGGGGAGGGAAGAGAGGAAGGAAGGAGGGAGGGAGGGAGGGAGGGAGGGAGGGATGAATAAGTGGAGAAAGAAGGAACAGGTGAAAGGAGAAACAGGCCACAGATTCCTTTCGGGGCACATCCCCAGTGACCTCAGGACCTTCTACCAATATCCCCAGCCTACACCACACACACACACACACACACACACACACACACACACACAAAGTTCCATCTCCTCCAAATTGTGCAGAATTCCTTGAAAGACATTTACCTTTTTCTCCCATGGCCTGTCACATGTTGCTTAATTCCAGGCTCGGCTCTCCCAGGCTTTGCATCTCGTCTGCTATGGCTTTCTGTCTCTAAACTCACCCTTAAGCTGATGCAGTCAAACCTCGATGAGAGCACAAGCTGCTGGAAGCCGTGCTCGGAGTTTGAACAGTCGAGCAGCTCTCCTGGAAGCATGTAAACGTCATTGGCCTTGCTCAGCGCTGAGCCTCAAGTCCTAACTCACTGGGATCATCACAGGAGCTTGATGGCAATAACAGAGTGTGAGGCATCCCATACAGAGCCAGAGAGAAGGGGGCTGCAGGGCTGAGAGGGACCAGGGAGAAGGGAATTCATTTGATGACTCAGAGTTTCAGTGTGAGAAAATAAAGTTCTGGAGCTGAAAAGAGAAGTGTGTACAGCTGTGTGCATGTGCTTAATGCCATGAACTGCCCGCTTAGAAGTAATAGAATTACATTCTGTCCTATGAATATTTTACCACACGAAAGAGATGAATAAGCAATCATAGAAAAAAAGGGGACTGTGGTTCTGAATTTAAAAATGACCTAAACTGAACATCTGTCCTTAGAGCTTGCAATGCAGTCCAATGGAGTTCTAAAATGTCCGAGCTAGTAGAGTGGTTGACCCAGAGTTCTCCAAAGAGAGAATCTCAAAACACATGCAACTGGGAAGAGGGAAAAATTAGAAGTTCCATATGTATTTTTTTTATAAAATATTTCCTGCTTTGAAGAGTAGATTTTAATCTAGTTGGAGAGTAATAAGGAAACACATGCATATAATTTAGAAACAGAGAGACTCGCCCCTGGGAACATCATGCAAACCAGGGCACTCCCCCTTTTGCATCATTTACAAACTTTTTTGAGACAGAGGCTCAAATATCCAAGACCGGCTTTGAACTTGATATATAGCTGAAAACGGCCTTGAGCTGCTGAGCTCGCCCACGCCTTGTGAATGCTGGGATTGCAGGTGTGTACTATGCCTGGTATATGTAGTCCCAGAGATCAAACCTTGGGTATATGTCCTTCCAGGCAAGCACTCTAGCAACTGAGTTCCATCATTGACCCTACAGATTGAAAGACCACTATTTAACAATAAGTTTTAGACAAATGTCACATATTCCAGGCTGACATCAAACTCCCCATGTAGCTGAAGATGAACCTTGAACTTCTGATCATAGCCTCTACTGCTCAGGACTGAGATTACAGGTATGTGCCACCATGCTTCATACACGTGGTCCTGGGGGATGGAGCCTGGGGCTTTGTGCATGCCAAGAACATGCACATTCCAGGCCTGAGCCCCAGCCCAGGATTATTTTCTTACATCCAAATCACACCACTAGCCTGAGACCATAGGCCAAAGGTCTCTCCATGTGGTTTTCTATATGTAGCCCACATGGCCAAACCTGCCTTGCGTACAGCAGGTCCTTACTGACAGTCCCCGAGCAGACCATCTACAACACTCTGCTGGGAGCGAGGGCCATGCTTCATGACACTGGACTAGATCTCCTCTTCAGTCCTCCCCTTTCTGACCCTCTCCTTTCTCCTTCTTCTCTCCCTTCCTCTTTTGCTTCTTCGATCTACATTCTCCTTATAAAGACAGGATATTGGGCAGAATGCTTTCAAATGTCCTAACTTTCTTTAAGAAGTGTGCTGGGGGGGGGGATAATGTACATTTTTAAATTTAAATTTCTATTTTTTGAGAATTTCATACACGAATAGTGTTTACATTGTTTTTATCCTTCCCTCTTCCCCTCTAACTCCTCTTATGTCCTATCCCAAGTTCATTATCTCTTCATCTATGATAATCTTATTTATTTTATGTATGTGAGTACGCTGTAGCTGTCTTCAGACACACCAGAAGAGAACAGCAGATCCCACTACAGATGGCTGTGAGCCACCATGTGGTTGCTGGGAATTGAACTCAGGACCTCTGGAAGAGCAGTCATGTTCTCAACTGCTGAGCCATCTCTCCAGCCTGCAGTAATATAAATACACACACACACACACACACACACACACACACACACCTCTTACTAAGTCCACTTAGTAGTTCTCATACCTTGGTTTGTCTAGGACTGACCACTTGGGATTGAACAACCTCTCATGGGCTCTTCCCTCAGTGGCAGGGAACAACTGACTCTCCCTCTCTTCACAGCTGCTGACTGCCTGTGGCTCTTCACCAAGCACTGAAGCCTCATGGAATTTCCCTATCCACACTGATATGTTGACATTCTGTATATTTTTATAAGTGCATGAAATCCTGAAATAGATCATTTTAAAGCCTATGAACCTAATAGAAGATGGTAAGACCCCTGTCCTTGAATCAGAGGGGCAAACAATCTCACTTATCATGAGAGACATAATGCCCCTGCCCTTGTATTCTGGAGCCTACACAGCCCAGCCTTTCTTCTGGGCTCCATAAGGAAGGGTGTTCTGCAGTCTTCTTGGGCTGGCTGCTCACCTTCTACATGGGTGGCAGAAAAAACACCAACCTCCTCAGAAAGCATCTGACCCTACCCTTGTGACGACTTGTCCATCCAGCTTGTAAGAGAGGCAGGAACAGAGGGAAGCAATGACTAAGTCTTCTGTGTTAGTGATGCTAGTACCCCACAGGTTTCCCTAGGCACACTCTGCCCTAGGCACGGATTTGAAATGACATCATCCCTAAGGTGCAACAAATGCTTAATGTTCACACTGCCATCAGAAGCCACAGGCAACCTTCTAGAACACTCTTCATAGGCACAGAGCTCAGGGTGTGGTAGAAATAGGCTGGTCCAGAAGCACACAGCAGACCTGCTCCTTCATTGGTTGGCAGATAAACTAACACTCTCCAAGCCTAAGCTCCCATTGAAAAGTAAAGATAATCAATACCCAAGTCCTTTGCTTTCCAGGACCTTAGTGATGACCACAGGCAAAGCTGGAGATGCTAGAACCAGTTGAAGGGGGAGGAGGGGGAGTCACCAACGAGCCTCTCTGCCTGCAGAGCACTGAGAAGGCCTGGCCTGGCTGGGAATTGGGAGCTCTGGACACACGTCTAGTGTCCCTGGCATGGGCTGGCAGGTCACTACATGATTCAGCCATTCACTCTTCTAGCTTGCCCAACCCCAGGCAGATTGGGATGAAAGCATCCTGGCTGAGATTCCATCCAGATGCTGAGGTTCTTTTGTGATGCAGCAGATAGCAGGTCTCACTCCCACAGCCTCTCTATTGCACAGCTGGCCTTCAGCTCAGGGAAGGGCCAGGCAGCCATGGGCATGGGACATCTGCTTCCACCCTCCAGCTGGACAGTAGGCATGAGGATTTGCAGGTAGAAGCTGGGGAACCTAAGGTATGGGATTCTAGGAAGTGAAAGTCTAAGAAGAAGGGCTAATGGCACTGGCCAGGAAACAGATGTGACTGCAGGGGCTTGCTAAATCTGATTTAGGAAAGTGCTAGGGAAACACAAGGCCAGTACCAATGGTATCCGGGCCCTCAGCCTATGGTCCTGGACTAGGTTTAGGAGACCCAGTGGTCTTCTCTACCCTGAGTGGCCAAGTCATGCCACTTCCTCAGGCTTCTATAAAACTCTGCATTGATGGAGTTGGGTGGAATCCCTCTTCTCCCATGAGCATGCCTCACCCCAGCTTCCATCATGGTGACAAACTGCAAATGACTCATCTTCCCAAATGCTAACTTTACTTGGGAGTTAGGAGGTAGGGAATGGGTTTTCACTTTTCAAACAGTTTTATGAGTTCTAATTCACATCCCATATGATCCACTTACTAAAACATGCCATCAAATGGTTTTGAGTACTCTCCCAGTTATGTGACCATCACTGCCATCCGGTCTAGATCAGAGTTGTTACTGCTCAAAGGGAAAGTGACTGTCCAGTCAGTCATGGCCTCCCAGCGCCTTCCGGCCCTCCCTGCCTTAGCAAGTACTCACCTACTTTCTGCCTCTATATATTTTTCTCTTTTGAACATTTCATACAGATGGAATCATTCACATGTGGTTTTACAGGGATAATCATTACATTAAAATAGTTCTGCTATGAAAAGCAGACAGAAGATTAGACTCATTTTAAATAACAAAAGATTTATTTCAAAGACATCCCCTCTGCATCTGGCAGCTTCTTGCTAAGTCTAACTTTCCTGTGAACAGTAGTTCATTCTCCCCTCTCCCTAGGGCCAGCTCGCGGAGGGAAGGCTCGTAATGATCTTCTTAGCCCCATTCTGGCTTCAACCTTAGAAGACCCAGGAGCTCAGAGAGTACATCTAGGAAAATCTATTAGTGACTGTCTATCTTCATCATCTTCCCTTAGATCCCTTCTCTGTGGACACAGAGTCTGTTCTTAGTCATTAAGAAAATAACACCCTGTCAGTCTTTCAGATTTATATATATTTTAGTAAGAGGCTAACAGACTGGGGCTGTTTCCTGCTTCCTCACCTCAGACCGTCTTCCTGGCATCATGGACGGGGCTGCTTCTTGATTGTTAGCTGAGATACAATGTTCACACACCTTTCTGGGGAAGGCTGTGATGAATGAATATAAGCACCGATCTGTATGGGATGAGTACTTTCTGGAAGAAAAGAAATGCAAGAAAGAGTGGAACATGGAGGAGAGAGAAAGAAAGGGAAGAGGGAGAAAAGGAGCAAAAGACGGGGTGAGAGAGGACAGCCTGCAAATGAAGCTTTCCATTATCATCTGTGGTCTTTCAAACTAAAATGGCCCAATAGGCCCATAGTTAGTGGCACTATTAGGACGTTGCTGGAGGAAGTCCGTCTCAGTCTCTTCCTGCTGACCTTAGATCAAGATGTAGAGCAGCCGGCTCCTTCTCTAACGCCACATCTCCTTGCGTGCCGCCATGCTTCCTACCATGATGATAGTAGACTAAGCCTCTGAACTTAAGCCAACCCCAATCAAATGTCCTTTATAAGAGTTACAATGTTAACTAAGACAGCATCCCTTGATGAAATAACCCCTGAACTTGCTTTTTTCATAAATCTCCTCTGCCCCAAATCAGGACAACAAAACTAAAGACGTGAGAACAGAGAGGCAGAAGAGGTGGAAGGGCTGCCCCGATTAGTGACTAACCCTGATGCCGGCTACTTCTCAATCCAGCAAGGGCTTTGGCATCTCTTTGCTCATTAGATCTTTCTAGAAGCCAGTTGAGGATTCTTTAGGCTGCCTTTTGATGAAGAAGCCTTAGATGGAGTGCAGTGCTTCAGCCTGCACTGGGTCCCCACAGCTGTGTCCTCGATCGACAACCCTGCTTGACATTGGTAATTCTCAGGGACACAAACAACCAGTGGACATCACAAGAAGAAAGGTCAATGCGTGTCAGGGTCTGTCTGCCTACTCTCTGGCATCCTGCTTAAAACACTGCCTGGCAATGTGCCATGATTGGACCCCAGACTGAGATCTCACCTCCCATCAGTCTCCCTTTCTATGGAGCATAAATTGAGCCCAACTAAGGACAAGAGACAAATTTTGCAGGGTCCTGGGTCATTTGAGTACAGATATAGGCTGTTTCTCAAGGAAGTGTTCCTGCCCCAGGCAACGAGAGGGTCATCCACTGAACAATTAGTTTGGCATATCTAAGTTTCCGTTTCCTCTGTAAATGGGTGCACGAGAAATCTGTACCATGGCAATGGAGACTGCACCCACAAACTCTAATGCAGGCCCTGACAGACTGTCCTGTCCTATCCACAGCTAGATGTGCAACACTGGGCCTTATGCCACAGCTCGGTACTCAGCCAGTGCTCTTTTGGGGGCACAAGGCGGTCCTGCTGTGACCAGTGCACTGCTGGCTCTGTTCACTAGACCTCAGACAAGTCTCCAGTCTTACCAGTGGAGAACTGTCCCAAGGCATCTGACACTTTGGGATGCAGGAGAGCCAAAGAAATTACCCACGAGGATGGAGAACCTTCTTCTTACTTCAGTATCTCAGGGGTTAAAAAAGAAATTCTCTGAAATCCTATATGAAAAGATGAAGCAAGAAGCCTGCACAGAGATTCTTAGGAGAACTTTGGTTCCTTGGCAGAAGAGTGTTTGTTCCATGCCTCACCCACAGTGTGGCTCAAAGACAGGTACCTGTATTAATTAGTTTTCATGTAGATGTGATGGAATACCTGGCAAAACAACTTAAGGAAGGCAAAAGTTTGGTTGGGCTCATAGCTGGAGGGTGCAGCCTGTCATGGCTCGGGGAGCGTGAGGTGACTGGGCACACTGCATCCACACTCAGGAAGTGATCAAACGGGCTCGCCAAGCTCACATTCTAGTGCCTGTTTGGTCTGGGCCCTGTACCCATGGAATGTCTATGCATGCTTAATACTATCCCCCTACATTAGTTAGTCTAATCTAGAAACCTCATTATAGACATGTCCATGAGGACTATCTCCTAGGGACTCTAGACCCAATGAGGGTAACACCAATACTAACCGACATAACCTTGCAGTGTGCCAACCATGCTGTGACCACACACCGTGGCCATACACTGTGAGAAATCTGTAACAGCACAGGAAGGATCTACTGTGGTGTGGGAGTCATGGGACACTTTCCTATCAAATCCCACCAAGCCTTCAACACCAGTGAGCTTAGCCATGACCTAAGTGAATCTGAGCCAGAAGTTGTGAGGTACCTCAGACAGAGGGAATGTTGCACAGATGGGCACTGACTTCTGGGAGCTCAACCTGTCTTAACTAATCTGTCCTCCTTAATAAAAAAAAATGATACACATATGCACACACATACGTATGGATGTATGTACATATATGCACACACAATATGTTTTATGCTTTTATTGGTACGAAAACAAATATAATCAAGCTTGGTATATACTTCACAGTGTGTGTGTATGTTGAATATGAATGAATATGATTCTCATATGGGACACACTGAACATCAACTTTATCCATTTTACTTTCTGGGTTGAATATATGAACTTTATCCATTTTATTTCCTGGATTGAAAGCAATTAAAACAAACATTTTTCTAAGCCCTCAGTCCTATGATTCTGATGCTAAAGAAGTTGGCCCTGAGAGCAGAGCACTCAAAGTGCCTAGGGACAGTCACAATCTCAAGCCAGTCCTTTTGAGACTGAGCCAACTACTCACCCTCCGGTGTTCAATTGTTCAAGCAAAGGACACCCTCTGTGTTAGGGCTGAAATAATAAAGTAGAGATGGACTGTTCTAACAGCAGCTGAAGCTCCTCACAAGCATAATGCCAAGAGAGAAGGAAAGAGGCAGGGCTAGGATCAAATGCTTCAAATCTGTTGGTTCTGGATGAAAACACACGGGTGCACCCAGGGACAAGAACTTGATATCTGATGACTGCTCTGGACTAGGAGAAGATTTGGCTTAAGGGGGCCAGGTAATGAAGAAAAAGTAAGTTCCAACTTCGCTGGAGAGAAGGCATGCCTGTCTGTGTAGTTCTCCCTGGGTGCTGGACATGTGGGCTGACTTTTGCCATGTGTATCACAAGGGGTGATGATACTGTCATTCAAGCCATGCCTAGATAGGCAATCCCAGACAAGAGTGTGCCTCCACAGTGAAGGAGGACCCACAGGATCCACAGGGCCCCAGAGCAAATGTAAGTGCCAGGCCTTGTTCAAAAACTCCAGAACTTCATAAGAGTGAAGGGATAGGCCAAGAATAGAGTCCTTCCCTGGGGCCCATGTCACAGCACGACTGAATGCCTGGAAGCCACCTTTAGGGGTAGCAGGGGATTAGTCTAGTCTGACCAGTCATTACTTTCTCTGTCTAGACCAGCACAGATCTTACATTTGTATTGTATGATTGCTATTTAAATTGTTCTTCAAATATAAGACTAAATATATATGTATATATAACATATATGCATACATATATATTAATAAATATATATATTAGCAAATATATATATATAATACTAAATACATATAATACTAAGTATAATGTATATATTAAAAGCATCAATGAGATATTGTCAAATTTATCTTCCTTTAATGTTACATGTTATTCCACCTGCAAAGCTGACAGAAACAAGCTCCACAGGCCTGCTCCCCAGATCCTACCCCAGCCAATGAACACCATACATAGTTCAATGAGCCAGAGCCCTCGGAGAGAGAAGGGAAGAGAAGGCCTGTGAGTCCACACTGGGGACAAGTGACCTTTTAAGACAGGGCAGTAGCAAACCAAGGCTACTATTTCTGCTTGTTTTGTAGCAAAGTAATCAGATTTATCGAAAACTTCACAGAGAAATTCACTCCCTAAATTATCTAGGAGAGAATAGAGTTTGGGTAAGGGAGGGCTCAACATACAGGCCAAGGATCCTTCTAGGCCACACAGAAAATACAACTTAGTCTCACCCAACCTCAATTCGCTCTTCTGTAACATAGGAACATCATTCCCTTGTCACAATTCAAAGATGTGCCATGTGTGGGAAATGGGAAAATGAAGATAATTCAACCTTTAAACTCATGTCTGGAGAATGAGGAGATGGCAAGTAGATAAAGAGCTCACAGTGCAAGCCTGAGGTCCAAGGCTCAGATTCACAAAAGCCAGATAAATGCTGGATAGGCATGGCATACCACGCACTGTAGTGCTTAGAACACGAGGGCAGGACACCTGCAGCAAGGCGGCTAGACTCACCTGTATCAGTGAGCTCTGGGCTTCGCTGAGATATCCTGCCTCAATATAGAAATTAGAAAGTAATCAAGGATGACTTAGAATATCAATTTCTACATTACTATACCTGCACACACATGTATGCCCCCCACACACATATGCTTTTTTAAAACAAATCTCTTATAGCCTTATGTCAAGCCCTCATGGAGAATATAGTTAATATTGGGTAACTCAATATTTCTACCTTATTCTCTAATTCAAATGGATAGATGCTTATGCATGCAATCCCAGCACTTGGAAGGTTGAGGCAGGAGGATCAAGAATTCTAGGCCAACCTCAAATGTAGTAAGTTCAAGGTAACCATAGATTACATGAGACCCCATCTCTTGACTTTTTTTAAATGAGGCAAATAACTTCAGACAAGAAATTAGCAATGGTACATAAGAAAAGTCAATTCACTTACTTCTCATCCCCAGCAAACCCTTTTGGGAGATGCTTGCCATCTGAGCTAGTTTTCTTGTGAACACACTGCCATGACGTTCCATCTGTGTCCTTGGCCCTGGATGATACTCTTGGAGATTCTCCAGAGTGTCCCTGCCACCTACCCTTCTGTCCCATGTCTTCCACTCTAGAAGCTGCTCTCAGGCACGCTGACTCAGGTTGGCCATGACTTGACCTCGTGCCATGGCCAAACGGGCAGAAGTGTATCCAGCAACATTTACCAGTGGACTTCACAGATCCTGTAATGAGCCGTGTGAGGGGAAGAAAAACACTGGAATTTTAGATATGCATGTCTGAGACCCCTTGGTCCTGAGCAGCCTGGAAGGAAGAGTCCTCTTCTGCAGATATACCAACTGGTCTGTAGTGAGCTACCCCCAAAAAAATAATGACAAAAAGAACCCTCTGGAGAAAGGAGTTTATCATTCTTTAAGGCTGACAGTTTCAGAGATGACATGGGCCTGAGGGACAACCCAAGAACCGCTAGCCTGGCTTTGACAGGCTCACTTTCCGCTATTGCTGTTCACCAGCTATTGCCCCAGGAAGGGGAACAACATACTTTTCAGTGTTTCCCCTGGGGTTTTTGAAAGTGGAAGAGGAGGTACCTTGAACATGGACCCAGGTGATTTGAAGCAAAGGGGAAAAGCACAGGTCCTAGCTCCATGGATCCTGAAGGCCACTAGAGTAAAGCCACATAGTTGTCAGGGTGAAAAAGCAGGATGCCCCAAACAGCAAGGTGACAGGCATGTGTCATGGATGTGTACTCCCCCTTTCTTCTGCTCTACCATCTTCCTAGAAGCATGCTACTGGAGCACGTGTTACTCCATCGTCCCGTCAGTTCTGTGTGAGCTGCTAGTCCTCATATGTCACCAGAGGCCTCCCACCACCTTGACCCCGGACTGAGGCTCTTCTGTCGAACTCAAGTTCACCACTGTCACATAAGGTTTCTCAAAGGAATGTCCTAGGGGCTGAGTGCATAGCTTAAATTGTCTTCTTTTTATCCCAGTGTTGGGGACTGAACCCAGGGGCTTGTCGTTCCTAGGCATACTCTCTCTCATCACTCAGCTAAATCCCAACCCCAAGATTTATGGCTTGAAAGTGATGGTCACCAGTGACTTAAAGTGGAGTCTGACCCATCAAAGACAATCTCTTAGATGCCCTACTTTGAGAGATCTTCATTATGAGTCGGTTTCCCTGGACTCAACACCATGGACACAGCTTTGGACCCAACACCATGACCATTTCCACCAGCTCTGCACCTACTCCTCGGTGTTGATCATGATGAGAAGTTATCATTTTTTTTAATCACACCCTCCTCCCCATGTTTTCCTCCAGTCTTGGCATTACTGGTCTCCACTGCAGCCCTGCTTGTCATCCATAGCTTATCCCACATACATTCTCTGTCCCAGTCGGTGTCATTCATCTCTTAGCTATGGAAACATGGGTGATAACCAGAACAATTTGTGGCCATTTTGACTCATTAATTAATTAATATAGACAAATTAAAGACTTAGAGATGCCTTGTTCCATGGAGTGTATGAAAAACTCGCTCTGCTTTGTAGGCTGTGATCCCGAAAAGTGACTCAATTTCTCTAAAACTGCTTATTGATGTATAAAATCTTGATCTATATAGTTTTTTTAACGCATCACATATGTGATAGTTTATATTGTCACCTCAGAGATAAATTTCCAGGCATGCTTGTTGGACAACTTGGAAAATGTACCCTAAATGTGAGCAGTGACATGCCTTGGGGATGTGTCTTAGACAAAACAAAAAGGAGGAATTGGGCTGAGCACCAGGTTAGTTACTTTTTGTTCCCTGACTGTTGGATACAGTGTAACCAGCTGCTTCTCCAGTGTGGATACAGTGTAACCAGCCACTTCCTGACTGTGGACACACTGTAACAGCTACTTCACAACTATGGATTCACTGTAACAGCTGCTTCATGACTATGGATACAATGCAACAGCTGCCTTAAGCTTCCACTGCCCTGCCATCCCCACTATGATAGACTGTACCTTCAAACATCCAGCCAAACAAAACTCTTTTTCAAAAGCTGCTTATATTAGGTATTTTGTTATTGAAACAACATAATTAATGTAACACTCTACATGATATATATTACAAGTTACACAAAGGTAACTTTATTGTTATGCTTAATACTCACCCAAATTCCCTGAGATGAGTGACATTTCTCTCACAGAAGTAGAGGACACCAATAGCTTTCACTCAGTAAATAGTGTGGGAGAAATTCAAATTCCAGTTTGATCTCAAACTTCATAGTATTTTTCATGGGCTTCCATCACAGCCCGAGGACTTGCTTCAAGTGGTATGATGGTAACAGGAAGGTGCCTGGTATCAGGACAGAGGCAGAGAGTGGTGAGCCAAGGCCAATGAATGAGCCCAGAGCCAGAGCAAAGCAGCTAGAGTCAGTAGACACTGTGATGACTGAACCAACTTGAGAGCAGTTGAGAGACCTGGAGGAAGAAACTGGAAGAGGTTTACCAAGGCACATATCTGAATGTAAATGATCCAGGTGACAGAAGAGATGATACATAGACACACACGAGAGCAATGTTTCCATCAGATGAAAGGACCAAGGGAGAGCTGACGCACATACAAAGCACATACAAAAGACCATGTGGAAATGAAGGTGAAAAGAGTGTCCGCAGCCCTAACTGAGATTGAAAGGCAGAATCCTTAGGACAAAGAGAAGAGCTGAGAAGCTGTAGGGGGCAGGTAGGGCATCTGAAGAGCCACCTGAGGTCAGGAGGACATGCCAGCAGCTAAGAGGACTGCTCAGAATGCTGTGTGCAGTAAAACTGAGGGGATGAGGGGATGATTACAGACAACTGTATTGCTTCATTTCATCCTGATGCCACAGGTTGGTCTAACAGACATGTACAGAAAACCATGCTGAACAATGCCATAATACACACACTCTCAGCAACATTTGCGCAACTCAATCTCAACAGATTCTAAGTATTGGCAGGCATCCTACAGACCATGTTCTGTCACCACAGTTCAGCCAGCACAGGACAATCCCAAACTCAAGGCACTCAGAAAAAAACATAGGTGTGGGTAGCACATAACATAGATTTTAATATATACTATTTGGGCTCCCAAGATGGCTCTGTGGGTAAGGGTGCTTACTGTCATTTTTAACAGCCTGGGATCTACATGATAGAAGGAGACAACTGATTTCTACAAGTTGTCCTTTGACTTCCATATTCATTTAGTGGCGTGTGTCCCACAGAAATAAATGGAATAAAATTTAAAAGATGGCAATATTTATCTTTAAAGGACTAGGGATGTAGTTCAGTGCTAGAGTGCTTATTTAGCATGCATGATGATTCTCAATGCCATCAAAAAGTATTTGCTTTCAGCTATAAGTCAAACAATATAGTACAAAGATAGCCAAATTGATGATTAGAATTAAGAATCTTTTCTTAGTTGGAGTTTCCACTGCTATGATAAAACACCGTGACCAAAAACAACTTGTGGAGGAAAGGCTTTATTTCACCTTACAGCTGTATTCCATCATCCAAGGGACTTAGGGCAGAAACCCAAGGCAGGAATCCAGAGGCAGGAACTGATACAGAAGTCACAGAGGGACACTTTTTTTATGGGCTTACTCCTCATAGCTTGCTGAGCCTGTTTTCTTATAATACCCAGGACCACAAAACCTGGAGTAGCACTGTCTACATAACCTGGGCCTTCCATCAATCATCAGTCAAGAAGATGCACCATAAGTTTTGCCCACAGGACAATTTCACAAGGGCATTTTCTCAGCTGAGGTTCCCTCTTCCAGAATGTGTCAAGTTGGCATAAAAGTACCAGCCCAAACCTTAAATAGATCAATATGTATATGAAACTGGCAGCACTCAGATCCATGGAAAAGAAGGAGCATCTAACAAATTTCGGGAACAATTTTTATCTGATTAAAACTGGACCCCAATTCATATCAATTAAAAATTAATTTCAGAAGCTAGGTTTTACATGTATCATCTGTAACCCTAGCACTCGAGAGACTGAGGCAGGAGAGGTGCAGTGAAGTCTGAAGCCAGAAGTCAGGGAGCAATGCTGTTTTTATGGGCTTGCTGTTCATTGCTAAATCTGGACCACATAGTGAGTTCTAAGCCAGCTTGCATTTCAGAGTGAGGCTTTATCTCAATAAGTCAGTCAGTCAGTAAGTAAGTAAGTAAGTAACTAGATAGATAGATAAAATCAATTTCAAGTAGGTTAAGTAGCTAAATGGGAAAACTAGAGAATTTTTAAAATATATTTAAAAGATGGAGAGACAGCTCAAGGAAGAGCACTCTCTGCCCTGCCAGACGATCTGAGTTTGGTTCTCAGCTCACTTTCCAGATGGTTCACAACTGTGTATAACTCCAACTTCAGGGAATCCGGTGCTCTCTTTTGGCCAACATAGGCATCTATACACATTTGCACATAATACTACATACATAAATACATAAACATCAATACATTTTGAAAACAGATATTTGAGTGGATAAAGAAACACACACAGAGACACACTAGAGTTTTATTCAGCTGTAAAGAAAAATTATGTCATTTGCAGGAAAATGAATAGAGTTGGAAATAATCATTTTAATCAAATAAACAAGCCTCATATAAATATCATATGCAGAAACTAGATTTAAATAAATATGTATGAATGCATATATGACATAAAAGTAAAATGAGGACTATGTGGGACTTGGACCCTTTTCATGGAGGGGGTAGAGGCACTCAGAGAAGGTAACAGAGGGCAAGAAAGACAAAACATCACATGGATTATCTTACATGCAGGAGGAGGACCACTTGCCAGGAGAAAGAGAAGGGGTAGAAGAGGGGTGAAAGCAGGGGAGGTCTATGGTAGGAATGACATATATGTTTGAAAATGTCATAACGAAACCCATTATTTTCATCAGCTGAAAATGAATGGAAAAAAGATAACACAGATACATCTTGAACTTGTGTGTGGTGAGATCCCAGAAGCCAAACACAGTCACATGGACTATACAGAGAGGACTGGAGAAGTTAAATGACAAAGCCAGTAACTTCTGAAACAATACGTCAGACTGAGAGCACAATTGCTCGTCCACCCCCAAGGGAGCCAAGACACTCCCAACCCAACCATGACCGGAATCCACGGATGCTCAAGACTGACTTAGGTTTGAATGTATTTGGTATTGGAGTGAGGGGCTTAATGTTGAAAAAAGAGGGGTAGAAGGAGAAGATGGGGTGGCAACATTGGCAAATGCCCCAAAGACCAGGCCCCAGAATGAATGAAGTTATAAGAAAGCTCACCAATGCACCCCAAGAAAACGAGGATTTCTGCTCACTGCATCACTCACAGCAGTGGGGTGGGGGAGCAGAACGCTCTTTGAGCACCCAGTGCCCTCCCTGGACAATGCCTAGTGAAAGAGTGCTTGAGAAGGAGAGATCAAGGGTTCTGTGGCTCTGCCAGCCTCATAGCCTTGCAAATTTCTTGCATGAATTACAAATGCCTCCATCCTGCTGAGCCTGTCTGGTGTTTGCCTCACCTAATACCAGGCATCCCTATACTTTCATTCATCCTATAGCAAAACCTGTCGCCTGCATCTGTCTCTCTTTTGGCAGAAAGACAAGTTCACTCCTCCCAGGCCATTCATTCTTCTGTAGGCTGCAGGGGGCAGGTGCACCAGGCACTGCAGGAAATCCAGGCCTGCCTGACTTCCCAGTGCAGGGTGCAGAGCTGGTATCTGTATCAAAGGGTGCAGGAGCTGCCATGACTCAAACTCAGCTGTCCTCAGAGTTCCAGCTGTTGAGACTGTTTGTATTTTTATTATATTAGGCATTTGGAGAAAAAGAAAATGTTTTAATCAGCAGGGATCAGTGTCCACATGCTTTATTATAAATATCTCCAGGCAAACCTAAGGTTATTTCATAGACTACCAAAGTTACAGGCCCACTTCAACAGGAATCTGGGAGGGGCACCAAGTAAGAAGCTCCCTCTCTAGGCTTTGAGAGGTCCTTGTTTTAGAAAGCTGGGCACCCATTCACCCATGCTAGTAACCAGCTGGGCAATCCCTGACAGAAAAAATTGCCCATCCATCCACCCACTTCCTACTAACAGCAGCAGTTATGGGTTTGGGTGATCCTGATGTTTACAGTAAACGTTCAGAGCTGAAGCACTCCAGGCCTGACTGGGCCCCGCCTCTAAAGAAGACAGCATAGTCTGCTGCATTAAGGCCTCACTCCTTCCTTGCCTGAGAAAACAGAAGATGAAAGTCTGAGATTGTTAGAACCAGGATGAGGAAGAGACTCTCAGGACTCTGCTTCAGTGATCCAGATTGGTCTTGTTCCTTCAGACCCTGCAGAGATCCAGCACTAGCTAGAGCTAGTGAGAAGTGAGCTCACAGCAGGGCAAGCCTTTCTGTTCCTTGCTGTGCAGACTCTTGCTTGGCCTCATCAGCTAGGTTCCCATAAGTGTATGTCCTACATGGAAGGACATCCCCTTCCTGTCCATACTCTTTCCCAAGGTTGCAGTTCCTTTAAGCCAATTTTTCTTCTGTGAGGAGGAACTAGGACCTCCTTGCTCTTTCTCCAAAGGGCTCTTTCCGCTGTGGGCACACCCCATCCCTTGTGAGGTGAGGACTGCCGTGGCATACTGCCGTTCGGGGTGAGAGAAGAAGAGGACCTATGCAGCCTGTACTCTGGGAAGTACTGCTGTGACTCACAGGGGCTTAGGAGCCCAGGAGTCTTACTATAGAACTCACTGCGGCAGGCTTCAGTAAGGAGCATGACTCAAGCACTCTTGCTGGCTGCGAGGTTTATGAAGCAAATAACTAGTTCTGCACCTGGAGTTTCTACCCAACTGTGCTGGGTTACAAACATGTGACTCAAAAGGTGGTCTATGCTGCCACCAACAGTCCCAGGGCGCTGCCAAGCCCTTCCAGTGCTGCTGTGACTCCTGGTGTGACTCCTGCTGACTTCAGAAAGTTCTATTCCAAAGAAGCTAAACAAAGGCAGTGAAGCCCCTGCTCATGGCTTTGTAGACATCCCAACATCAGCCCCCAGCTACCTGATAGCTGAGTGCTCTGGGAGGACCTGCAGGTGCTAAGGCCTCTGACCCTGTGAAGACAGTCTGTCTTCCAGTCTCTAAGGAACATATGTGTCCTTCTGTGAGTTGCTGTGAAAAGGTACCTGCTGTATGTTACCAAACACCCGTAACCAGTGCCCAACCCCTCATGTGAGTCTATAGCTCCCTACCCTCACCCTTAAACCACTTAGGAAAAGGAGAAGATGGAGTGAGGTCGTAGAGTCCCAGAAAGAGGATAAGGGTTCTAAGAATGCTATGGGCTCCTCAGGGCATACCCTCAAACCCTGACACATTTGCAGGGCATATCTTCAAACCCTGACACATCCACAGGGTATATCTTCAAACCCTGACACACTTAGGCATGGGACCATGAACGATACCAACTAGGAGCAAGAGAAGGTCACATAAAGACTCAGAGTCTTGATACAGGAACCATGTGAGCTTGCATCTGAAAGAGAATGATAGTCAAGAGAATTAACATCAAGAAATTGGTGGGAATAGATGATCCCTAAAAGAACAGGGTCGAGGCAGGAGTGGAAATGGAAAAAAGGGTGAGGAGCAAGACCAAGGATGGCTTAAAGCTCTGATGTCCTCCAACTGCGCTTCCAAGAGAAGTACAATCACACCTTCGCACACACACCTAGAATTTAAAACACATCAGCTGTCTGACTTGAAATTCTTTTTAAAGTTGGTTAAAAGCTTCCTGTATCTCCTTCCTCCATAACTACCATGATGAAATTTCAGCCTTAGTCAAGTGTTCCTCTTGCTTGTTCCTTCTATGGACACTGAATAAGCAGAGACACATGTTGCCTTCTGGCAGGTTGAAAGGCTGCTGGGAAATGCCCTGCCAGTATTCCTGTGACCTCTCAAAGACCAGATCCACCGGTTGGCCATGGCATGAGTGGTGTGAAATCATAGGACAGAAGGGACACAAGGTGCTGTCCCTGTGGTCATGCTCAGATGTGAAAGTGTCTAGCATCAAGAGGATCTGCGATACATGCTCTGTGCAAGATAACTAGGGGCTCTGATAATTCTACCTAGTTCACTCTTGCACTCCTTATCATGGCTTCCAAAGCAGTCACTCCATACAGCATCAGATATGTCCCCGCCTTCATAAACTAAGAATTCCCCCAAGAAAAATACACCATGGTGCCTTGCCCTTCCTAGGAACTCACACTCAGCCTAAATAACTGCCGTGTGTTATTTACATTGCCGTCCAGAAGCACGGAGGCTTTGTCTTCCTAAGAGCAGGCCTCCAGCCATCATGCACGTCCTCATCCTGTCATGTGGGTGCATCTCATGTAGTGATTCAGCAGCGTGGATCATCTGAGTCCTCCTTAGAATGAGATATGCCTGTGATATGGTTTTTTAAAAGGTGTTATACCCCTAATCTTTTTTAAATTACATTTTCTTAATTGACCTAGTGTGCATGTGGTGGTGAGAGTACACATGTGCCAGTGTGTGTCTGTGCATGCACACGCGTGTCAAATGACAACTTGAGGAAGTTGGCTCTCTTCTACCATGGTCAAAATCGGGGGTCAAACTCAAGTCAGCAGAGTTGGAACTTTACTCACTAAGCCCAGGCCTAAGCTTAGTAAACCCTTATTCTGTGTGAAGAAGATAAACTGAAAAAAGAAGATGGCAGTCACAGGGATGGGAGTCGAGGCAAACATCTCAGTGCTTGGTTTTTGCTTCACCCTTGGAACACTATTCTAACCATCTGGCTAAAGACCTTACCATTGCGAGGGAGTTCCTTCGGCAGATCTGCTCTTCTTTATCCTGGACTCTGTTGTATGAGGCATACCATCTGATAAGGTACCATCAGAGTATGCCACATGGATATAAAATCAATGAACATGAGAATCCATGGAATGAGAACTGTAGCACCACACTTTGAAGGTGAATGGAAGAATAATGTGAAATGATTCAACTTACAAACAAGAAATCCATGGACCACATGTGGGGGTGGCCTGCTAAAGTTAAGGAAAGGGGATCAATGTGTTGTAGGATGACTTGAACAAATGCTCAGATCCAGGCAGCTTCCAGGCCTAGTCTTGAGGGTGCAGAGGCATGTGAGTGGCCCAGGGGGTGATCCAGGCCTTGCTGGGCCACTTTCTGCCTTATTGTGGCCATATGTAATGTTTTGGCTTGGATCATTGCCTCCTGTGTCCCATGTGCTCGAGGCTTGCTTGCCAGCATGAGCTGAGATTAGCTGATACAGTCTTTAAGACCCAGGCCCTGCTGGGGGAAGTTAGCTGATGGAATCTACCCTTAAAGGGAATTCTGGGACCTCATTCAGCCCCTTCCTGTTTCTCATCACTTCCCGGCTGTCATGTAGGGAGAAGTTGCTACTATTATGTACTCCTAGCACGCTGCACTGTCTTGCACTAATTCCAAGCAACAGGGCAACTATTCAGGGACTGAAACTTGAAATATGAGCTAATATAAATTTTTCCTCTTTTTAAATTATCTTCGGTATTTTATTACAAAACTAAGACACACAGATATTATTTGCTCACCTGTAAAATGAGTTGCTTGCATCAGTATCTAAAACTCCTTTGGATATGTGTACATCACTCCACCTCAAAAACCCTATAAAATTCTGTGGTTAATAATGAATGACTTGAACAACTACAAAACATAAGAAAAGTCATTTTTAAAAATTAGAATAACTTATGAATCAAATGGAAAATTCAGTGGAGAAAACTCTCAAGAACATAATAACATTTTTTTCACAATCATAATGCCATGCTATAAATTCCCCAAAAGCCTATTGAAAAATGAAAATCTTTAGTTATTATAATCACTACTGGTGCCTTACGGTCTGGGCCTGAGCACTGAGCAGATCCAGGGCGGCAGCTCTGTACCCAATCTCACAAAACCCAGAGGAAGTGGGGCTCCCAGGAACTCTAACCTGTGCAGTATCTTAGGTAAGAAGACAGCAACACCTGCCCCAAACAGGGAGTAACTGGGACCCACTGGGACCCAGGAATTCACTCCTGGCCAAGAGCACTGGTTCCTTCCTGTCTGCGCCCGAGCACTGAGTAGATCTCTAACCCCAGTAACACCCACCCCACACAGTTCTGAAACAACCAAGATAATAGGAAAGGCAGGCTCCAGTAAGAGACAGCACAGGTAGTACTAAGGAGATCCAGATGGTGAAAGACAAGCACGAGAACATAAGCATCAGCAACCCAGGTTACTTGGCATCATTAGAACCTAGTTCTCCCACACTAGAAAGTCCTGAATTCCCCATATCACCAGGAAAGCAAGATTCAGATTTAAAATCACTTCTAATGATGATGATAGAGGACTTTAAGAAGGACATAAATAACACTCTCAAAGAATTTGAGGAGAACACAGGTAAACAGGTAGAAGCACTTAAAGAGGAAACACAAAAATACCTTAAACAATTACAAGAGAACACAACCAAACAGGTGAAGGAATTGAACAAATCCATCCAGGACATAAAAATGGAAGTAGAAATAATAAAGAAATCACAAAGGGAGACTACCCTGGAGATAGAAAACCTAGGGAAAAAAAATCAGGAGTCATAGATGCAAGCATCACCAACAGAATACAAGACATAGAAGAGAGAAACTCAGGTGCAGAAGATAACATAGAGAATATTGATACAACTGTCAAAGAAAACGCAAAATGCAAAAAAGTCTTAACACAAAACATCCAGGAAATCCAGGACACAATGAGAAGACCAAACTTAAGGATAATAGGTATAGATGAGAGTGAAGATTCCCAACTTAAAGGGACAATAAATATCTTCAACAAAATTATAGAAGAAAACTTCCCTAACCTAAAGAACGAGATGCCCATAAACATACAAGAAGCCTACAGAATGCCAAATAAACTAGACCAGAAAAGAAATACCTCCCGTCACATAATAATCAAAACACCAAATGCACAAAACAAAGAAAGAATATTAAATGCAGTAAGGGAAAAAGGCCAAGTAACATATAAAGGCAGACCTATCAGAATTATACCAAACTTTTCACCAGATACTATAAAAACCAGAAGATCCTGGACAAATATCATACAGACCCTAAGAGAACACAAATGCCAGCCCAGGCTACTATACCCAGAAAAACTCTCAAGTACCATAGATGGAGAAACCAAGATATTCCATGACAAATCCAAATTCATACAATATCTTTCCACAAACCCAGCATTACAAAGGATAATAGCCGGAAAGTTTCAATACAAGGAAGGAAATTATACCCTAGAAAGAGCAAGAAAGTATTCCTCGTCCAACAAATCCAAAAGAAGATAGCCACACAAAAATAATTCCACCCCAATAACAAAAATAACAGGAAGCAACAGTCATTTTCCTTAATATCTCTTAACATCAATGGACTCAATTCCCCAATAAAAAGACATAGGCTAACAGACTGGATATGTAAACAGGACCCAGCATTTTGCTGCATACAGGAAACCCACCTTAGTAACAAAGACAGACACTACCTTAAAGTAAAAGGCTGGAAAACAATTTTTCAAGCAAATGGTCCTAAGAAACAAGCTGGAGTAGCCATCCTAAAAGCCCCAGCTCGAGAACACAAAGGGAGGGACTCATGACTCCACCTGTATAGGTAGTTGAAGGTGGCCTTGTCAGGCTTCAGTGGAAGTGGAGGGCCTTTGTGCCTGAAAGTTTGGATTCCCTAGTGTTGGGCAATTTGAGAGCAGGGAGGTGGGAATGGGAGGATGGTGAAAGCACACCCTCATAGAACTCTCAGAATTATATGGATTAGACATGACAGAGGCAGGCCGCCAGAAGACTAGATTCCAGAATTCAAACAAAAAATTATTTTGATACTAAAATTTGTTTTGAGAATTGTATATTGCAGAATACACAGCCTTGGTGTATCTACTCATCAGGCAAGCTAAGCAGATCTGCTCGAACCTCTGATGTCCTGGAATCTTAGCTGAATGCAGTGAAGACACAGATGTCAGAGGCTTATCAATTTACTCTTCCTCCTGCCCCTCTTCTAATATCTGAACACCCGTAATCAGCTTGAGGAAGTTAATGAAGAGTCGGTGCCCCTTTTCCCTGGGCTTGGGGACTGAGGTGGTTAATATTGGTAGTCTTTCTAGGGAAAAGTAGTGGTTTTGTTGGAACAGGGAGGAATAGCTAGATTTATTGCATAGCCATAACCTATTGGTAGAAATCTGTATAATTGTTATTAAGCTGAAGTTATAATTTCTTAAATGGTACAAAATTTACTTTGATTTCAAATTTAAGGTTTTCATTGGTACGAGTTTCTTATTGATATAAAAGTGAGATTAATATTGTTACTCTCATAGGCATTGTGCCTATATAACACATTTAGGAATACAAGGCTTAGGCCCAGTCCTTCTTTTACTTTTTTAACTGATTTGAGATGGTTAGCCTGTGAGTTAAGGGCCTACAGCAAATTCATGGCTCTGAGTTTATTGTTATGGTGTTTTCTATATTTTATTTAGAGGAGTTAACAGACAGCAGTCCATATTGCCTTACATAGATAGCTGGTTTTCAAAACGTTAGAAGTCCACAGAATTGATGTTATAAACATTTCTGTATTAATGTTCATTTTGATTAGAGACATGTCTGCTCCTGACAGCTTCCTGTCTTGGATTCTAAGAAGAAATTGAGCATCTTTGGAGTTACTCCAGTTGTGAGACAGCCACTAGGCAAGAATTGCCTCTTTTCATCTACAGACAAATTACTGTCCAGAAAAGGACACACTTGTGGAATAGTCTACTGATTATATCTGCCAAGACAGAGTAATCAGCCCTTAATAATTCTGCATCACTAGGTCTGTCAGATGATCCTGGGCCAGAAGGCTGAAGATTGGATGATCCAATGTTTTGTAGTATAGGGACTGTCCAGGTGTTCAGCGCTCTCTATAAACTGGCTAAGTTTTAGAAGCTATGCTTTGTGCTTCCCATAATTTCAGTTAATTCAGTCATTCTGGATTTCTGATGGGGTTGAAGACTTATAGTCTCATAGCCAATCCCGGCTATTTACTTTGAGAGAAAAGATTTGAGAGGATGGTTTTCAGCTGACATTCATTCTAAAGCCAAGAAAAAAGCCAGGTTTAGAACTAAGTCTTTTAGTTAGGAGAGATGACAGAGGTTCTGGTTAGTCAACAAAGTGATGGACTGGGCATTAGGTCTATCTTGTACTTTACTGATACAAATTGGTATAGTTATGCTCTAATTGTATTTTGAGAGAAAAAGTTTTTTTTTATTTTAACAGGAAAGGTGATATGTAGGAGGAGCTAAGGTGGGAGGAGTAAGGAGAGGAAGAGAAGTAAGGAGAAAAGGAGGAGAAGGAGAGGAGGATCTAGAAGATGACAGAGAGGGGGGAGAGGGAAAGGGAGAGGGAGAGGGAGAGGGAGAAGGAGAGGGAGAAGGAAACATGGAAGCAGATGTTTGCGTGTCTCTGACAGTCAAAGATAGGTGGTATATCTAGGTTGGGTATTGGGTTACACTTCTGATTGTATGGGCATCTTGTTATTGAGCATTACCAAACTTATAAAGCCTTTGATTAACATTTTTAAAAAGTTACTAATAAAAAAGAAGAAGTCAGAACCTATTAGAGATACTAGGACACACTTTAAATGATCTGTTCTGTCTATGGAGACTAAATAGTTTAATAGGCCTATTAGTTCAAAGTGCTGCTTATAGACTTAAGAAGAGCAGCCTATGGATGATATGTGGTTTTCTGCTATGTTCTAATAGGCATTCATGGTGTGGGGGCTCATGTACCTGTTTTACCAGAGTTGAATAGAATAATATGGTCACATATGGAACTTGTAAAATGCTGTATTTTTAATTTTTACTATGTCATTCATATTGCAAATAAAGTAAATTCCTATGGAAGGAAAATAATCACTACCAGTGTTACTATTACAATTACTTTTATTTTCACGCTGTCTGATTTGGATGGAAAACTTGTGTGGAAAATTTATGAGAGGATTTGGAAGAGGGATCAACAGGTAAAATTGCTTGCTATACAAGCATAAGGACCTGTGTTCAGATCTCCAGCATCCACTGGAAAATGCTGAGCCTGGCTGTTTGAGCCTGCAATCTCAGTGCTGGGCTGTGTGTGGGGAGGGACAGGAGGATCCCTGGGGCATATTAAAAAATGGTAAGCTCCGGGTTCAGCCAGAAATCCTGTCTCAAAAAAATAAGCAGAGAATGATAATGCTGAACAATGGGCATCCTCCCGTGGCCCAAAGACATTCAGATAGGAATTCAAGTGGAAACTGAGTGGGTGAGATGGCTAAGTAGGCTTGTTGCCAAACCTGAGGATCTGAGTTCAAGCCTTGAGCCCAAAAATAGAAGAGAATCACCTCTCATAAATTTTACTCTGACATCCACCCACATGCCATGGCACACAGATGCACAGACACATCCAAATAAATGTGAAAAAAAACCAGAAATTGAAAATATAAAAGATACATGAGGAACTGCTTAGACACAAGGCAAATAATCCTGCTGTCTTTTCTGACTAAAACATAACTAGAGTGCATGGCTGAGTGTGGTGCCCTCTAGCTGGCAGTGGCGGTATTCCTCTTTGTTAACGGATTCTTCCTTCATCTGAGTGCTTTAAATGCAGTTGAAGAATGCAGTCAGCCATTTCATTTTTGCCTTAGGTTTAGAATCACTTCTTAAACATATCTGGCTTAGAAACTGACTTGTGTTGCCAGGTTACTAATGATTTTTAAAAAATAATACTAGAATTTGTACATAAATTAAATGCATTGTAGCTCCATGCCTTTAGGTGAATGGCCTTCTCTCACTAGGTTTCTGCCCCTGGATCTGAAATCTGATTAGAGCCAAAGTTCAGTTGTGCTTTAAGATTCCTAAGCTTGGATGTGGTATGACCCATGTAGTTATGTAGCTATTGACAACTCTTTTATACTGAGAAGTCCAGATTTACTATAAATTAGTAAGAGCATATTTGTACTGAAGTTCTTAGCACTTACAACACACATGCAAATTATCTGGACATTTTGCTAAAATTCAGATTCTAATAGAGTCACCAAGTATTTACATTTATAACAGTCTTCTAGGTGACCTGCCTGACGGGCAAAGGTTTTCTCCACAAAACACTGCCAAGATGTGTCTATGCCTATGGTCAGTCTTTCCTTATGCCTGTGACACTGCCACCTGGTCAGGTTATCCGAAATGGGGCCTGTAACTTGACTCTAAAGCAGTCATTTTTAGCCTGGCCAAATATCAAAGAGATTGTTTAGCAGAAAAGCACTCTGAAAGGCATGGGTATTCAACAGGAAGGACATTTCACAGGTCACAGATTGAAGATAGCATACATGGGGGAAACACACAGTAGAGACCAAAGGCAGCAGCCAAAAGTTGGTCATAGACACGGAGACCAAGCATCTGGGCACTGGAGTTCAAAGAAAAAATTCTGATACTTCAAGGACAAATGATAGCTGGAGAGCAAGTTGGGTTGACAAGAAGGCTCAGCAGTTAAAGGTGCTTGCTGCCAAGTCTAAGGACTTGAGTTTCACCCCTTAGAACATACACTGCTGAAGGAGAGACCTGACTCCCATCCACTGTTCTCTGACTTCCACATACATGTTAAGGTTCATACCACACTAAACAAACATACAGCAATATGAACTCATGGCAGGTGGCTACACTTTGTGCTCTGAGCTGAAAGGGTTTTGTGCTCTTTGAAGCCTGACTTAAACCTATAGAAACTGTTCCAAGAATGGAATGTTCTGCCCCATGAATGCGGACTCTATCTCAAAATAAGGACAACTTTTGGCTGAGAGGCATAATGAACTACGTAGTTGCCTGAATAACTTTAACTCAAATGTCCTCATCAGTGACAGTGAGAAGTCCTGAAACATCTGCTAGAGTAAAGATTAAATTGCAATTCCTGAAAGTAGCAAAGGGCTGGGATTGTAAGGAGGCTGTGGTGTCAGGTGCATGGCCTTTGCTGTGGGCCACAGTACATGCAACTGAGGCTTAGCTGCCATACCAGGAAGAATGTGAGCACTTGTGGGAGGAGTTATGATGGCTGTGGGACATGTGGTTTGCACTCTTCACAGAGGCCTCTGATGCAGTCTGTGAATTGGATGAAGAGGAGGTGGAGGTGTTTGTTGCTCTGCCCTTTCTTACAGCTAGGGAACTGAATGAGAAAGAAAGATCACATTAGACGTGATAAGAAGCTCCCACTGAGACCCAAAATCTTGGAACCAAGAATCAGACAGTAAGAAGAGAACATGGTAAAGTTGATAGAAGAGAGCCCTCAGCTTCAGTAGAGAAGGCAAATCCATGATTGGACATGTAGACAGGAGCCTTCTCAGTGACCCAATACAAGAACCTATGTTAATCAGGGAACACTTGGCACCCTAACTGCTTGACTTGAGAAAAGCTTTTAAACAAGCAATGAAAGATCCTGTATTGGGCCTTGATACCATTTATATTTTAGTATCTTCTTAGCTATCTAAAACCAACTTGAATGGATGATGATGAGCATTCAGTGAGATTGCTTAGACTTCAAAGGGTTACTTTAAATAATGCTAAGTCTGTGTGTCTTATACATTTGTAAAAATACATGGAAGAACAACAAGGGCAGCTATTAAAAGAGTTTAAATTTAGGCATTCCAAGGTCTAGAAAAATGTTGTTGGGTAGACACCTCAGTACCAAGGGTGGGCTATCTCCTGCTGAAGATTCAGAAATCATAAAAGCTATTCATATTGCTATTGGATTCATGCCAGAACTGGATGATTAGCCCCTATTGCTAAAGGCACTACCAGCTTTAGCTGCAGGACATTTTAAAAATCAACCTGAGGTTGAAGTAGAAGCTCCTTTCCTACTAGCTGTCTTCCATAGTGCTGCGTGAGGCCATGCAGGTTGCTCCAGGGGAATGTTCACTGATAGTTCTGCTTGGCTATGTGCCCTGTGTGGCTATGGTAGCAATGTGACAGGATGCACCCACTGGTCAAATAGTGGCACAACTGCTTCGGGTGGAAAAACTTTCATATTCGATTCAAGGTTTGCTTCCCAGGAGAGAACTCACATCAGCTACTGTATTCAGGCTACAAGCCTGTGGCTGGGAAAGTCATAGGCACTGGAAGGAAGCTCACTGATAATTTTTTAAGTGAATGTGGTATGCCTGTCAAACTGCCTTCTATACATGTGTTTATGCTCATAGGTCTCTGTGTCTGTCAGCTTCAATTGGACATAGAAGTGGAAGGTATACTATAAGGACTCTTAACTAGTAAGACTCCTAAGAAGAAATGATCAGGGCAGTGACACACTAGTCTGGTGCTCAGCCAGAGACACAGATAAATAATCAGATATTTATATTACCTCCCCAAAGACTCAAGGAACATCATGAAGATTAGACAGAAAAAAAAAGAGCTATAAGAGGTAGTATTGTACAGCAACTTCCTCTGCATTGAAACATTTCATTCTAGATTGACACTTGTTAAGACTTAAGTAAGTAAAACTTACAAACCTCAGTGAACAACTCATAAGTCTCAGGAAGTTCCTAAAATTTATAAAATTCACAAGACTCACCTGCCCTTACTAAGATTATAGCAACAATCTGATGAAGAACTTCCATAAAACTAGATGGCCTGTGAAAAATAAAAAAAAGATTTCTGAAGATGTTCACTTGAAAATATATATATATATATGATTAGAAACTCCAAGATGTCACCGTTTTAATTATAGCAAAGACATTTCTCAGAAGAGATCAACTTATGGAGAATTTTGAGTCTGGCTTTAAATGGAACAAAAAGGTAGAGAGATACAAAATCATATACAGTGTGCTTCTATAGTTGGCTGATAGTTCTTCTATAGTTCCTCTCCAGGAAAAAGACATCGGGACGGGTATGGCCCTCATGCCTCACTGGACAACGACAGGGGGACTGGAGCCATTACAAGGTCCCCTTCAAATACTGGAGGTCAGGCCTCTATCCCCACCTTCGCAAGTTTAGAATTGCCACAGCCCTTCTATACTTAGAGAAGGGAGGAGATGTCAGGGGCAGCCCTGCTTACCCATTGAAGGCCTAAAATCAGCCGTAGGCCTAAACTCAGCAATAGGCCTGTCATACATGTATACAAACACCAAGTCTTGGGTCTCAGTGGAAAAACATTGAAACAGATGGCTATAAGCTAATGTAAACAGGAAGCTTTTGTGGAAATTTACAAGCCTGAGTAGTCATAGACCTTGTAAATAGGTAGCCTGGGCAGACAATACCAACTTAGATAAGGACAAGCGAGTCATAGGCAGAGTCATAGTGACTTGTCCCCTGAACCTTCACCCAGCCGATACCCGGTTCTGATGATATCTGTATTCCCCCTGATCAACCACACTCCAGTGTCATTCCCTTCCCCACATCCTGCCTTTCTGTGTTTATAACCCCTGTGTGAATGAATTACGATTTGAGAAAAAATAAATTATATAAAAAAAAGGAGTGCTCAGATGAAAATGAAAAGCATTACTTTTATTAAATAATTAACTAACAAAAATTAAGTTACATTTAATTATGCTGATTAAAATAACCAAAGCATTATTTTGTATTTCTGCCTTAGCAAACTAGGAAAGAAGACAGATTAAATGTAAAATAGGCAGAAAAAAGAATAATAAAGGTAAGGGAAGTATTCAATGGAAGATAAAGTTGAATGGTATTTTCAGCTTTTTTGTTTTTATTTGCCGAATTCCTCAGTAAGATGATATTGTTCTTATAATCAAGGAAAAATCTTTGAGCTAAAGAGAATGCAGGTGACACTTCCAGTTCCTTTTTTGTAATTTCTTTGAATCATACATTGTGAAGAATTATCTAGACCGAAGTGGATCCTTTACCAGTCTCATGATCTTTTTGAATTTTGGAAGTTTGGATAGTATGAATGTATGACTAAACCCCTCCTTACATTTACAATGTTAGATCTCCCCTCCATGATTTAAAAAAGTCAGCCAAAGTAAATGATTACTTTAACTCATATTTGATATCAAGTAGCATGTTTTTGTACATTTTTTTACCTAAAACCTTAGAATTTATGACTTAAAACTCTATATCAGTGATATAGCTCGGCCAAGCAAACCTTGTCAACCTTTGATTCCCCAGAACCCATAAAGATGGAAAGAAATAATGGGCTCCAGAGTGTTGTTCTCTGACCTTTGTATGATTACTGTGGTATACAGTTGAGGCCAATTTTTATTTCTTCACTGAACATGAGTGCTCCATTTCAGTAATGTATTTTTTTCCTAAGGAGTCTATGAAAATCTAGTCTCATAATTATGTTTTTGGAAAAGAGTATACCTGGCTATATATTAGTATTTATGCAGATACTTTGTATTTCTGAAAAGAGCACCCTTCCAAGATACATACTGCAGCTCACTTCTTTGTCATGCTTATTACCTCATCAACAGATTATCAGAGGCTTAATATGAGTAGTTGGGTATACAGGCAATCCCATCCATGTTCACATCTAGGATTTTTAAATTGATATCATCTCTGATCTGACCCACTCATTGTTTTTTATTAAGAATATAAATCTCACAGAGAAGAGGTTGGAGTGATCTTGAATTCAGGTTGGCTCATAGCAAAGGGATGATACCAGTGATGCTTCAGAGTTAAAACAACATAGTGGGTCCTTCCAGTGAATGACCTTCCTTCTTTCCCTGCCTCACTGCTGCACTCCTCCTCCAGTAACAGGCATAGGATATCCCTCTTCTGTTGTTCTTACAGTGCTTATTTGGTGGAGGAATAGTGGAACCTGCAGACATAATTTGGTAGATTCTAATGAAATAGTATAATTTATAAAATGGTAAATTCATGAAATTTACAAAATAGTAAATTTCAAGTGAAAATTGTTTTTCTATATAGATTATAACAAGATTCTACTAGCACACCTGATCTGGAAAACAGGTAGGTGGAATTAAGAATAATGGAATTGTAACAAAAGGTGAAGTCAGTATGCTGTCATATGCAAGTAAGAGGGTAAGAACATCGGGACTACACAGAGTAGTATGTATGAAACTAATGAACATGGATGGATCTTGAGAAGGGATGGAGACACTCCAGTGTGTTCTCTTATACTGTTTCAATGTGACCCATATGTTTCTATACTGTTTTCAATTAAAAATCTGGGAGGACAGCACCTGGGAGGCAGAGGCAGGCAGATTTCTGAGTTCGAGGCCAGCCTGGTCCACAGAGTGAGTTCCAGGACAGCCAGGGCTACACAGAGAAACCCTGTCTCAAAAAATCAAAAAAAAAAAAAAATCTGGGAGGAATGGCAATTATAGCTCCCAACCCTACAGGAAACTTAGTACACAAAGACATGAATGTGGCTATCTTAGGATTTCTATTGCTGTAATGAAACACCGCCAAAAACAAGTTGGGGAGGAAAGGTTTATTGGCTTACACTTCCACATTGTAGTTCATCATTGGAGGAAGTCAGGACAGGAACTCAAAAATGTCAGGAACCTGGAGGCAGGAGCTGATGCAGAGGCCATGCTTACAGGCTTATTCAGCCTGCATTCTTATAGGACCCATGACTACCAGCCCAGGGATGGCACCACCCACAATGGGCTAGGCACATTAATCACTAAGAAACTGACCTAACAAGTTTGCATATAGCCTGATCTTATGGAGGCATTTTTTTTTTAATTGAAGTTTCTTCCACTCAGATGACTCTAGCTAGTGCCAAGTTGACATAAAACTATCCAGAACAGTGGATAAGGACTGTGAATTGTCAACCTGACTGGATTTATACTCAGCATGGAAACACAACTCTGGGTAGGTCTATAACAATGTTTTCAGAACATTATAAACTGAGCAGGAAAGATCCATCCTTAATGTGGGCTGCTGGGGCGTCCTGGACTGAATAAAGAGAGAGGGGGCTGAATATCAGCATTCATCTGTTTTGGCTGCAGACACTATATGACCATCTATTTCACCTTCCTGCTGCCTTGCCTTGCCAACCTTGATGGATTCCACCATGAGCCAGAATAAACGTTCCTCCCTTGGTGGATAGTTTGTCACAGTAACAAGTAGCTCCTTCAGGGGTGCAGCTGTGGTAGAACCTTTATATGGCAAGACTGAGTTCAATCATCAGCACACCATCCTACAGAGAGAGAGAGAGAGAGAGAGAGAGAGAGAGAGAGAGAGAGAGAGATTGATAAATGGCTGTTAGTCAGATCCTTCCTTCTTGTGGCTTTCTGTACCAGGCTCCAATGCCAAGGAATTTAGCCAGTAAATAGTTGGGTAGGACATAAAGCTGTGTCACTTAAAATCTCCAAATAACAAAGCATTACTCCTGCATTATGTCTCCTATTGTATTTGATAGGCTGGTTTGAACGACTTACATACAGTCTTTAGTAAATTCTCACAGCTACCCTATAGGCCAGGTTCCTTTTTTTAAGATGTGGAAACAAAAGTAAAATAATTTGCCCAAGGTAAGTAGCACAGGCATTTTATTGCTGTGATAAAACACTGTAAGCAAAAGCAACTTGAGGAGGAAAGGGTTTATTTCAGTTTATAGTTCCACATTACAGTCCACCACTGAGGGAACTAATAGCAGGAACAGGACAGAAACCTAGAGGCAGGAGGTGAAGCAGAGGCCATGATGGAGGAATGTTGTTTACTGACTCAATTCAGCATGCTTTCTTATAACACTCAGGGCTACCAGTCCACAAAGAGCTGAACTGTTCCGTATCAATCATCAATGAATAAGGTACACCATAGTTTTACCCACAGATAAAAGGGTTCCCTCTTCCAAAAGGACTCTAGCTTCTGTCAAGTTCCCATAGAACTAGCCAGCAGAATTGGCTGTGGTTAACAAGAGACCAGAGCTGCTAAAGTAAAACCTTTGTTTTATGTGATAATTGATAATGGTCAACTGTAGCTGAGAAATTAGTGGTGACTAAGAAGAGACTGGCATCACTGAGGTGAAATCTGGGAAGTGTTTCCTTAGGGTCAGCACATAGAACCTGTATTCTTGAGGCATCCAAGGATGTATCATGAGCTCATAACTAAAGTTGTTAGTGTAAGAGTCACCCAGGTAGTACTGTTTTGAAGGTGTGCAGGGTTCACAAAGAGCAGTTGAGTCTTTGTATTGTGTGGTAGTGCTGCAGTCCCTGAGGAGAGGCCATTGGTGAAGATACAGACTTAGTTGCAGTAGAAGATCTAGGATTGAAGGACTCATGGAGAGATGTTGAGGCTTGGCACCATGTGGCAAGGTCAGAGTCCTTGAAGAGAGCCCAGGAAAAGCCAGTAGGAAAGGTACAGCCCAGGTGCAGAGACTCCAGGATTTTGGAGATGCCAGTGCCACTGCATAACCACCAAGGAAGTGTTGTAGCGTGGAACCAGCCTGAAATAATGAGAGATGCTGTGTGTATGCTGCGGATTAGGCAGTAAACCTAAAGAAGGTAATCTCTCAGAGGCTTTCCCAGAAACCCATCTCTGACGTGACTCTAGAGCTCACCAAGTTAACAACTGAGATAGTCTCATTATACTCAGACATGTGACACAATATGCTTATCTCCTGCAGAATGTAACTGGAACATTTGAGGACAAATTTGTACAAACACTTAACGAATTCATTCTACAACATACAAAGTAAAAAGTTCAAGTCAGTATGCACCTTGGTCCTGTTACTCTCCTAAAAATTATTTCATAACATTGCTGTGTTTTCTGCTGGAACAACATCACTAGTATGAAGTCTTAATTCTAAGCACATTTCTCTTGACAAAATCCTAATGGAACTTATGCCACATATAATTTTGAAGAATTTTATAGGTTTTAAAAAATATTCGTTAGGTCAGTGAAATGGCTCAGCAGGTTAATGATACTTGCTGTCAAGTCTGATGATCTGATCTGATCTGCAGTCCCACATAATAAAGAGAATCAACTCTTATAAGTTGTCCCCAGACCTCTATATGTGCATGCCTATAATCATACACATATACAATAAATATTAAAAAAAAACCATTTTCCCAATGCTTCTTTAAAAACAATCCCTGGATCAGGGAGGTGACAGTGAGCAGGAGTGTCTGTTGTACAAACGGGAGAGCCTGAGTTGGATCCATAACACTCACAAAACAGAACACCACCACCAACAAAAAAGGCTTGTTAATACTGTGTATAAAAAACAATACATCTGGTGAGCAAATCTACCCCAAAGTCTCCATCTTGTCAACTGTGTCTATCTTGGATACACACGTTTGTTTTTCTCTGTATAAGTAAGACAGGTTTTGAAACCTGTACAACACAAGTTTCAACATGCACATTAAGGAACTTGGGAACTGGCTCAGTGGGTAAAGTACCTGCTGCAGTGAGCATAAGGACCCACGTTTGGATCCCCAGTACCCATGTAAAATGTTAGCCATGGTGGCACACTCCTGAAATCCTAGAGCGCAAAGGTGGAGATGGGAAGATCCACAGGGGTTGCTGGCCAGCCAGTCTGGCCAATAAGTAAGCTCCAAACTCGGTACCTTGTTTTCAAACGTAAGATGGAGCGGTGAGAGAGGAAGACACCCATACATACATCACACATATGTGTATCACAAAAGGTTTATATTAAAAAGTTTGAAAAAGAATATCTTGGTAAGAAAAACTCAATGGACCAAGAAAATCTTTCATAATGACTATGTTTAGCTTTCTTTTTGAGTTAATCAGTGAGCAAAATTACAATTATTTCAAAGGAAGTGATATAGAAACTTAGATCTAAGTATGATTCCAGAACCCAAATGTCCACAGAACCCAAATGCAAATAAATAAGAGACTCACTGCCAGGCAGACCTGTGTCCTCCAGGGACTGGTTGCTAATAGAAACTGCTGCAAAATCAGCGACTAAGCAAAGTTTTGTTTGTTGTTTAATTATAAAATAATTATTTTAATGGTGTATTTGAAATAATTTTAAACATCTGATCAATAAGATTACATAAGTATGGAGTATGCTGCACTTTACAAAAAATAAAGCTAAGCACTTAAATATACAACTTTGGGTATAGATCTCTTCGTAAGGTACTTTTTAAAGCATATACATAATTTACGGTATTTTACATAACTTGCTAAAACAAAAATTGTGGCCAATTAAACTCTTGCAACAGTATGTGGCCATAACAGTCCCTATGGGAAGAACAGGACAAAGAGTGACATACTGAAATGTTTTCCCAGGAGAGTTTGGCATTCTTTCTGTATGTTATTTCAATTTCACCATTATTTTTGTCAGCTATAATCTACACAAGTAGATTTAAAAGGGAGGAGGTATTTTGAATATCAGCTTTCTCCTCAGAGAGAGGTACATAATGTGTCGTTCACATTTAGAGCCACCCTAAGAGTGAGACACTGACAGCACCTCTTAAGTTCACAATTCAAAGGGAGTCCCACTGTTTAAATGTTCTTACCATCAGCTAGAAATTTGAAAAGCACTAGATGCTTAAAACATAGGGTAACTGGGAGATTCTTTATAAGAGAAATAACTCTTTCTTGGGAATTAAAATAATACAAAATCAAATCATTCTATTGAAATACTGTAACTAAATATTTGCCAGGTTTTCCTCTTTGGTTGATCTATAATTTTTTTTTCATCACTAAAACAAGGACTAGCTTTGGCATTCCCAGTGCAGCCATCTCTCCTTGGACACATGGTGCACACAAGATGTACAAGATGCCATTCTCATTCCTTGCTAATTTGTATGCAAGGTCTCATTCTTTCCAGTATGTTCTAGCTTTTCCAATTTCAGTGAGGTATATCAGTAGCAATTTTAGTTTTAGAACTTGGCTGAAAAGGACAGCCCTTACTAGGTATCAGAAACACTGCATTGTGGGAAGCCAGAGTCAGCAACCTCAGACACAAATGATCTCCATCTGCTGTGTATTTTGGCTCAATTAACCCAAGTTGAGTCTGCCTTTACTCTGTAACTTGTCACACTTCAACTACAGAAGGTAACTGTCACCATTAGCAAAGTAACCTCTAACTGCAGACCATAAAATCTAATACTAGGAGACAGGTTCAGTATAGGATACATTCTGACTCATCCTTTATCCTACATCTAGACACTGCCTGTATCAGAGGAAGGCACCTCATTGCTACTGAATGGAAACAACAACAACAACAACAACAACAACTGAAGGTGGTAAAAGGGAGTCCCTAGCTATTGGAATTAGATGCAGGTCGGCAGGTGATACTTCTACATAAAGTATACATAGTACTGACTTTCAGAAAGTATCTGAATTCTCATCTGCAAGAATCCACAGGACATACAAGATGTAGTAAAAGCTTGTCAGTGTAAACAGTGGTCTTCCATAGTGGTGACTATTTTCCAGAGTAGATTTCAGAACAGTGCAACAGTGCTCTCAGTGTCTTCTTTGGCAGTAAACATGTGCATCTGGATGGATGGAGTGATCACTTGAGAAGGGCAAGGTATAGGGCTCGAGAATACTTCATCTCTCTTTCCTGTTCCATACAGAATATCAAGTCCCTGAGGCAGATTCTTGTGATTCTTGGACGAACCAATGGTTTGGTGGCTGTTAGGCTGGAAGTCCCAGAAGGAGAAGGATTATCTTTGAAGCTCTAAACAGAAAAGAAGAGAGAGAGTAGTAGTTTAAAATAGGGACTTTCATAAAGGGAAAGCCTGTTGCTGTGGCACATGTGGCACTGTCTACTGGGAAAGTATGCTGGAAGGCTCAACCCACTGAAGTCATGACCTCATTTGCTCCTCTCTCCTCACCTAGCAAACTGGAAGAGAGATCTTTCCTCTTCCAGGTGCTTCTTTGTGCAACTCTCCGGCCCCTTCGAGGTCAGACTTCCCACTTGAAAGATTTTACAAAAACCTTTAAAGTGATGGATGAATTTATTATTTTGATCATGGTGCTGAAGGGTTACATACACGTAAAAAGCCACTGCCACAAAGCAGTTTTTTTATGCATCAATTGTAAAAATAAATATAACAAAAGCCCATTATGGTTCAGATCTCATCAAGCTACAGTGCCAAAAATCTTTAATGGCTCCCCAGAGGCCAGAGTTCCACTTGAAAATCTGTCTCTTTCTTTCATACAACATTGCAACAAGGTCTGTGAGGGCTGCCTCCCACTGCTTAGACCAGATAGGAAAATAATTCTGGCCTGGGGAAGTCATGTGTCATAAGCCTCACAGCAAGGTGGAATAGGACTCCATTTTAATTTGATCTGAAGTCAGTGTCATTAGCCACTGTTCTATGTGGTATTATTGATGGTGCCAGGTAAGTACCACCCTGGTTCCCTCCAATCACACACTTGCTATTCTCTTTTACAAAGGACTTTAGCTACATGCAATAGGCAGAGATCTCCAGAAGGCCACTGAAAGTCAGTCTATTCACCTAATGGGATTTATTAGGAAGCTTATGCTGTATAACAGTGACTCATAGATGGTTCCACCACCACAAACCCACCAGACCAGAAGCTTTCTAAGGATAATGACTATTATTTATGGTCCCTCTGAAACTTGGCAAAGTATGAAGAACAGCATGGATTATCCATAGTATTTTGTTTTTGAAACAGAGTTAGTTAAACATTTAGTTCTGGTTGGCCTGGAACTCACTGTGTAGGTCAGACTAGGCCTCAAACTCAAAGATCTACTTTCCTCTTCCTCCCAAGTGTTGAAGTGCTGGCATTTAAAGGCATGCACTACCACATCCAGCCTAATATTTTCTCAACCAAATTTACTGATTGTAAACAGAACAGCCAATGTGAGTTTCAAATTCATCTAAGAATGAACTGAAAGCCAATATTCCTGCAGTAAGACAGTTATCCTAAACATTGACATCTATGTACTATTTAGCTAAATTTTCCTTTTTAAGTTTTTACTTATATTGTTATTTTTTTGGCTGCATGATGTGGGGTTGAGTGAAGGACACATGCATGATATGGTGTATATGTGGCGGCCAGAGAACAACTCTGTGGGATTGGTTCTCTCCTATATTTATGTGAGTCTTAGGGATCAAACTCAAGTTGTCAAGTACTTTATCCACTGAGCCATCTTAATGTCACTTAAACAACAAAAACAAAGAAAGCAACCCACAGTCTTACTGAGTTTTGCCATCTATTAACCAGTATGGTATCATAACTCTATTGGTATGGTAGTGGTGCACATACCTTGGCAGTAACCAACAGCTCTCTAATTGAACCCATTCAACATGATGAATATCATGTCTGGTACTAGAAACTTAGCTAATTATTCAGTACTAGAGAAATTGGGGCTATTAAAAGAGAATGTACAGCTACCTAAATTAACTACTAACATAATCTCTAACAATAATTCATAAATGAACATTATGTTCTTATGCCAGCAGATAAGGGTAGTCTTCAGCCCTCATCCAGGGAATCTCTTTACAGCAGTAAGCGACCACTCCAGAAAACCACAACCAAGAAAAATGCAGAGTTGTGGTGTCCCGTCCAAACAGGTACATCTACAATCTGATTGCACTTCCACTCAAGGCTCAGAGATCATTTTGGAAGAATTTTAAGTGCCCAAGAAACTGGGAGTTTGCTGTAAGACTGTACCTTCTTGTAATACCAGAAGCTATGCACAAAGTCTCACAAATATGAAGACCCAAATGTGAACAATGATGACACCAATTATCAGGCCAAACCAGATAGGGGAAAGCCTATAAGGCCTCTATCCAACACAAACAACTATGGACAACTGAGGAAAGAGCACACCTGTTGGCTGTCCAGTGCCAAACAGTGATTCCTGAAAACACATGCACAAGTAATACATAGATTCAATAAGCTATACTAAAGAAGACATAGAATATGTGTGTATACATATTCACAACAATTAATGAAAAAAGAGAGGCCATTAATTTTAAAAAGAGAAGGGAAAAATATATGGAAGGATTTGGAAGGAAGAAACATAAGGAAGAAATGTAATTAAATTATAATCTCAAAAGTTAAAAATAAAGCCAGGCAGGGTGGTGCAGTGCTTTAATCCCATCACTCAGTGGGGAGAAGCAGGTGGATCTCTGAGATTGAGGCTAGCCTTGTCTACACAGTAAGTTCCAGAGCAGACAGGACGACACAGAAAAACCCTGTCTCAAAAAAATAGCAATTAATTAACATTAATTAATTAATTAATTAATTAATTATAAAGACGTTTAAATTGTTATCTTATATGTATGCATGATATATATGAGTGCTGGTGAGCATATACCACATCTAGTATGTAGATGTCAGAGGACAACTTTCAGAGTTGGTTCTCTCCTTCTACCATAGATTCCAGGGATCAAACCAGGGTTACTGGACTTGTACAGTAAGGACATTCATCCACTGATTCATCTTGCTTGCCCCAAACAAAGAATCTCTTGAATGACAATCGTGTAAAAGTAAAACCCTCATTTTGTGTGTAGGGATGTGGGGTGTACTTTAGCTCAAAACTCCAGAGTAGAGACTATCATAGCAGGTGAGTCAGAGCAGCAGGGCCTTTAGAGAAATTGCTGTATTATACCCACAGACAAAAGAAGAAAGGCACAATTATGTACATGATTTCACTTGGCTGGAACTAAGTATTACACTCTTGCACAGTTCAGGATCCCTTTCTTAGGGAATGGTGCCACCACACTGAGCATGTCTTCTAATCATCAATAACATTATGAAGATAATCCTCCACAGGCAGGCCAGTCTAATCTAGACAGCTATTATTCATTGAGACTCTCCAGATCATATAAACCTTTGCCTTTTCATTTTTAAAAAGTACATTTTGTTTTGAAATGTATTTTCAGGACTAGAAAGATGGCTCAATGGGTAGAGGCACATTTGGTACAAGCCTGAGACCTGCGTTTGATCCCTGAACACATGATAAGGTGAAAGAAAAAAACTGACTACACAAAGTCTTCTCACTTCCACATGAAAGCAGGGCATGCACACCCATGCATGTGCATCATGAATGCACACACAATAATAAATTTTATAAAACTTTAAGTATAAAAAAAAACCATTTTTGATAGGATTGGTAAGTTTGGTAGGATGAAGCAAGCTTGTCTCATCCACTTGAGACTTACAGAGAGGTACTTAGGTAATAACATGGGAATCAAATCTTCCTATCCTATTTTAATAACACTGAATTTTAATTATTCCCTTCACAATTTTGGCTTGTTTTGACAGTGTGGGGCATGGTATATACAGGCTACAAAACACCAAGGTCAAAACTAGTCAACCAAACTCAGTATTTGCAGCACGACTTCAGGGAAGCTTTACTTAGTCAAACAAATTTTCTTAAAACATTCAATTTTTGAGGGCTATACCATCCTAACCACGTTAGTTCTCTCATTAGGATAAACTTGCTCATATGACCCTATGGAAGAAACATTGGGAAGTCCATGAGGAAGAAGGTTGCAGAGTGCAATCTGTGCGTGTTCAAGTGGTGAACTATATGGCTGAGCAAGCATGGCCGTCCATAGTGAGTGATCTGGTATCCTCCTTTTCTGCAACCTTTGCTACTCAGGCATCTAATAGATGATGCTTTATTACCATCAGTTATTCTAACTAAAACATTTTCACATGATTTCTGCAGGGTGGTCTCAACAACTCAGCTTTGGAAACAATAAATATACATAATAGGAAGTCAGTAAAACATATTATTGATAGTGACAGGAAATCTTGTATTTAAGGATTAGAGCTACTGAAAACTTGAGTGAATTCTAAAGATGTAAAGAAGGAAGAAGAAAGGGAGTTAGGAAGGATGGAAGGGAAAAAGGGAGATGAGGGAAGAAGGGAAGATGGATGGATGGATGGATGGATGGATGGATGGATGGATGGATCTCATATAGTTCAGGTTGGTGCCCCAAATCACCTTGAAGCCAAAGATAAACTATGAACTTTTGGCCTTCCTGTCTGTGCTTCCCAAATGTTAGAATCATAGGTGTATACCACCATGCCTGGTTTATACGGTGGTAGGGTTCAAATACAGGACTTTCAGCAATTTGCACAAGGACTTTACTGATCTAGCTACATTTCCAGTTTAAAAGGGGACTTTTTTTCAGTCATAAATGATATAGTATTGCTAATTCTAAATCTATAAATATATTTAACAGTGTTCACACATCTGCCTGCAACCAAGTTTACTACCTTATATAAATTTTAAAGTTGACCAGATAAATATGTATCAGCAATTTTGTTTTTATGAAAATACCTAGAAATGTCAATTTCTACCAAAAGTCACATAAGTTTCTATTTTGTACTATTATTCACAATAATCCTAACTGGAAACACAATGACCATTATAAATGAAGTAAGCTATAACAACAGAGAGACCCAGGACACAAAGGAACAACTACCATATGGTTCCATTTTTGCCATGTTTCCAAACAGGCAAGCCTGCAGGAGTCAGGCAATAATTCTTCTTGGGGGTCTGAGTAGCCGGGCAAACACAGTAGTTTTCAAAAGTTCAATGATGCTTCCTTCTTAGTCTGACTACTGTCTAGGTGGGTACATTCGCTGCCTAGAAACTGAGTCAGCTTACGCTTTGGTTTTTGTTCCTTCTGGACCAATGTTGTGTTTTGATAAAAAATTAAACTGCTAGCAAAAATTCCATCTCATCTCTGTAGGAAATTAAAAGTAAAGTGCAAGAGGGGGAAGAAAAGATGATAAGATTGTTAAATGTAAAGAAAATAGAGACCCAATTATCTGGGTTAAAGAACAAAGGGGTCATGGTTCATATCTGTCATATGACAAGCCTGAAGGATACAAGGGAAGGGCTGCATTATAGCTGCCACTCCAGGGTTGAAGAGGAGGTCACTGCAACAGGATGCAATGGAAGGCCTGAGGCAATGTTATAAATGAAACAAACCCTGAGGGACTCTACAACCCACCGCAAATGTCTTTCATAATTCGCAACTTCACTCTCTTCTCCCAAATCATGACTGACTTAGAAAGTCAAATTCTTGAAACTGCATGCAAAGTAAATGCCTACTGTTTTTGTAAGTGGGACAGTTAACAATTCTGACTGGTTAGTTTCACCATGGCAAAGCCAAAATAATCAAATAATCCTTGGTTATTGAATTACTATTTGTATTCATCAACACTAAACATGCCTCTTAGTTTTCTTTTTCCTCCATGCCACCAGGTCCTTTCCCCAAGTTTACTTAGTTCAACAGTGCCAAGGCCGAAGAATTAATTGTAGTTCAGGGAGAATATAAAAGAAAAAAAATAGGATCTTATAAAGAGTGCATTGTTTTTGAAACAGAGGGCTTTCAAATCCACTTCTCATGAGGATATTCTTTTATATGGATTCTTATAATGGACAAACAACCAACTCACCAAATGCCTAACCAAACCTAGTGTCAGCACCCTCTATAACAACAGACCAATTAAACTAGCTTCACTAGTTTGTCAGGATTGCATCATTGAACAAAGCTTCTTATTTCTATAAAACATCAGAAATTATTTTATTCTTAAAAGGAGAAAGTGAGTACCAGTAGTTACCATCTTTAAACACTTAACATTGTAGTGAGTTGATGTGCCAAGATGGGATGATATCCAGAGGGGATAGGGGATAGGCTGTGTGAGGGATGGGACTGGGAAGGGAGCTGCAATCAGGATATTAAATAAATAAATGAATAAATAAACAACGAAAAACAACTGGTCATTCAAATTTTTATTCCCATCTACATAATGGAGCAGGTGATACAAAATAAAATCTTTAAAAGCCTTTCAACTTTTCTTAAAGTTATGCCACTTCTACAACAAGTTAGAACCAGAACAAGAGCTACGTGACAGAGTGGCTTCAGGAGTTCTGCCACAGTTCTCTCACGTTAGGTGGACGTTTATCCAAGTGTCACCACCCTTGTAGAAGAGTGGAAAAACCCCTAAGAATCAGAGGTCAGGAAGAACCTGAGCAAAACAGTGTCTCCTGGACATGACAGGACCAGTACACAAGAACTCATAGCAGCATGGACTGGGCTGGGGCTCCTAAGCTGCTTGCAACATGCTGAGAAGCTGTCAGTAGTACCTGTCTCCATTGCTAGGTCACACTCTGATCTAGTTCATAGGTGTCACAGGCACCTATGTTGAGATGATATTGTAAAGAAAAACTGCTAGTTGTCAACTTCATAAACAATCTCAAACAAACAACTTAACTTCTCTGTGCCTCAGTTTCTCACACTGTAAACAAGGGTACCAACAGCAATACCACCCCGCCCTGAGATCTATTTGAAGATTAAATGAGAATAGCATTGGGAGCACAGTATGCAATCTCTAAATGCTGGCCTTTATCATCTTAATGAAATAACTGGTCATTTGGGAGGCAATGAATGATTGCAATCAGGAAAAAGTATATATAACTTTAGCTCCAGACATAACCTTTCTCCTAATCAAATGTTACTACTTGTATTCCATTCTCCCAAGTTCTTATCAAATCACTAATTCACTAAAGTTAAAGAAATGATAAATTTTGTTATACTCTGTTTCTCAGTGAACTCTTCAAATTGTAGTGGAGCTTTCAGTGCTTAAAGCTCAAATGCACACTGATGGGCACTCTACAGGTAACAGATGGACAAAGGACACCTGTACATATAGGACACCCTACACTTCTCCAATGAAACCTCACACACACAAAGTGTGTACAAGCCAAGTAACGAGAAAATAAACCTCTTCTGTACTTTTCCCTGGATTGTAAAACTAAGAAAACACAAATGTTCTCTGTACCTTAACAGTTAACCAAGCACAAAAACTGGGGCATCTTTAAAAGAGAGGAAGGAAGTAATGGCACACACACTTCTCAGATTCTCTGCCCAGTTTCTACCAAGGCCCAGTGTTAAGCCATTCTAACAGCTCTTATAGTGGGATACAAATCTTTATAAACTCGGAGGATGAAACAAAGATTACACGTAAGAGTTAGGGATCAGAATGAGACCTGGTTCCACAACAGAACATTCTATAGAACCCTATAGAAAGGACAAATAAGAATGTTACTACAGCTGGCTCAGTAGGTAAGAGTGCTTGCTGCATAAGCAAGAGGATCTTAATTCAGATATCCAGAATCTCCTCTCTCTCTCTCTCTCTCTCTCTCTCTCTCTCTCTCTCTCTCTCTCTCTCTCTCTCCTCTCAGCACTGAAGGGGAACATGGAACTGAAGTGGGATTACTAGGGTTGGAAGCTCTAGTTTAGTAAGAGACTGTTTCTCAAGTGAGCAAGATGGAGAGTGATAGAACAGGACATCCATCTTCTTCTGGACCAAGAACATACACACAGGTGAAGACAACTTCATACATATACCACTCCACTTCCCAATAAACAAGTTGTTGCCTGACCCAGTGCAACAACACACAGAACCTTATGTCCAAAAGACCAAGCTTTCAAGTCAGATCGGAGTCGGTTGGTCGAATGCTTGTCTAACATGCAGGTAGCCCTGGCTTTGATAGTGGCGTCACTAGTGGCTCCTACCTGTAAATACAGCACTAAGTTGGAGGCAGGGTGATCAAAATCTCAATGTCAACCACATCAACACAGTGAGTTGGAGGCCAGCCTAGGCTACACAAGACCCTATCTAGAATACACAAACAAAGAACAAAAACAAAACAAACAAAAAACCCCAAAGACTAAACTTTCTAAGCCTTGAGGGGAACACAGCAGAACATACTGAACTTTGAGGCCGACTGCCCTCTGGTGGTCAAGAGGCAGAACTTTTGAAGCTACAGTCTCTGACTTTAATCATATTCATTTTATCCTTGAGAGTTGTATCAAGTCAGACATGTCTGTCTCTGCCAAATAATTTTGTCATTCCAGTGTGTTTCAAAGGAAGTAAGCATACGTAAGTGACATTGAACCACAGGCTTTGAACTATAATTGTGGTTCTGAAATTATGTCAGCTGCTAAAGAAATGAACTGGTTGTCACATGTACTGTACTAACCCTAATCTCTACTTCAAACCCCATTGGTTTGTTTTCTGTTTTTGTTTTTGTTTTTTTTTTTTTAGCAAATTTTGAGCAAAGTTTCCAAATGAATGTACTACACGTCTCATATTCAACATACTTTGAACCATTATTCCTTCCCTTCTTCCTTTTTTTATTTCAAGAAATGCAAATGTATACACATAAAATACCCAATGCAACAATCTGGATGAGACCCACCCCTCCCCCAGCCTCTCCACCCACTGTGCTCTATTGACCCACCACGCTCACTAATCCTATGTCTCCTTAACACACTTAAATCACTTACTTCTTTCAACCTTTTCACTTTTATTATCTTCTATTATTTGAAAAATACTAATTTTTAAACAGTCTACCCTCCTGTATTAAAATTGTTTACACTGGAGTGTGAATAACTGTTCTAAAACAATCATCTGGCAATACAATTTTCCTGTTTAAAACATTCCAATGACTAAAAATCTATAGAACCAAATACAAATACAGATGGATATAAACAGACACTTACATCCACAATAAAGCCAGTCCTGCATCTCATTTCTTTATTCCTGTCATAAACTGCTGATCATGGAAGAAGTAATTTCTCCCTTTGATGCGGCCAGTAAACAGCAAACAGTATGCTTTCTTCCTGGTGAGGCATTCTCCAGTTCAGCTGTCCTATTCTCAAGCTCCAACACTGAAATGCTTAAGGACTGAAGTCAAGTAGTGTATTTCCTCAATGTCTACAAGCAATAACTTGTCCAGTTCTAGACTAGTTGCAAATTGTGCACTTTCCTAGGATTCTCCTCAAACTACAAGCCTGCTGTTCTGATATCTCAAACCTGTCACTCACTGAACTCAAGAGGATCACTGCAATCTATGAAGATTTTTTACAGTCACTGAAGAAGGATCTGATTGATGTGTGCAGGGTCCAGTGTCACATAATAACACAGCTGGTATGAATGAGCACTGAAATCGAATCACCACAATCCTTGGACCTTCTGAGTCAAAACTATGCTGCTATTCTCAGCTTTAAGTTAAATAAATCTGGAAGAAAGATATAATGTTCTTGGGGGTGTATTTATGAAGTATTATCCAGTCCTCTAAAAACTGTTTTATCTACTTACTCCCAACTAAGCTACCATTAGATGGAATTTATTCAAAACAATGGTCTTTTTAGAGTTTTTTTCCCTTACATTCTCAAAATAGTGAGAAGGCAGTTCAACTAGCCAAGTAATATAACACACATGAACATCAAAGGCCAAGTAGCAGCCAACTCTGAAAAGCCATAACTTGACTGCCTCCAGTGGCCAAGTACAAAAATACATCTTAGGTCTTTTCTAAAAGTCATTAGAAAACTCATGCAAACTGTCTGGATCTCAGTTTTCTTTTGTTAAAAATAAAACTTCTTCCCGGACTGACAGTGACTATCAACAAGCAGTCTAGTTTCATACTAGAAGAGCTGTGAAGGTTGCTGTGCCTAACAACTGAAGGTGCAGACTTACTAACAGGTTTGAATGTATTCACAATAGCTTTATTTATAAGTTTAGCAACTATGGAGTTCGTGGTTCGTGGTTTCCATACAGGATGGAAAATACTCTTATAAAAATATCTGGACTGACAGGAAAACTGAAAGAGCCCGAGCAATGCTGCTTTTCCATTAGTAAGCTCTGAACACATTACAAGGCTACATAATGGTAGTCTAGGACAGAGGGAGTTCAAAGCTAGCAGCAGCAGCACAGAGAACAGGGGGCATGTGGGTGGTGGCTCGGAGGGAGGTCTCCTATGTAAAATGAATGATACTCAACCTCAGCAACAGTCAAAAAATACATGTTTTATGTTTTAAGAGATACAGATGCCATATTTTAAAAAGGGTATATCTAAAAAGGTAAACAATAGAGAAAGAAAAAGGATACTGTTTTTTCTTTCTTTATTGTTAAAATATATTTGACTAACTCAAATGATAATATATAGAAGAAATAAATAAAAACAATTTTTAAAGACTCACTAGGAATAAAAACACAATTAAGTTAGAAGTACATATGTGGAAAAAGAAAAACCATGTAAATTCTAGGCATAAGAAGCTATCACAATTATAAGATATTAAAGAAAAAAGGCTTACAAAGAATATTTTTAGAAATGAAGATCATTCAGTTCATAATGATAAAAGCACAATTTCTGTCAGAAAGACATATGGCATCTGCAAGCAAGCCATTCAATGATAGAAACAGAAATTAAAGTAGAAATAGGTGAAGACATAATTATAGTAGTCTCACCCTCTTCTCTCAGTACTTTATGAAATAAGCATCTCCAGCCCAAAGTAAACTAGTAAGAAGACAGAATTATATACACACACTAATAATATATATTAATATATAATTATATCTATATTATTATATTTATAAACTATATATATGTTCATAAATATTCATCTAAACTGACCAAACAAACATAAACTTCAACAGATTTAAAAGGGCTGAAATCATAGACTATGTTCTCTGTTACATGAAAACAAATCAATGTAGAAAGGAAACATACTTCTAAACAGCTGGTATGTGAAAGTTATCAAGAAGGAAATTAAGAGTTAACACAAGCAAATTATATACAACATATTAAAGTTTGTATAGGTGAAGCCAAGACAGAAAGATAATGAAAATTCATGGTAGATACTCAATGTTCAGTTGGTCAAGTGCAGGCCTAGCTTGCATAAAAGCTTTTGTTCAATCCCTAGTATCCAATAAATGTGGATGTATGTAATGGAGAATGCTTCAACTTCTACAACTGTTAGAAGGGAGAAACAGAAAGATCAGAAGTTCAAGGATATCCTTGATGATGTAGTGAGTTTTAGGTCAGCCTGGTCTACACGAAATCATGTCTCAAGAAAATGTTGTAAGTTGTAAATTAGTGTCTGATTAATAAAACCAATGAGGCCTTTCCAGACTAACAAAGAAGTGAGAGGAGGGGAGAAAAAGGATAAAACCCACTGTTTAATCAACATTGTGAATGAAAAAGGATACACTTTATTACAGACATTAAGAAGATATTAAGACACGATGAATAGTTTCATGTTAACAACATGAACAACTGAGATAAGACAGAGTCTCCCATGGCAGAGAAAGTATAGTGACAAAAACAGGAGGTGCTGGTTAAACTTCACTCACACTCAGGAAGCAGTGAACAATGAATGTCCTCAGCTAGCTTTTCCCAAAACTGTATTCAGTTTTGAACCATGCTATTGCCTAATTTAGGCTGAGCCCCCTCACTTCAATTAACAATCTAGATAACCCCTCACAGTTAGCCCAGAGATTTGTTTCACTGATTCTAAATCCCATCAGGTTGACAATCAAGATTAATCACCCCAAGTATAAAAACTGTTCAAGAAACATACTTTTACCAAGCAACATAAAGAGAAAATCCAATACTGAATTTTCTCCACACTGAACTCTCTGTAGACCTGGATAAGAGAAGTAATAAGCAGTAGCTATGATACAGTCTGAATACTCTGCAGTCTTCACACCAAACAAATAAGTCCCTTACTCCCGTAGACTGCCTCACTAAATTCATAGACATGTCACACAAATGATTGCTAGTTCAAGAAAGTTCTTGCTCCCTCCTGACCTCATGTTTAATATCGTTCTTCTCCACTTCTGGCTCTTGTGCTCTCCTTCTCTCTTCCCTCTCCCTCCCTTTCCTCAGATGAGAGCAATTAGTAGTAGCCTTATCACTGCACTACAGCCTGAACACTAGACTGTCTTGAAATTTCCTATGTGTGTGCATGTGAAGTAGTATAGCCAACCTGTTGAAAATCACATAGAGCTCTTTGGAAGGTTAAACATGTGACTTTTTCATGCTCCAATACTTACACTAAGTATTTACCTAAGAGAAATGGAAACCCTTCCACAAAATTACTTTTACAAGAATGTTCATAGTCACTTTAGATACACTAAGCAAAATGTGTAAACCAACCAAATATCCAATGCATAGGCAAATTATAGTCTTCATACACTAACCTACTGATCAGCACTGACAGGAATGTACTCCTAATGGTCAGTATAAAATCTCAAAACCATTATGTGAATGTAACTATTCAGAAGAAAAAGAGTCCATTATTCCATGATTTTCAACTATTCAAGACTCTACAACAGGCAAAACTAAGGTATGGCAATAGATATGAAGGCCTTGGACCTCAGTGGTTGACAGTTCATACTACTTTTGCAGAGTACCTGAGTACCAGGTTGCTTAAAACCACTTATAATTCCAGCTCTAACAACACCTTCTTCTGGCCTTGGAGGATACCTACACTCACATGAATGTACATGTACACAGACATGCACACAATTAAGTAAAAATAAATCTGAAGAAAGAAATTAAAATAGGAATTGCAAAGGGGGTTGAGGGTTGCAGGAAGAATGCATTTTATCACCCTACTTCCTGTAGGGTGATAAAAATGGTGTTATATCTTGGTTTTAAGAAATAATTATAATAAAACACAGCACACTTTACAGCATAAAAATTATGTCTCAAATCTAATAAAAAGAAAACAACTAAAGCTCAATTAAATTTTAAACTTAAAATTCAGATTTCAAAGATATTCTGTCAAGGTGTTCCCAGTGGAACCTGGTAACTCAGCCATATGGTAAGGTACACTTTGCAATAAAAGTCTGAGAAGTTAGTGATGCTAAAATTTTACATTTACAACTACAAAAAAGTATTTACTCGAGTACCTACACAGAAAACTTGTAAATTAAATCAAAACAGACCAAAACGTTATCTGGAAGATGCTATAAAATCCTAGACTGTGGGCTTGGAATGTATCTCAGCTGATAGAAAGTTTTCCAAACTCGAGTTTGATCCCTAGCACTGCATAAAACTGGGCATAGGCGTTCACACCTGTAATCCCAGCTATTAAGAGGCAGGAGGATCAAAAACTCAAGAACATCCTCTACTACACAGCAAGTTGGAGGCCAGCCTAGGCTGCAGGAGCCCTGTCATTACAAACAAACAAACAAACAAACAAACAAACCCCAACCTAGAATATGGCTAACTCCTCCAAGTATTATTGGGACATTTAACTACCTATTTCTCAATGGGAATATCAACAGAATTTTGGGTAGCTAAGAGAGTGAACCTGATCCCTCACACTGCTCAATGCTTCACTTTAGTGGAGCTCACCTACTGAATTCTAGTAACATATTTGAAGAGAGTCATAGTATCAGTGACAAAACGACATTCAGAGTTGTGGTGTCAAAATAGCATTGCACATATTTCCAAACATTCCACGGGAGAGGGTACTGGCTCTAGTTGAGAATATCTTAAGTTAATGATCAAAAGCACATGATCAAAAGCATTAAAAACTAATCATCCAATAAATAGACTTGATCTACCTTACCATTCTAAAATTGACTCTTAAATTACTCTGAAATTGATGACTTATCCAGCATTACTTGCTTAATCTCTTAGGGGATTAAAGTATATACTTTTATTTGCTATGTCTAAGACTGACTCAAGTAAATGAGGAATACTAATTTTGATGATATTTCTAATTAGAGAAATTATACAGCCAATGAGAGCAGTGGACTGTAACATGTTAGAAATACCATTAGAAACCAAGTTACTGAGTGGAATAATATATCTCCAAGATGACCTCTAATGGAAAGACCTTATGAAGGACCCATTTACGTGTAACACTGGCTCAAACACACAAATACATGCACGGTACTCCCATAGGGTCCTCCATAGCAGTACTTGGTGAACAACTAAAACCTCCTTGAATAGCACATTCTAAACTAAATCAAGCACAAATTACCTTCCTTCTGGTCCCTAGCTGTATAGTACTGGTTTGGGAGGTTCTGGGAACCTTTAGGAGGTAAAATGGGACCAATCTGGAGGAATTAAGTTGCTGAGGGGCCAACCTTAAGATGTAGCTTGTCCCAGTTCTTAACCCAGTTTCTGCTTCCTGACAGATACCATTTAAAAATTAATAGCCATCTATTCTTGCACATGGACCAAGCCTTCTGCTATGGCTACCCACCAAAACGAACCCTAATCCTCTGAAAATGTGAGTAAGAAGAATTCTTCCCTCTCTTAAGTTTTCAGGTATCCTGTCAATTGACTGGAACATTTAATATTGTTAAGATGGTGGTATTATTCAAAATACAATTCCTGTCAAAATATTACTTACATTTTTGGGTGAAATTACCAATCTGATCCTAAAATACGTGAAACTTTAAGAGATCCATAATATATTCCAAACATTTGAAAACAAAAATAAGTTATAGGTTCACATTTTGTAACTTCAAGACTTACTAAACAAAGTAACAATAATGAAGTAATCAAGTGCAGCATATGGATATAAAGATGGATAGAGTAATACCAACAGGACAAAAATAACCTTGACTATCCAATGGGTCTGACAAGCTTCTTGAAAACTTTTAAATGGTATCTTTTCAATGGGAAAAGAATGGTCTTTCTAAAATGGATGCCAGTGGCCAGGAGAAAAGATTAATGGCTTGCTCAACAAAAATCAGAGAAGTTGAAGTAGATGGGAACAAAAAGGGATCCACAGACAGAAGCTGTACAGAGTGAGAAACTTTGGAACGCCTCAGCCCTAAATGGGATGTCTCCATCAAATCCTTCCCCCAAGGCTCATGGAACCCTGAAGAAGAGGTGGAAAGAACGTTAAGACCCCGGGGGGATGGATGCCAAGGAAACCAGACCTTCTAAACACAGCAGAACTGAAGCTCATATGAACTCAGAGATGGTGGCAGCATGCACAGGATCTGGTTGGTCTGTACCTGATAGAGTCCCAGCACTGGAAGGGGATATGAACACATGCCCCCATATGTAACCCAAAAGTTAGCTCCAATTGTTAACCACTTGCAAATGAAATATTAGTTTTCTCCAAGGGACTCCCAATGGGGAAACAAACAACTCTTAAGGGCAAGCCCCAGGCTCAGCAGGCAAACAAGACAAACTCAACAGCATCTTTAGACATTCTTTGTTGCATAAGGGCTTTAAATTTTTTTTTTTTTAAAAAAACCTTATAGGTCCTCTGCAAATATATTATGGTTTCTGGTGTTGTGTCTTTATTGGTTTCCTGTGTGTGTATGAATGTGTGTGTGTGTGTGTGTGTGTGTATGTCTGTGCACGTTTCTTTGGCTCTTTTTCTTCTGTTTGTTTTGTACTATTACACTTGTTTGGTTTTTTTGGTTTTCTCTTATTTTACTTTATTATTATTCCTTATAAGCACCTGTTTTCTGAGAAGCAGAAAGGGTATAAACTAGATGGGAGATAAGGTAAGGAGGAGCTGGTAGGAACTGAAGGAGGGAAAAACATAATCAAAATATAATATATGAAAAATTGAACTTATTTTAATAAAAAACTTATTTTTTAAATTATTTATTGATTTATTCACTCATTCTCTATGTTTGTGAATGTTTACACCATGGCATATATATGGACACTAGAGTACAGCTAGAGTTCTCGCTTTCCTTAAAGTGAGTCCTGAGTACTGAATTCAGATCATCAGGCCTGACATACTTGCTGAGCCATCTCCCTAGCCTAGAAGAATGAATTTGATGTGACTCATATCATGTCAAACAAATCAAAGACAGTAAATATAAGGGATAGAACATGGTAACCCTTAAGAAGTTAAAGATAGATATAAAACTTTGTAGAATTGTATTAGATATTATTTCTAAGCTATGATCCTCAAAGCATAAACAATCAAATCAAGACTAGACTAGACTATTTCCACAAATAGATGGATGAATGGTCAGTAAGCACATAAACACATACTTAACATAATTAGCCACCAGAGAGATGCAAAGCAAATCCACAAGTGAGATACACTTCATACTCACTAGGATTACTATAGTTTTAAATACAAATGATGGTAAGCAAGGAGAAACTGGAACCATCCTGCACTGTAAGTAAAATATGTGATTATCATGAAAAGCAGTTTTCAGCTCCTTTACTATCAAAGATTAAGTGTCATCTGATTCCAAAAGTCTACTAGAGCTATACTAAGAGAAAGGAAAACCAAGTACACATGAACTTTTGTATATCAATGTTCAGAATGACATTATTCTTAGTTTCCAAAAAGAACAAACAACGAAAGGATAAATAAAGCACTGTGCATTCACACAGTGGATTATTCAAACAGAAAGAATGGTTACTGATACACTCTATATAACATGTAGACCATGAAAACATGTTAAGTGAAAAAAGTTGAATACAAAAGGCCACACATCACAGAATTCTATTTATAAACATGCTCATTTGAATTATATGAACGCTATTCCAAACAAGCCCTTCCTCTCCACTTCCCCTTTGGAGACAGGGTATCTCTACACGGCCCTAGCTGTCTGGGAACTCATTATGTAGACCAAGCTGGCCTCAAACTCATAAAGATCCACTTGCATCTTTCTCCAAGTGCTGGGATTAAAGGTGTGTACCATCACAGCCAGTTCAAACATTTTAAGAAAAAGCCGCAAAGCAGATGACTAGCTACTGAGTAGGAACAGCTAATAGCAAATGGCTACTGTTTTAGTATGACAAAAATGTACAAAGGTTAGAGTGGTGATAATTGCTCTATGTGGTGAAAATATTGACAGTTACTGAGTTGTACACTTTAAAATGGTGAATGTATTGTTCATAAATCAAGTATTAACAACTCTGTCAATCTAAAGATTTATAGGTACTGTTTAAAACTAAACAAAAAATAAGCTTGTATAAATATTTCAAAATCAAATTATTTTTCCCACTCAATACTCTGGAATTCTTGTGGATAAAGTAAAAACAGGAGCTCTAATGCTATAAAAGTTACTACTACAAGCATATCTAAAGTAGATTCATTGATTTTTATGGAAACAATTTTTTTAAACTGGTAACATCAATTAAAAACCTGAACATCTAATTTGGGCAATAGCACAGGGACCTTAACTGTCATTCCAATTAAGGAAAGCCATGCACAGTAATCTGACAATAGATGCTCCCTGCTGTTAATTAGCACTTACCTATCATTCTGGAAAGCCCTTTAAAACCTAATACTTATTACAGATAATCCTATATAACAAGCAAGTCATGATTTTAAAAATCACTAAAGTGTGAGCCAAATAGCTGCATAAGAGTCTGAAGCAAAGCACTAAGGAATACTTCCAACAATATAATGAGTTGCATGAGATTAAGGTAAAAGTAGTGTTAGTCTAAACTCCAGAAAATATATCCATATAATAAGATAGACATAGTATTTCAAGAAATGCTTCTGGGATCCAGATAGCTCACAAAAATCATTTTAAAGCTATGTAATTTTAAGCAAGCAACTTTCTCAGCATAAGTTTAACATTAAGCTAACTTTAATGAATACACTTTCAAAGAAAAAAATTACAATATAAGTTCTTAAATGCCACATATAAACACCATGTGCCCTCAGGAGAACCTTACCCAGAACACTTAATGTGGCATAAGAGTGCAAACAATGAAACACTCGAGAGCAGACAGGATTCCAATAGGCTCACAGATCACTCTATACAGATGTTTCAGCATTTTTTTTCTAGTCTCCACCAATTTCCAGTTTAATTACAATGTCTACGGTAAACTGCTAAAAGGAACATAATACTTTTACCATTTGTCTGTATCAATGTCATAGCTCTTTAAGTTAAAAGTCAGAAAAGACCAGAACACAAATCCAGCACTGCTTCACAAAAGAAAGCTAACTTAGATTTAGATGATTACTTTTCAAGAAATTGGAAAACTTGTTCTGTTCTTTTCACCACTCACTGTACTTAACAGAACTTTCCCTTTTGAGTCAACTTGTCAGTCTTAAGCCATGCAATTTTTAGAATTATATTTGTTTGCTCATTCATTCATTGGGGGAGGCGTATGCTCTAGTACTCCTGTAGAAGTCAGGACAAATTGCAGGAGTGGGTTCCCCCTTCCATCATGTGGATCCAGGGAATTAAACTAAGATCATCAGGTTTGACTGCAGGTACAGTTACCTATTAAGCCATCATCTTGGCTTAAAATGATTAATAATGAATATCCATTTTTACTACCGATCCTATTTCTGAAATTTGAAAGAATAAAAATCAAAACCATGGCTAAACATTTAATTACAAAAAGTATCATACATTTGCACTAGAAACCAAATATACTTAACAACAGTGATAGGTAAATTGTGCAATAAAATATATAAAGTAGCATTTAATGATTTGGGAAATGTACAGATTAGATAATTAAATTAAAAAGTAGATTACTGAAACAACATGACAAAATTAATTTTGTTAAGTCATGGCTGAAGACGAAAGTGATGGTACCTACACGCCTATAGCACTCAGGAGGTGACGGCAGGAAGATCACAGGCTTAAAGCCACTAAGCTTATACAGCAGGTTCAAAGCCAGCATAGGCTACATGAGACCCTGTCTCAAAACAAAACAAATAAATTAATAAACAAACAAAAACAACTAACACAATAGGATAATTAATTTCCCAATATAAAACTTTCTCCATATCAAAGTAAAGCTTTTAGCTTTAATCCTTAAAAGGAAATAGGAAAAGAAAGCTAAAAAGAAAAAAAGCAATCTAAAGATTTACGTTACATGGCAAGAAAAGGAAGGTGCTCTGAGAAGAATAAGAGTAAATGTCCCGCTGAGAATAAGGCAGGATTACTACAGTTACTAAGAAGAAAATGTCTAGCCTTGGAGCCTCTAGTGACAGCCACAGAGGGAACAGACTCAAAGAAGGAAGACAATTACAGGAGCATGTTGCCTTTAAAAGTCTTCCTTGTGATGCCAATGGTTAGATTTATTAAGTTATTTTTATCTTAGAAAAGGCATTTCAGCATGATTTAAGCTGGTACATCCCTGAGAAACCTGTCAAGAATTTTGGCCTCTACAACCAACAGATTGGGAAAAGATCTTCACCAACCCTATATCCAAGGTATACAAAGAACTGAAGAAATTAGATTCTAGACAATCAAAGAACCCTATTAAAAAATGGAGCACAGAGCTAAACAAAGAATTCTCAACTGAGGAAGCTCGAATGGTTGAGAAGCACCTAAAGAAGTGTTCAGCATCCCTAGTCATCAGGGAAATGCAAATGAAAACAACACTGAGATTCCACCTCACACCAGTCAGAATGGCTAAGATAAAAAACATAGGTGACAGCACATGTTGGCGAGGATGTGGTGAAAGAGGAACACTCCTCCACTGTTGGTGGGATTGTAAACTGGTATAACCACTATGGAAGGCAGTCTGGTGGTATCTCAGAAAATTGAACATAGTGTTACCTGAGGACCCAGCTATACCACTTCTGGGCATATACACAAAAGACGTTTCAACATACAACAGGGACACATGCTCCACTATGTTCATAGCAGCCTTATTTATAATAGCCAGAAGTTGGAAAGAACCCAGATGCCCTTCAACAGAAGAATGGATGCAGAAAATGTGGTACATTTATACAATGGAGTACTACTCAGCTACTAAAAACAATGAGTTCACGAAATTCCTAGGCAAATGGATGGAGCTGGAAAATATCATCTTGAGTGAAGTGACCCAATCTCAAAAGAACATACATGGTATGCACTCACTGATAAGTGGATATTAGCCCAAAAGCTCACAACTTCTAAGAAACTACATATAGATCAAATAAAACTCACATAGAAGAAGGAAGACCAAAGTGTGGATGCTTTGGTCCTTTCTAGAAGGAGTATTAAAAGTTTCAACCAGAGCTCCCAAAGTCTAAACCGCCAGCCAGAGAGCACAAAGGGAGAGACTCATGCACCTGTATAGGGAATTGAGGGTGACCTTATTAGACTTCAGTGAAATTGGAGTTTGGATCCCCTACTGTGTTGGAATTCGAGAGCAGGGAGATGGGACTGGGAGGATGTTTGGAGCACACTCTCACAAAAATTAGGAGGAGGGGGTAGGGGATAAGGGGTTTTGGGGGAGAATGGGAGAGGAGATAACATTGAAAGGTAAATACGTATAATATCCAATAAAAAAAACACACAGATAAAGGGTCTAAAAAAAAATAGAGAGAGGGAGAGAGTTTATTTATTTTAAATAAATTTCAAAAGTTTCTAGGAGTTGCTAATTGGCTAAGATCCTATTTTAAGCTCTCCACAAAAGAACTTAAATCTCTGTTCAATATTCTCAAGAGAGAGGTAAACCCTAATTTTCCTCAACAATTATTTGACAAAAGAGAGGTAATCTCACAAAAAGTAGAAGAAGCTATTACTAATCAATATATTATATAGTCTGATTAGTTGTCAGTGGTGCTATAACAGTCCTTTGACAAAAGATTATTAATATAGATTTTTATATCCTTAAATAGGGTCTTCATGACTCTCTGAGTGTGGAAGGAGCGACTGTTGGAGCTTCTGCCCTGATTTTACAAGAACTCTGAAAAATTGGCTTTAAAAACAAAAGAGGGAGAACGGTACCCCCCTCAGAAAGAGTCCCCCTGAAATACTCTCCATCATGCCTTGTTCACTTTTATCTTTCTAAAGCTGAAAGCTCATGGCAAATCTGCTGCTCACTGCCTCTGGCACCACCAAGACCAACAAAACTTTGCCACAGATATGGGGAAGGACCCTCTTACCCTTAAAGGGAATGGCCCAGACCCAGTTCCCTTATGGGGCCGAGGACTGATATGCCTGTCCGATACCACAGAAGGCACAGCTAACCAGCTACCAAAAAGATTAATGAAAAAAATAAATACCCCCACAAAGCCAGGCCCAACCATAAATAAGATGAATAACAATTTACATCTAGGGAAGAGAAATCTCCCTGAGAATCTCCTTCTTTTTCCTTTCCAGGTAAAAATGAATCACCCGTGATATCTGCGGTTAGAAGTTCTAATCCAGATGCTGGCCTCCGAACTTATACTACTCAGACCTTTGAAGGGCCACTGACAAGAACATCAAACAGCTAGAGATTGACATCACTAATGTGAAGAAATCCCTCATTTCGCTGTATGAAGAGACCTCCTAAAATCGCAAAGATCCTTATTGGACTTGATTTACAGTCTTTTACAAGAGAAAAGACTGTATACAGCTCTTGACTGTGTATAACCCTCAAAGAAGAAGGTTGCCTTTACATAGACAAGACAAGGAGGGTTAAAGAGAGCATGAAATAGGTAGTGAAGCCTAAGAAAAATCAGAGAGAGGAAGAGACAGATGAATGCTGGTACAAGAATTGATTTGCAGCTTCTCCAAGGTTGTCAACCCTATTTCCTCCCATCTTGGGACCATTATTTGGGTTCTTTTTGCTTTTTTCTGCTGGTCCCTGGCTCTCAAATAGGCAGAATAACTCTGTGATACAACAGATAAATAATTTGGTAGCAAAACCTACTCAGATACATTATCATAAGTTAGCTATGGCGGACCAGGAGACTCAAGATGAGGTTGTTACTTTATACAGGGTGTTTCCAAAACCCATCTCCACCCAACCTAAAACGGGGGGACTTCTGCCCCTAGATCAAGCAGAGAGGGGCCACCCAGAACCCCCTCTGACAGGCGATCTGAATTCTTGCTTAGGCTGCGAGGCTAAGCACTGCAAGGGAATATCAATAAAAGATAAAAATATCTATCTGGGTTCCCTGAGGGACAAGCCTAACTGCATAGGGGATGATGTCAAAAGTATCCCCTCTCCAGGAAAAAGACATCGGGACGGGTATGGCCCTCATGCCTCACTGGACAACGACAGGGGGACTGGAGCCATTACAAGGTCCCCTTCAAATACTGGAGGTCAGGCCTCTCTATCCCCGCCTTCGCAAGTTTAGAATTGCCACAGCCCTTCTATACTTAGAGAAGGGAGGAGATGTCAGGGGCACCCCTGCTTACACACTGTAGGCCTAAAATCAGCCATAGGCCTAAAATCAGCAGTGGGCCTGTCATACATGTATACTAACACCAAGTCTTGGGTCTCAGTGGAAGAACATTGAAACAGATGGCTATAAGCTAATGTCAACGGGCAGCTTTTGTGGAAATTTATAAGCCTGAGTGGTCATGGACCTTGTAAATAGGTAGCCTTGGCAGATAATACCAGCTTAGATGGGGACAAGCGAGTCATAGGCAGAGTCATGGTGACTTGTCCCCTGAACCTTCACCCAGCCGATACCCAGTTCTGAAGATATCTGTATTCCCCCTGAACACCCACACTCCAGTGTCATTCCCTTCCCCACATCCTGCCTTTCTGTGTTTATACCCCTGTGTGAATTAATTATGATTTGTGAATAAATTAAAAAAACAAGAATTTTGGCCTCTAAATTTTAGTGGGGTTTAATATTTTTCATCCATATATATGTGTTGAGGTTATTATTTAAAACAGTATGATCCAATCTGGTTTGTTCTTATGGGGCCCACCATGTTTCCTATTAGACAAGGCCTGAGGACAAGAGTGACGGAGTGCTCTCACTGCTGCTCAGCTCTGACCCACTGCTCAGGCCGGCCAGAAGCACCGACCCTGGCACCCATGAGACTGCCAGTGTGGGAGATGGCTCTGCCAATTTCCCATGATATCTCCACAAAGCTTGGTTCACCCAGATAATACCCGACACCCACGTGGTACCCGGTCGAAATAAAACTCTAAAGCCTAATTATTATCCAAAGGCTTTATATATTTAGAAATGCTCAGTTAATAATCTGCCCACACGATTTGAGTTGTTTCCCAGTATCTAACCTTAAGATACAAATCGTTACCCAGGGTGGTTCTCCATGGCTCCATCTCTCTCTAGCTCCTCCTCCTCCTCCTCCTCCTTTCCTCTTCCTCTCCTTCTGACTCCTCACTCCACCTACCTCTCATACAGTCCAATTGCTGAGCTTTATTCAAAGTAAGTGGGAAGATATCCTGCTACACATATATGCCAAATGTCTACAGAAGCTGTTACTTACTGCTTGCCAGAGAAATCAACATGGCATCCATATGGTGGAATATGTGTTCAGACCACCCTTACAAATAAGGCTTCAGGTAACCCTGAGAATAGATAACACTAATGAAGGTACACTGCTGTTCTGGCTGCAGAAAACAAATTGTTCTGGCAATTTTTACTTATGAGGTATGAAGGGAAAAAAAGCATCCAGATCAGTACCTATATGTTAAAAGCTGCACTCATTTTCTTCTGCAACAAAATCACATGTGGGACTATAGTAATTCAAATGACCTTAGGAATAAAAGTATGACAATCCATTGTGATGCTCAAAGATCCCTCTGACTTCTTCAAAGCCAAGTGTTAAGGGGACTAGAAACATAATCTGCATCATGATTGTCATGATTTCAGGTCTCTGATAATGGCTCTACAATCCCCCTGGGAAGATGGTTTAGCATATTAGTAGGTAGTTAATTCTAGTTGCTTTCACTTGCTCTTCTTCACTTCCACAGGCTAGTGAACCAATATGAAAAACTGTAAATTTTTTATGAAAAAGTATAAATTTCTAGCTGTGTGGTCTGTCTTTCAAAGGTCTTCAAGTCTGTGAGCTGGCTTATACACCTGGGAGTAGATTGACTTTACCAAGTTAATCTAAGTCTTATATGGTCACTAGACCTAGAAGACTCTTGTTTATAAAAGTCAAGAAAGACTTAATAGGCTGTTTATTCATTTCATAGTTATACATTCTCAGAATCTCTGAAGCTCAGACTATAATGATTACTGCATTGGCTTTGATGGTCATTAAATTCACTATACATCTGTCTTTAGTAATTTAGAGCCATTACTGGTTTCTGTTACCTGAGATCCCATTATTACCAATAAGTTCAAGGAACTTAGTCTGACAGTACAAACTCCTGTCACTAACATAAAGCAAAAAGCCAGAAGAACTTTTCAAGGATGCTGAGTCTTCCACCAAGTACATATTCTCTTAGTAATGATTTTTTAAAAAGAGTGTCCTCAAGAGAACCAACTCCTACAAGTTATTCTCTGACATCCATAGGCATGCCATGGTATGCACATGGTCATGTACACATAAGGAATAAGGTTTTTAAAGTGTCTGTCCTCTATATCTACCCAGAAGACGAGTGATCAACTCTAACATGATACATGCCCTCATGCATGTATCAATCACTGTAAAGAAGTCTCTGTAAACAAGAACTTGTAATAAACAAATAGAGTTCTAGTGCCTATTCTGTTTTGCTTGGTACAGACCTCCTACATACCTAATTTTAAGTCAACCGACCAAAAAACTTGCTCAAGTCACTCCTAGCCTTCTGCCCTAAACCTTCTATCAGAAATCTTTGCTTAACAAGCTTCTGTCAATGAATTTGGCCTGATTCAATCTATATAGTCTTTCTACTCTGACCCCACCAATTCAAATGCATTCTTACAGTATCTCTTGGGTAACCACAAGCAAAAATGAAGCAGTCTGAACACATCTCACCTTATGGGGGATATTGGAACCCGAGTATGCATAAAAGCAGTAAGAGGTGGCAAGGGCCAGTTCCAAGGAAGATCAGTTAACTTTTACAAGACAACCACCCAAACAGAAGTCATAACTGATTCCTTGAGAGACTAACCTCCTTCACACAGGGCTAGAAGGATTGGTTTAAATACAATGAAGCACTGAGTTGTTCAAGGTACTCACTTAATAGGAATCTATTTATATTCCTATCTCAATATTTAGTTTTCCATCCTTTCCCCCAAAATGTTAAAATGTTAACTTAAAAAGATGCTACACAGCTGGATATTCAATTTGAGTTGTAACTCAAATTGAATGTGTGTGCATGCACACATACATGCATGTAAGTGTGTATGTATGTGCAAGCAGAAATCAGAGGACTGTTTCCAGGCAGTTTTTGCCTTTTATTTTGTTGAGGGAAGGCCTCATCACTGTTGCTGCATTAAACACACCAGCTAGCTGTCTAGGTCACAAACTTCTAGGAGATGCCTTTTTCTCCATCACACTGTAGAAGTACTAGGATTACAGATGTGTGCCATAACAGATTTTTTTCTGTGAGTCCTGGGAGACCACTCAGGCCATTAGGTTTGAATACTAGTACCTTTTACGAGTTGAAACATTTCCCCAGTCCTTATTATTTATTTCTGTCACTATTTTCTAAGGGGGAAAAGGTTTTTAAAGAGTTATTTAATGTTATACACACGAGGAACATATAGAAAACTAATCTGGACTTCCAGTGAAAGTAGATGGTAATAAAAGGCAGCTACTATTTGTGCTCCGTAAGAAAATAAAGATGAAATCTGGACTTTTCATGTCAACTGTGTACCTTTGAAAAGTCAATGAGCAATGGAATCCATTGCTCTCTGTCTCCTGATGTTCCCTCCCTCCTAGTACAGACACAGAAAAGTTGGATAGAGCTCTATCCACCTTGGCACCATCAAGGCCTTTTCAGGGCACAAGATCTAGCCTGTCCTGAATTCTTTTTTGGTTATGAGGAGGAAATTATGCTGCACAGTTTCTGTGCATGTCTGGAAATGAAAAGCATCATTTTGGGGCACTAAAATAGCTGGCTTTCACTTCCAAAGTACAAAAACCACAGGAATAAGAGGTGGAAAGAATATTGCTGAAAAGAATAATGGGGGTGGGCTGCAGGGACTATCTATTTCACAGACTTCTCCACAAAACCAGAGTAGTTCTGGGACTCCAATTAGCACTTCTTTATTAAGTGCCTACATCCTAAAACATTGAATCTGTAGTACAGAACAATAAGGAATAAGAAAAGACAATCTGTACCATTATGACTGAAAGTTTTTTTTTTCAAATTAGTGTAATAGGGTTATTAATTTGGAGTTATTAATGACACTTCAAATATTATTCTCTTTTCAGAAGAATAAAATTGAACTTTTCTGGTTGAGACTGTAATTCATTGGTAGAGTGGCTTCCTAGCATACAGAAAGCCCTGAGTTCAACTGCTAGCAAAAAATGCGATTAAGTCATTAAAGATTTTAAAAACTAAAGAAACTTATCCAACATACAAAATATTGTATTATTTTTATTTACTTCAACACTGATTCAGAGGCAACATTCAGTTTTTCTTTAAACAAGCTCAGTTTATTTCTTATATATATAAAGAATTGTATGGTTGCCCTTGTCTTTATGACAGTGGTCATTCTTTAAGAAGTCAGATCTACAGACTGCAGAGATCAATCAGGCTATGCTTCTCTGCAGATTCTTCTTAACAGAGAGTTAAGAACACTCTTTGTCCTGTGTCCCAACAACAGCCCCTGATTTATGTTCTTAGCCAGGTCCTGGCTATTCCATGCTACTATTCACATACTCTACGCTGAAACAATTCGTATGATGTGAAATTATCTACCAGACCCGAGAAAACTGATATTAAGAAGTCTGATACTTCCCTCCTCCTGTAACTCTATTTCTCTTATTTTCATTCTTTATGAAGCTCCTCTCCTAGCTTTAAATAGAAGCTGTTGTTTCCATTTAAGGCTCTCATCATGTTTTTGTCCCTTCTCATATTATTGTTCTGTTTACTGTTTAACGCTTCACCTCTCACCTTGAGGCACCATAATGGCCTGAAGATCCTTTTTCCAAATAAACCTCATTCCTGAAAGACCTCATGTATTGGCTTTCTCTTTCCCTGGACTGACACTGTTGTTTTATCATTATTTCTTTATTATTATATAATATAACACATACCAAATGCAAAATAAAGTTCTGGTAGATTTTAGAATCCTGGTGTACTTTAATCTAAAATAGAGTATAGTCCAAAAAGATCAGCCCATTCTCCATAGGACTAGAGGTGTGTAGTAGGGTAGAACTGTATCACTTGTGTTTTGGGGGGCCCAGGAATAGGGATCCAAAAAACGACAAAGAAAATATGTAGGAATGATTCTGAAAGCATGATTCTATTATAGCATCATTATTCATTTATCCTGACTTTTATTGCTATTTCCTCACTCATAACAATTCCTAATAAATTTGAAAATCCTCTTCCTCCTTCCCATGCTATCACCCCTAAACAGCCTATTCTAATAGCTTGAACATCACATCAAGTCAGAGTTAGGGAGAAAATAAGCTACTATAATCATTAATAAAACCCTAACTTTTATTCTGATTAGTCTACCTGAATACCTACAAGAGAAAATTCTGGGACAATCTGTAGTATAAGGTTTTTCAAAAGTACTCTCTAAATACAGAACTACTAAAGGGAAAAAAACAAAAAGAAAAACAAACAAACAAACAAACAAACAAACAAACCCTTTCCAGCAGCCATTTCTCATTATCTAGACCAATTTTCAAGGGTCTCTCTGATCATCTTTCCCCAATATCCAATGAACTTGCAATAAAACACTTCAATGTGATGATTCCAATTATCAACTTTATAGGTAGAACCACTGAACATAAATAGTTAATATAGACACATTTTTTAAGTGCTGTCCAAATACGATTTGTCAAGTTGATAATATTTAAAGAATAATTGGCTTAAAAATAAGAACTTAGAAGAATATCCAAAATAAATAAATAAATAAATAAATAAATAAATAAATAAGATAAAAATGATACATAAAATCATTTGTAATATTCTGTTCTCTGGACTTTGTTTCTTTAAAGATGGATACTGAATTATTTCAAGTCTCAGGACATTCATTTAAAAAGTACCAATATTAAGACTGCACTAAGTTGTGGGGCAAAGTAGCAACACTTAACATTTGTACATTGCTCTGTGAATTAGAATTCAGTAGTAAAATTATATACATTTTTGAAACTAGACTCACATAATTCTAATTATTAATAGCAATTTAATTTATTTATAAGCAAAGATTCAAAACAGTCTCATTTTTCCTTTTACCTCAAGAATCAGAATTATAGGAAAATCTCTATTTCCAAGAGTAAATGTATATACTACAAACAATTCAGTATCCATCTTTAAAGAAAAAAAATCCAGAGAACAGAATATTAAAAATGATTTTATATATCATTTCTCTTATTCATCAGAGAAATGGATTTAGCAATTGTGATACTATTCAAGTTATTGCAGTGGCCAATAAATCAGTATATATAATACCAAAAGAACATGAACGAGTTCTTTCCAATAAATCAATATATATAATACCAAAAAACCCCCATAAAATAGAATTCTTTCCTGTTTTCTATCTGTAAAAGAAAAATGCCTTTAAAATTACTGTGGTAGTTTAAATGAGAAGGGCCTCTAAAGTTTACATATTTGAATGCTGGGTCCAAAGTTGGTGGAACTGTTTGAGAAGGATTAGGAGGTGTGGCTGTTGGCATTCCTTCTAGACTCCACCAAATAGTTACCTGGCAATAGCCAGGTAGTCCTGGTTTACTATAAATGGGGCTGTTTGGCCCCTCCTCATTCTATCTGATCCCACCCCTCACTCTCTTCTCTCCCCTTTCCCCCCTCTTTCCACATGTTCCTGGCTGGCCTCTCCTCTTCTCCTCTTCTCCCTCCTTCCACCCCCCTCCCTCTCTCTCTGGCTCTGTCTCTACTCCCTTCTTAACTCCCCGTACCATGCCCTAAATACTCTATTCTACACTGTATCTGTCTTATGACTGGTACCTCGGGGGGAGTGATGCCTCAGCATGGGCCCACTGTGGCACCCCTCCCACCTTACCATACTGCATTCTATAAAACATATACTTTGCTTTTTATAAAACACAACAGTGGCCTCATTGAAAGAGGTGTGACACCAGGAGTGGGCTTTAAGATTTAAAAAAATCTCTGCTGTTCTCAGTGAGGTTCTCTCTTTTTCCCCCTCTTCCCCATCTTTCTGCTTCACAGTTGATGTCTCAACATGTAAGCCTTCTGCCACTGCTCCAGTGCTACCATGCTGACCATCATGATGGTCATAGACTCACTTCTCTAAAACTGATTAAATGTCTTCTTTTAAAAGTTGCCTTGGCCATGTCTCTTCACAATAATAGCAAAGTAACTAAGACAATTGCCATAACCAGCAACAAGAAAATAGTTTTGGATTTTAGAATAAAAATTTTACTAAAATACTAGCTGATTGAAGAAGTGGATTTTTTGAATTCAGGATAACATTACTTAGAAATGTAACAACCACCTAAGCTTAAATTCCAAGTAATAACAGGAGAAACCTGTGTATTAGTTCTTAAAATTAAAAAAGCACAATATGAGCAGAAATTTCAAATGTTTATACCCAAGGTAAAGAATATCTTTTAAGAGTAAAAATTAGTTATTTTTCCGTTTTAGTATTGACAGTTTGCACAGTCATTTTTATCTCTGTATGATATGTTACCATCTTGAACTTTGTTCCATTACCATAATAACTAAAACAGAGTAAAAGGGTGATAGCTAGTAAACAGGAAAAAAGGAGTGTTATGAATCCCTCACCTGGAATTTCAGCTATTACCCCTCCCACAAGTGTAAAACATCTTAAGAGATACTGTACTAAATAGAAGTGCAAGGACAATAGAAAGCATGTCTTGATGATGCAGCTTGTAGGTCACCATCCATAACTGGATAGAACTTTGCAATGATGCAGCTGTTTTTAGACTCCTATAAGTAACTCCTCACTTGTACTGTGTAAGCAACCCCCAAAAGCTCAATGGTCTCAACAAGCTGCACTTTGGTGAAAGTGTACTTTGGTATGTCATTGGTACCCAGCTATGGTAGACAGATATTTGTGTCTCCGCAGAAAAATTAAGCCAACAGACAAATTGCATAAACTGACTTTCCCGCTGGAATATAAAAGGCACATTCATTTCCTAGCAAACACTTGAGGACATAATATATAATGAAGGCAAAACATGAAAAACTCTACTGGGGCTGGTGAGATGGCTTTGTGATTACAGATATTTGCCACACAAACCTAGAGACCTGAATTTATCCTGAGAATCTGTGTATAGGTAGAAGGAAAGGGCCAATTCTAGAAAGCTGTCTTCTGATGTCCAAAGGCAAGCTATATCATGTCCACATGCATACACATATATGCTGAGTCCTGTATGGTCATGGAAGGGATGGCAGGACACGGTAACTACCTCTAGAACAGAGCCAGGATATGGGACTCCACAAGGGGCACAGGCTTGTTTGTACATTTTATTTTATGTTTCTTTTTCTAGGAAATGTCTTCTCTGCCAAAGTTAATGACTCCAGGATAATCAAAGACAGCACGACTCTGGGAGGCAAGGGTATATCTATGTCCTTAGCAAGAATGGTAAACACTGTGATCTTCAGGATAGCCTTTAAGGCTCTGGGAAAGAACTCTGTGAACATGAGTTCAAAAATACATTATTTCTCAACTATATATAATGATGCAATATGAAGTATATGAGGGGCTTCATGGACCTAAAAGAACAAAGGCAGCTGCACTATGAGCCAGCTTGTCAGAAAGACATTAAGGAAGTGGACAAAGAGATTTGAGGAGTGGTGATCTCAAGAGCCCACCCAGCTAACTTATTGTCTTTGTTTATAAAGGCAGGCAGATCTCTGAATTCATTTGCAATGTTAAAAAAAATGTGATTGCTGTCTCTTCTAAGAATGAAGGGGCTGGGGTCGTGGAATGCTGACTTGTGATATAACGAAAAGGGAACCTGGAGTAAATGACTGAGCGGATATGTAAACAGAAGACTGGACATTGGTCTATGAGAGCTGAGATATCTGGATCAGCTGTCTGGAGATCTCCAGAGAAAGATTTCTCAAACAGAACACAGGCTGTCAGCCTGTGCCCCACGATGGACTTCCAGTTGTTCTTTTACTGTTCCTGAACATCCCCTTCTTCAAAATCCCTCTCCAAGCTGAGGCTGGTCCTTGGCACATACATATTAAGTAAACTTAAAAATAAATCTTTTAATAAAACACGATTAAATATCTTGAACATTTGTGACAAATTCAAATTAGACTAAACTAAAAGCCTAGACCAATGGTTCTCAACCTGTGACCTGCGATACTTTTAGGGGTGGAATGCACTTCTCCTAAGGACTACATATCAGATATCATGCGTATCAGATATTTACATTACGGTTTATAGCAATAGCAAAATTATAGCACTGAAGTAGCAGTGAAAGAATCCTAGCATTAGGAAACTCGAGGAGAAGCCCTTGCCTAGAGAGTTTAATGGTCAGCATTTTACTCAGGGTCATTTGAGCTAAAACAATAGCATTTCTACAATGATGACAACGATAAAGTATTAAGCTCTTACTTGATAGTAGAATTTACATAAAATTAATCCATAACATATTACAAGGCAAGTGCTATATCTTTTCAACCTACTGAGATAATTTAGAATGAAGTTTAAAGGACTTGCCCAAATTTAAAAGCTTACAATAGTTAAGAATCAAGCTCAGACTTGTATTGTAGATGTACTTACTTACTATCCCATGTGCTATAGTAAGTTCTCACTAGAAACACAATTAACAGACTCTGTTATATAATGTCACTACAAGAGAAAAGTAGGTCAAGAACTTAAACAATACTTAAATGAATTACAATATTAAATAGTTACTAAGTGGGTGGAAAACTTTATAATATTCTAGACACAAAGGGAAAAGAATGCTAAAAAGGTCTGTTCATAGTCATATACTTGATGATTTGACATGCTCACTTAGATATTTACCCAGATTCACACATATATGAACAAAAACAAAGGATAGTGGTTGTTCAGTGCTAGGAGAGTAGAAAACAATTTCTCTGCCGTACTAGCTTCGTCATATTTTTAAGTATATTAGGATTTGAAACATTGAAGACATTATGCTAACTGAAACCAGTAGTGAAAGAAAAATACCATTGAATTACACTTCTGTGTGATATCTGAGTATTTCAATTTATAGAAGCATAGTGGAGTGAGGGTTTAGGAAATGGAAAGATGGAAAATTGTTTAATCAGCGTTTTAGTTTTATAAGATGTACAAGTACATAAAATATTTTAATAATGTATGTTCAATGAACATTCCCTATACAGTTAAAATGGTTCAGATGGTTAAGAGGTTTGGGTACTAAAATATTTATAGGAATATACCAGATCCAGGGTGTACCATCATTGACAGACAATGTGAGACCTTAAGTTTAATTTTTAGAACTACCAATAATAATTAACTAAATAAGATATGTCATGAGAATAGCCTTTTTGTATTGTCCAATAATATAGCCAATAGCCAAAAGTAAATATTAAAATTCACATTCATTTAAAGGATGAGAATTTCCTCCCTATGCTAGCTCACTTCATTTCAAGAGCTCAATAACCATATGCAGCAGACACAAATTATTTTCATATTCATAGCAAATTCTATTAGGACAGGTTCACAGTGTGTAAAAATGACACTAATACAAACACATTCTATTTAAAATTGTATGTATGGCATTTCAAATCAGCAAGGTAAGAATTACTGAATAAATGGTGTTAACTAGTTATTAGGACCAAGGAAATAAAACTAAAGGCACATCAACAACTTTCCCTCCTCTTTGATAAAATGTCTCAGTAGGCAGCCACAGCTGACTCAACATTGCTACTTAAGAAAGGCCAGCCTGAACTCCTAGCTCCACTGAGATAATAGGTATACACTGGCTAGTCTACACTTAAACTCTTATTTAGAGATTTAGGAATAAACCCAAACCACATTTTTCTTTTTTTAAGAGTGAAAAGATGCATGCAATCTCAGTTTCAGAGAAGTCAATTCATTCGGACAGAGAAAACATGGTAGAACAGAGAAGTTTACTACACTGAGCCAGAAAGAAATGCTGGATAAATGCACAAAGCCATGGGTTTAATACCCAGCACTATGACAAAAGCTAGAAAAAAATTAAAATACAAACCTAAAACATACAATGTAATTCTAATTAAGAAAGAGCTTTCATAGCCAGGATGGCTACAATGCCTGAACTTAGGAAGCTGTGGCAGAAGAATCCAAGTTCAAGGTTAGCCGGGGCTACACAGTGAGAACCTGTTTCAAAATAAGACAAAAAGAAACAAGAGATAGAGATTACAAAAGAGAATTAAACCTAATAAACAATAATAGAAGACTGATTTAAAAAAAAATAGAAAATGCTATGAAATGTAAAGCAAAGCAAACAAGTAAACTTTATGTGAATAAAGAACAGAAAGACAGAAAAAATGATAGAAAAGGTTTGTTTCTTTAATTAATTGTAAAACATAATTCAGTGGGAAAAAGAAAAACTGTCTCTAACTTTGTGTCTGTCTGAGTTATTCTAGTAATTTTTTCTAGATATGGATATTCTCTAAGTATTTCCAGAATTTCACTTATACAACAATTTAAGTAAAAGGAACTCCTAAGAGGCAATGAAAGCAAAGACCTGAAAAATGACCTGAGCATTTATTGGAGAAGAAATTGAATATATTATGATTCATTTAAGTACAGTACTGTCATACATCTAGGTTTTTAAAAATTCATGATATGATGGTACATGTTTGTAATTCCAGCATTCTGAAGGAGGATGGGAGGTGGAGATGTTCTAGAATGTCATCTGGCAGCTTGTAGGCCAGACAACCTGCAGTAAGCACAACAGCAACAGATCCAAGAGAGGCCCTGCCTTTAGAAAGAGGAAGGTGACCTTTCCATCTTCTGAGATCTTCTTCGATTTCTTTCTTCAGAGACTTGAAGTTCTTGTCATACAGATCTTTCACTTGCTTGGTTAGATTCACACCAAGGTATTTTATATTATTTGTGACTATTGTGAAGGTGTCATTTCCCTAATTTCATTCTAAGCCTGTTTATTCTCCAAGTAGAGGAAGGCTACTGATTTGTTTGAGTTGATTTTATAACCAGCCACTCTGCTGAAGTTGTTTATCAGGTTTAGGAGTTCTCTGGTGGGACTTCTGCAGTCACTTAAGTATACTATCATATCATCTGCAAATAGTGAGATTTTGACTTCTTCCTTTCCTATTTGTATCCCTTTGACTTGCTTTCGTTTTCTAATTGCTCTGGCTAGGACTTCCAGTACTATATTGAATAGGTAGGGAGAGAGTGGGCAGCCTTGTCTAGTCCCTGATTTTAGTGGGATTGCTTCAAGTTTCTCTCCATTTAGTTTGATGTTGGCTACTGGTTTGCTGTATATTCCTTTTACTATGTTTAGGTATAGGCGTTGAATTCCTGATCTTTCCAAGACTTTTACCATGAAGGGATGTTGAATTTTGTCAAACGTTTTCTCAGCATCTAATGAGATGATCATGTGGTTTTTTTTTTCTTTGAGTTTGTTTATATAGTGGATTACATTGATGGATTTCTGAATATTGAACCATCCCTGCATTCCTGGGATAAGACCTACTTGATCATGATGGATGATTGTTTTGATGTGTTCTTGTATTTGGTTTGCGAGAATTTTATTGAGTATTTTTGCATCAATATTCATAAGGGAGATGGTTCTGAAGTTCTCTTTCTTTGTTGGGTCTTTGTGAGGTTTAAGTATGAGTGTGATTGTGGCTTCATAGAACAAATCGGGTAGTGTTCCCTCTGTTTTTATTTTGTGAAATAGTTTGAAGAGAATTGGTATTAGGTCTTCCTTGAAGGTCTGATATAATTCTGCACTAAAACCATCTGGTCCTGGGCTTTTTTTGGTGGGGACACTTTTAATGACTGTTGCTATTTCTTTAGGAGTTATGGGACCGTCTAGATGGTTTATCTGCTCCTGATTTGCTCATGGATTAGCAGAACTAATTTAATAAAAATGGTCATCTTGTCAAAAGTAATCTATAGATTCAATGCAATCCCCATGAAAATTCCAAATCAATTCTTCATAGAGATAGAAAGAACAATTTGCAAATTCATTTGGAATAACAAAAAACCCAGTACAGCGAGAACTATTCTCAACAATAAAAGAACTTCTGGGGCAATCACCATCCCTAACCTCGAGCTGTACTACAGGGCAATAGTGATAGAAACTGCATGGTATTGGTACAGAGACAGGCAGGCAGATCAATGGAATAGAAATGAAGATTCAGAAATGAACCCAAACACCTATGGTCACTTGATCTTTGACAAAGGAGCTAAAACCATCCAGTGGAAAAAGGACAGCATTTTCAACAAATGGTGCTGGTTCAACTGGAGGACAACATGTAGAAGAATGCAAATCTATCCATTCTTATATCCTTGTAGAAAGCTCAGGTCCAAGAGGATAAAGGACAGAAATTAATATAGAAGAGAAGGTGGGGAAGACGCTCGAATACCTAGGCACAGGGGAAAAGTTCCTGAACAGAACACCAATGGATTATGCTCTAAGAGCAAGAATTGACAAATGAGACCTCATAAAATTGCAAAGCTTCTGTAAAGCAAAGGACACTGTCAAAAGGACAAAATGGCAACCAACAGATTGGGAAAAGATCTTTACCAATCCTACATCCAATAGAGGGCTAATATCCAATATATACAAAGAACTCAAGAAATTAGACTCCAGACAACCAAATAACCCTATTAAAAAATGGGGTACAGAGCAAAACAAAGAATTCTCAACTGAGGAAACTCAAATGGCCGAGTAGCACCTAAAGAAATGTTCAATATCCTTAGTCATCAGGGAAATGCAAATCAAAACAACCCTGAGACTCCACCTCACACCAGTCAGAATGGTCAAGGTCAAAAACTCAGGTGATAGCAGATGCTGGCGAGGATGTAGAGATAGAGGAACACTTCTTCATTGTTGGTGGGATTACAAGCTGGTACAACCACTCTGGAAATCAGTCTGGAGGTTCCTCAGAAAATTGGACATAGCATCAGTACCTGAGGACCCAGCTATACCACTCCTGGGCATATACCCAAAAGATGCTCCAACATAAAACAAGGACACATGCTCCACTATGTTCATAGCAGCCTTATTTATAATAGCCAGAAGCTGGAAAGAACCCAGATGTTCTTCAACAGAGGAATGGATACAGAAAATGTGGTACATTTGCACAATGGAGTATTACTCTGCTATTAAAAACAATGAATTTGAGAAATTCTTAGGCAAATGGATGGAACTAGAAAATATCATCCTGAGTGAGGTAACTTGAGTGAGGTAACCCAATCACAAAAGAACACACATGGTATGCACTCACTAATAATTGGATAATAGCCCAAAAGCTTGCAATATACAAGATACAACTCACAGATCACATGAAGCTCATGAACAAGGAAGACCAAAGTGTGGGTGCTTTGGCCCTTCTTAGAAAGGGTAACAAAATACTCATGGGAGCAAATATGGAGACAAAGTGTGGGGCAGAAACTGAAAGAGGGGTGGTCTGGAGACTGTTCCATCTGGGTGTCCATCCCATGTGCAGTCACCAAAGGTAGACACTGATGTGGATGCCAGGAAGTGCATGCTGACAGGAGCCTGATCTAGCTGTCTCCTTAGAGGTCTTCCAGAGCCTGACATATACAAAGGTGGATGCTCACAGCTAACCATTAGAACTGATCATGGAGTTCCCAATGGAGGAGTAAGAGAGAAGACTGAAGGAGCTTAAAGGGTTCTCCCACGGGGAGAGCAACAATACCAACCAACTAGAGCTCCCAGGTCTAAACCACCAGCCTGAGAGCACAAAGGGAGGGACCCATGGCTCCAGCTGTATATGTAGGGGAGGATGACAGTGTCAGGCATAGGTGGGAGAGGAAATCCTTGGTCCAGTGAATGCTGGATGCCCCAGTGTGGGGGAAATTGTGGGTGGGCATGGGAGGGTGGGGGCATATCCTCATGGAAGCAGGAGGAGGGGGGATGGGATAGAAGGTTCCTGGTGGGGGGGGAAGGGATTACATCTGAAATGTGAATAAAATATCCAATAAAAAAATTAAAAAAATAAAAGCTAAAAAACAAAAATAGAATAAAAATAAATAAAATTAAATTTTAAAAAACCCAATAAGATAATAAATAAATAAATAAAAGAAAGTGGAAGGTGAGAACTGAGTCCTGTCAGCTGTTCTCTGACATCCTATGTGCATTCTGACAACAGTGTGCATATCCCATTCACATACACAAATGTGTACAAAATAATTAAAAATTTAAAATAGAATTTAGGAAAAAGTAATAATAAATAAGCTGTTGTGGTTTGAATATGCTTGGCTCAGAGAGTGGTAATATTAGGAGGTGTGGTCTTGTTGGAGGAGGTGTGTCACTGTGGAGGTGGCCTATGACTTTCCTCCTAGCTTCCTGGAAGTCAGTCTTCTGTTTACCTTTGGAACAAGATGTAGAACTCTCAGCTCCTTCACTAGCACCATGCCTGCCTGGACACTGCCATGCTTCCTGACTTGAGGATAATGGACTGAACCTCTGAACCTGCTAGTTAACCCCAAATAAATATCATCCTTTGTATAAGAGCTACTTTGGTCATGGTTGTCTTTTATAAAAGTTGCCTTGGTCATGGTGTGTCTTCATGGCAACAGAAACCCAAACTAAGACAGCTATATAAACACACTTTGTGCTCAGAAATTAGAGGGCCCATGCAGTCTTAGGAGATAAGATAGGCTTAGATAAACAAAAAGGAGATTACATAGAAATGTTAGAAAGGGACCTAGAATGATGGATCAGTCCTTTGAGTATATACAGCTCTTGCAGAAGAACCAAGTTCAATTTCTAACACCTATGTCAGATGGCTCAAAAACACCTGTAACTAAAGCTCCAGGGGATCTGACACCTTCTATCCACTACAGTCATCTGTATTTATATCCCCAAACCCACATACAATACCCTCCCCGCACCCCACACATGTAAAAAATGAATATTTACAAATGTTAGAAAGAATACACAGAGGTTTTTAAAAATGGAAATGGCATACCTGGAAATAGGGACTAAAACAATAACATAATATTTTTAAAAAGAGTTGAAAAGACACACATGTTAGAAAAACTGGCAAAAATAAAATATATAGAATTTATATAAAAAATTCTGCAAAGCAGAGAAAAAGAAAGTTTGGTATCATGTAGAACAAGATAGATGATCTCCATGCCTCTTGCCTTTGTTTTCTTCTTGGCTTACATTTTTGACATAAAAACAAAAGCAACAACAACAAATACTATTATCAGTACCTCGTTTCCGGACTCTAGTGGTCTCTTCTTCCGTGGTCCAATAGCTGCAAGGGCTGTGAGATTAGCATCCCTGTATTGGATCTGGGCAAGCTCCAATTGCTGCAACTAAAAGATGGGGAGAGAGTCAGCATTTACACAGATGCTCAGAGAAAAAGAAAATGATCACAAAACCCATTTCTTTATTTATTCCCAAATAAATTACAGACTAAAATAAATATTGACTTTCTTCCAGCCAAGGGCATATTCCTCATGTCTTGACTCCACTAGCTCCTAGTCCTTAATCTTTACATAGAAGAAACAGAGCTTAGGGAAGAGGAAGTATAGGTAGAAGAAAAAAAAAAGGCACCTAAAGCAAAAGTTCCTCCCAGTTTAAACAGGTAAGACACACCTGCAGAAAAAGTTACAGTGAGTTAAAAGGAGATTGGTCAAGCTACAGTCATCTTTTTCTGAGTAAAAGGAAATCAGCACAGTGTTTGAAGATTACAGAGGATATACAGTTCTAATATACTGTATAACTTAATTACTCTCTTAACTCTGACAACCACACTAAAACCACTGATTACTCAAAAGAAAAAAAAAATTTGCACAGTGAGGGTCTAAGAGAGTAGGGCAATTTCATAGAAGTCACCCAAAGACATGGTAGAACCAGTAATAAGAGACCAACATTCTCTGTAAAAACATTTGCAAATAAGATTCATGGATTTATTTTGTATTCATCTTCATGGCAAAAATCTTGAGTGATGTACATTAGTCTGGAATGGCCAAAACTATAAGGTACAATTTTTCAGTCTTAGGGCAATGATACAGAAGGTATCCACAAAAGATGTCTTATTGAAAAAGGATTTCAAAGTGATTATGTGTGCAAATAGTGATGTAGTTTTATAAAGACAACACAAAAATATCATTGGATAAACCTTCAGCTTTTCTAGAAGAGAAAAAAAACATTCAATTCTCATGAAATCATACTGCTGTGTAAGGCAAAAAAAATAGTTCTTGAGGCTGAAGATAGTCACAGCCTATCTACTAGGAATATTCCTAGGAAACAAAACAGTAAGCAAAGTTCAAACGTGTTATAAAAAACAGTAAGGGTGACAGCACAGCTCAGGGACCATCTATGAGGAATGGGTTCTCATCACACATACACCAGCTCTCATCTTCATGTTAGATTGTCTAGTTTCCAGAGTTGTGAAAAATAAAATCCTGTTGAATATATGCTATTTGCTAATAAGGTTTTTAAAAATGTAGTAGCATAAATATATTTAGAAAGCCAATAATCAAAATAAGTAAACTAAGAAATATTCTATTTGCATTAAAATTTATAGGATAGAAATCCTTTTAAGCTGTAGGCTTTCTTTTAAATAAATTGTTAGATGAGGGTTTTCAGAAGTTATAAAATATTTTGTTGCTGCTGGCCTTTTTAATAAAAACTATAGTCAAGAGTCTGATGCTGCCACAATCTAGAACTTATATGTAACAAAAAAGCTGGTTCTAGTTAATCTACCCTAAAGCACAAATCAAATAAAAATATATTTTAAAGGCCTTCCCTATAGATATATGGTATCTTCAAGATAAATCACACCAAATAAGGGCCCTCTCCCACACCTTGTAATGAAGGTTTTTAAACTGACTGGGTAAATAACTCTTCCTTCACTCATGTTTTTAAAAAGTTTTCAAAACAAAACAAACAAGCAAAAACACCTGAAAAACTGGCCCTTGTTTTAATTAGTTCTTTAGTTATAACACATTCTCAAAACCAATACCGTTTAACCAGCACAAAGCAAAGAAATCAGACATAACTATAACAAGAGGAAGCTCTGGGCATTAATATAGATTTGGCATCTGTAGTTGAAGATGACGACAACATGAAACTCAGAAAAAAAAATCAAGAGAGCTAAATGATTATATATGCAGAAAAGCTAAATTATCAATGAAAAGTATCATCAACAACACCCTCCTCTCCCAGTCATGGCTGGCAGGCAAGATGGCTCAGATGGGTAAGAGGCTTGCTGCTGAACCTGATGACCTGAGGTTTGATCCTTAGGACTCACATGGTAGAAAAGAGAACCAGCTTCCCAAGTTGTCTTCTAGTCTTCACATTTATATGTGCTGAGAGTACACACACACAGTCATATACAAGTAAATGTAAGACAAAACAAAAAACAAAGAAAAAAAAATCACCCTAGTTTTAATGTATGCATTTAGCAAAATTACAAGATACAAGTTGCCACAAACAATAAAAATCATCTACCCAAATATTAATAAGGAACAGGTGGAACCAGATACACTGAAATGAAATACTGAGAAATAAATTATGTACAGCTATTTGTATGCTTCAAGTCACAAAATATCACACAAGAAAAACAAATGAAGAGATGACTGTGTACACATGAATTATTAAATTGGACTTGATAAAGATTTTAAAAGGTAAGGATATAGCTTAACAGCAGAGCACCTGTCTAGTAACTGTGATACTCTGGTCTTAATCCCTAGAACCCAACTCCCCTGCCTTATACACCAAAAGGATTTTTGAAAATTGACCTAAGGATCTATCTCCTGGAATGTGAGTGCTAATTAAAGGACCACAAAGGATCCGAACTCCTGTGTCAAGTTTGAGACTCTGCCTTCCCATCTACCTAATCCACTTCCACTTCGGGAATACCCTGTCCCCCACTTTTAAAATAAATTGCTTCTTTTCTATCACGCACACAAAAATCTGTCTTTACCACTTGAATGTCTAACATTATATTTATTGAAAAAACGAAAAGGGGAAAACAAAAATAAAAAACGGGCAGTGGTAGTTCATATTTTGAATTATAGCACTTGGGAGGCACAGGTGCTCCCACAGGGTAGACCTCTCAGTCCAAGGCTACCATGATCTACAGAGCGAGTTCCAGGGCAACCAGGGATACACAGAGAAACTCTCTAACTTGAAAAACAGGAAGGAAGGGAGGGAGGGAGGCAGGGAGGGAGGGAGGGAGGAAAGAAGGAAGAAATGAAGGAGAAAGTGAACCTTCATGCATAAAATAGTTTAAAAACATCCAATCTGGACATAAACTTCAAATGTTATACAAAAATTAACAAGCTGTAGAAACATAAACTTATCTTATATCTTATAAAGATAATCTTCATGAGTTGGGAGTTTAGCAAAGACTTCTTAGATGTGACATATCTATTTACAAAAGCACTAAAAAACTGGTCTTCATTGAAAATCTTCTGATCTGTGAAAGATACATTTAAGAAAAACAAAGGCTAGTTTTATGTCAACTTGACATAAGTTGGACTCATCGTGGAAGGAAAAAACTCAGCTGAGAACATGCCTCCAACCAGACTTGTTTGTGGCACACTTCCTTAATAGATGGGCTAGACCCAACTCACTATTGGTGGTACCACCTGGGCTGGTGGTCCTGGATACTATAAAAAGGCAGGCTGAACGAGTCAGTATGTGGCACTCCATATCCTTTGCTTCAGTTCCAACATCCATTTTTCTGCTTTGAATTCTTATCTCAAATTCCCTTCCTGATAGACTATGATTGGGATGGTGCCTGCCTCCTTCCAGTATAGCTGAAGCCATTTTGCTCCATGCCTGCCAGCTACTTCATATTGTTGCTGTAACATGCCTGTCAGTCGTTGTCACTGAAAAGTAACTTGACTCAGAGCAGGGTGATGCTGACCACAGTTTGTTAATCTTAAAGAATCCCACAAAGCTTTATGTAGGACCCATAAAATTAAATGTCAATATGAACTGTTATAATGTAACAGTCTAAAAGTGCTGACCACCGGGCAGCACTTCCAGTACCTGTGTATGAGCTCATTGTGGTTTTTGCTGTTTTAGACTTTTTAAGTTGACATATAAAAATGTTTGAGGTTGTAGTCTCAGACTTTGAATTCTGAGCTATGGCTCTAATTGATAAATCTTAGGGTGTGTGTTAAATAAACAATCCCTGTGTGACATCAGTGTTCATGTGGTTTGTGGGATGACTCCTGAGTCCCAGTAATAAGCTTAAATAAACCCTTTCTTCCCCAAGCTGCTGCTTATGGTCATGGTCTTAATCACAGCAATTGAAAAACTCTAGCTAAAACAGAAATTGCACCAGGTCGTGAGGCACTATATGACAGATCTGGGGAATATTGTGGAAGGACTTTGGAACTTCTGGCTGGAAAAGCCAATGAAAACTTGGAGCTTAATGGGCTGTTGCAGAAGCTTTGAAGACAAGAATGCAGACAGCAATGAAGATGATGGAGGCCTGACTTATGAAGCAAGTTTCAGAGGGAAGCAAAGACACTACTAAGATCATTTATGTGATTGATGTTCAGAATTTAAACTATAGTTCTAGTCAGCTGATGCTGAAGGATCAGCCATGATTAGCAAGAGACCAGCATCACTGAAGTGAAACCCTTGCTTTATAAGAACAATTGATGTTGGCTAGTAGGAAGTGAGATATTAGTAGTGATTAAGAAGAGACTAGTGTCATCAAAGATTGTAAATCTGGGAGTATTTACTCAGAGTCTCAGGGTAGGCACGGATCTATTGAGGGCTGCACCTGATGTGTCTCAGGCTAGCAGCTAAACTTGGTAATAAATATGTAAGAATCATTCAGATGTGCTGGGCACAGTGGTACACTCCTTTAATCCCAGCACTCAGGAGGCAGAAACAGAGGCTCTTTGGGTTTGAGGCCAGAATAATGTCCTTCCAGGTGTAGTGATATACACCTTTAACCCAGAATTTGGGAGGCAGCCAGGGCTAAATAGTGAAACCTTGCCTCAAAAAAAAAAAAAAAAGAAAGCCAAAAAACAAACAAACAAACAAACAAAAAAGAGCAAAAAATAGTAAAAGACCAAAATAACAAATTCTGCACAGCCTTTCTCAAAATATACTTTCTATTCAGAAATGAGGCCGTATATGCAGTACTTGATTAATTACACAATAATGGTCTCTGGAGAGTTGTACCCTGAGTTTTCATTTTCATAATCTATTTAGAAAAACAATCCTATTTCAGAGTATATATTTCTAATTTGTCATGCATTTTAATCACTTCCCCACAGGTTGGTATGCAAAGTCAATGTCCCAACACATACATGATTGTAGTCCCTTTCTTCCCCTTTATTGTCTGATATAAAATGAAACTGAGAATGCTTCAAGTGTTAAAAAGAAAATGAATGCATTTTTTGTTTCACTCTGCACAAATCCACAGAACTCACATTTCTCAAAAGAGAAAAAAGAAATCCAAATGGTTGTAAGGGTCATAAAATATATTTTAAAAACTCTTTAAGAAATCAGGATGCTTAAACTTTAAGGTCAGATGGCTTGCTGTGCAGAATTTGGAGTGATGTACTAAGGGAAAACACTAAGGGCAAGATAGATGCTAATCTACAACATATAACATACACTTCAGACAAGTCTGCAGCTGTACTAAGCCTGCTTATTTGGAATTAGAATCTGACAATTAGTAATGTACATTAAAGCATTACAAATTGAGGGTAAAATGAAAGCATGTTACCATTTACATTTTAGAAAAATTATCTATTAATCCCTAAATTGCAGCAGTGAAGATTGTTTTTAGAGAGAGAAACAATAACAACAATCTAAAACAAAGCAAAACTAATGCACAAACAAAAAACACTACATACTGAAAATTGAAAAAGATACCCTTCAAGTTTAAGATAAAATGTCTGAATTACATGGATGGCCCCAGACATTTTGCTAGACAGCAGTAAGGTTTCCAAATGGATAACTTGTCAGGTCAATGCCAACAGTATGCAGCAGGAACCATTGCAACAGGCTGAGACTAGGCTGAAGTCAAACCCAAAGGCAGCCAGATGAGAACAGCAACATTGGAAGAAGTCAATAGAAGAATAAAAAGCAATCACTAGATATCTTCATAAAAACCTGCCAATTTAACAGATTGTTATATAAACTAAACATAAAAATATAGTTTCTAAAACTATTTTAGAAAAAAAAAAAAGGAAAATCCTAGGAGAACTATCAGTATCAAAGCTGTAGTCATTAACAATTCAAAGTCTAGATTTAGGCATGATTTGAAACATAATAAATACTCTTGCTGAAACATCTCCAAGCATAAACAAAGCCTACAACTTCTTTAAGCAGTTCTTTTATAATTATGCATTTATAATGTTGTCATTTGTCCATTTCCTGTGACCAGTTTGCAAAGGGAAACAAAGCTGTTATCATAGAGCAACCACTACAAAACAGCACTAATCTTCCAATTAAATCAAGACAACTTCTAGTTAATACCAAAACAACAAACCACAGTATTACAACTTTTACAGGTGCATACCTTTACAAATTACTTTACAAGAGAATATTTCAATTCCAGAGTAATATATGGATAATATTTCTATAATCAAAATACCCATGTGTGTGACTCTGAAAGGGACAGAAGGAAGATAAAAATGAGAATATTTAACTTTCAAACTAACAACTTTGCAACAATAAATACTACAGAATGGCTCTTTTCTTCGATCCAGCTAAGAAATTTGATTCTTTTTGATCACAGTGGATTTACTGTAGAAGACTTTAAAAATAGTCTGGAAGAAAATTATATTTCTTTTAACCTTGCTTGAAAAAGAAACAGTAAATAGAAGTGTAACGGAAAGAACAAGAAGCAGGTATGCTCTCATTCACTTCAGTAAAGAAGCTATACCCTGCCTCACAGTGCTGTCTGAGGATTGCAGTCTACATAGTGACTTCATGAAACAAAAGCACCTCTTTCAGAGCTGAAGAAACAACAACAACAACAAAAACCAATCTAAATATCCATGTTTATGAAGCAACAACACACAGAATAAGATAATTAACTTTCCAAGATAGAAGTATCCAAGAAGAGATACCCAGGGCTCAGAGCAATGACAAGTGGCACAGCTACACATACCTATCATTAATCTAGGTTTGCTTAGAAAGAATGGTAGGTGTGGTTCTCCGATTGTTAGGATATATTTCCACTGGAAGGAATTTAAAATAAGGAACAATTTCCTTAAAGTGACTCTGGTTCCAACACTTTATATCCCTCCTTTCTTACCCTAATCATTATACTTCTTTACCCAGGGTTCATGTATTTTCTTTCTCTATGCTACAGAAAATACAACACATTGATTCTAAAAGGAATCTTACTAATTTCCATGTGTTTTGCCTCAGCTCCTACATTAATCCAAACAATAAGGGCCTTGGAACATTAATAAATAACCTGCTGCTGCTGGCACCCAGGTGCCAAGTGCTGCAATGCAGAAGACAACAAATTTCATAGTTCAAGAGGCACAGTTAAGGAAAAAGGTTGCTCAGGAAATTACTCGGATTTAGCACAAAGATCCTTAAAAATTGCATGAAATCAGTCAAGTAACTATAGAAACCAATTTCTTCAGCTCCATATCACACATCTCACACCTCAATTGTCTTTATTATCATCTGCTGTCAGATCCTTAACCAGGAATGTGAACAGGCTTGATGATTTATTCAGGAGGGAAACGAATCTGTAGGTCAAGTGAAAAATTCTATACACACACACACACACACACACACACACACCCTTTCAACCTTAGGTACTTTCATTTCATTCTGTTCTCAGTAGCTCTGGGGGCAACTCCAGTGAGATCCAATATTAAGGCTCAATTAAAATAAGCTCCAATTAGTGGAGCTTTTTTCTCTGAGGCTAGAGAAGTCAGGAAATGGATATTGGGAAATGTAAAAAGTCAGCTACTGAGAGGAGGCTGCAGACATAAATGAACTTATTTGTTGATTTCTACAGTTGCTATGCAGAGGCCTCTGGGAGTAAAAGCTTAACCAGTCTAAGCTATAAACTAAAACCCCTGCAGCTAAACATGAACTGTGTGAAACAAGGGCTCCATTCCAGAACAGAAAACTGCTGGGCCCAGAAAATTAAAAGCCAGAGGCATTTTCCATTTAAAACTAAATCCCAGTACCGCCTCCCAGCCAAAGAATTATAAGCAGTATCAGATTTACAAAACGAACAATTACCCTGGAAAAATGTAGCCTATTGTACAGTCCCAGATGCTAAATCTCAAAAGTTTCTTTTTTCTTTCTTTTAATCCCACACTATATTCCTCCAAGTATATGGTTGCAGTTTACAAAGAGCCAGTTCCAGAAAGGCCTAAGCCTTGAAAATAAATTTTAAAAGGAGAACACATAACTCACTGACCTCATTTGAAGCCCTTGCCTTCAGCAGTTCCTGTCCTTCCCCAAGGCTTTTGCAAATGGTATGCAACAGTAAAATAAACCCTGACCTAATTGCCAAGAGTGAGGCTGCCAACCTTCCCTCAACACAAAGACCAGAAAAGTAACTTGAAAGTCCTACCTCTTTGGCTTTCTGTTTTAATCTCAGCTGTTCTGGATCTTCTTTATTGGAGCGGCTCTGTCAAAGGAAAAGAAAATTTTAATAGAAATCATCTAAACACGAGCATTGCTATTAAATATTTAATAAATGATGATTTCTCCTGTGATTGAAAACTCTAGCTCCAGGGGCAATGCCTCGATCTAGTCTAGCTGTATTCCAGCCCTCGCCCCTCCTCCTTGTCATCTGGCCGGCTGCTGCACTTCTAGCCTGGAGGAAATGCATACTGAAAATGATGCTAACAATGTCAGTCAGGTCTAGTCAAGGCATGACATTGTTCATGCTGGAACATGACAACATGAAAACTGGACTGAACAGAAGAGAAAGAAAATAAGTTTGGGCTCAAATGAATGAAAACAAATAACATTGGCTCATCCTTAGGTGAAGCCATTTTGGAAAAGCATACAGTATTTTAACTACTATTAAAATCAAGAACTCACCTAGCCTTTAACCAAATCTCTCAAAAAAGAGTAATTCTGAAAGTACAAGTATTTAATGACACTGTTAATCAATGAACATAGCATCTACTCTAATATTGGTTTCTGAGCAGCATCTTCAAGTAAAAAGAAGCAGAATTTCTTATAGAAATGGCTGATTCCAGGATGGAGGCAAGAACAGTAAAGGTTGGCTCTGGAATATCTTAACAACAAAATTAGGACATACTCAGTGAGTAATGAAGACACAACAAGGAACAAAGTGCTAGTTTAGAAGTGTCTCCCACCTACAAGATTAAACTACTGTACAATACTTATTTCTGAAAAGAAATGGAACATGAAGAAAAGAGACAAGTAAGATTGCTGATGAAATTTGAACAGGTATCTCTTGCAATGGGCAGCAGTGTTATACACCAGCAACCTTCACACACACACTACAATGTTTTAAAGTGGTGGGCCAGTATGTCTTAGGACTGCCCTCCAGAGATTCTCTAAATTGTCTAATATAGTTACATTAACTGTAAATATACTAAAAAAAAAGAAATCCCTCTTCACCAAGGTAGAGGGGATTATACACATACCAACATACAAAGTGTAAGAATGTGTGTGTGTGTGTGTGTGTGGTGTGTGTGTGTGTGTGTGTGTGAGTGTGTGTGTGTTACATACAAAGAGTAGGGAAAGTAGTAGAGATGGAATAAATGCAAGAAAATGTGGGGACAGGAGGGAATCTTTAAAAGGGGCAAAAATGTATAGTTTTGACACTATTAGTATAAAATTGTTTCAAAATAAATCAAGGAAGCAATTAGAGCCCAGTATCATGTCTGACTCCTGTAAATCCTAGCATTTCAGAGATGGCAACAGGACAGTGAGTTCAAAGGCAGCCTGAGCTACATATTACATAGACCCTGTCTCACCAAAGGACAGACTAAAAACAGAAAATAGCAGTTGGTGGGATGGGTGTAATGCCTTTAATGTCAGCACTCAGGAAGAGGGATGCTAGTCTCTAAGAGTTCAAGGCCAACCTAGTGTAGATAGAAGATTCCAGGTAAGCAAGGGCTACATAGTGAAACTCTGTTTCAAAAATAAAAAAGATATTAGCATGTAGTTGACAAAAAAAATCTTTCAGGAATATGAGAAATTAAAAGGTCCTCAAAACAAAAACTAAGACTTTGGTGGTCAGTCTTCACAATTTCATGCAAGTTTCAACTACATCTATGAAGAAGACTGGAAATACAAAGCATAAAACTGTAGTGGCAATGAATTTTTATGTTGTTCCCAGGTATTACTAGTCCTACAAAACAACTTAAAGGAAGAATACTAGTCTATTGCTCCACCTGTCTCCCCTCTACCTGTCTGTCTTCCCTCTTACTCCCCCTCTCTAACCCCTTTTCCACAAATTTATGTTTGTTCCATATATTCCAAATTATTCCCAATTTTACCATAATCCCCCTGTCTTTTAAAAAATGTTCTTGTTAACTTCAACTTGGTACATACCAAATATTGCCTTAAAAGTCTAAAATGTGTATAATATCCTAATCTGTGAATGGGGGCAGGTGGATAGGAATGATATCAGGTACCCCAGAGTATGAAGGAGGAGACAAAAGATTATGACTCATTAACTAAAGAACTGAAAGCACCATACCACACCATCTTGGTTGGGAGACACCGTATTAGTAAATTCATTTTAAGAAATTCAAGAGAAATCTAAAAGCTTAATAAGAGCAACATTGTCAATCAATAATAAAGCCAACTATGATCACAGTGTCAGACCATATCCCTAGAAAATCACATAGTGCTTTACCTTGGCTGCCTTTAGTAACATCTCTCTTTCTTCTAAATCCTTCCTCTGTTTCTCCAGTTGATCAAGTTTTTCAAGAAATTTGAGCTGTGATCTGGTGTCAGTAGACAAGATGTAATTTTCACTACCCTGGAAGAGAAAAAGTCTTATGATTCTGGTTTTGCATTGCACATTATGATAAGGCCAAAGAGAGTAACTCCAACACACAAAGTAAACTAAATTTTTCAGAAGACAGTATTTTTTTTTATTCTGTTAAACAAGCAAACAAAATAAAAGCCAGAAACTTTAATTGACCTTAAAATTTGAGAGATGATTAAGCATTTATATTTCAGAAAGATTTCCTTAGCAAGCCTCTTCAGAGACAGGGAAAGTAATTAAGTCAAACAGATCCTAACAGTAGGAAAAAGAATACAGTAGAATATACCATTACCTATAATTCAATCTCCCTTAGACACATTATTTCCTATCTTAGTGGGCATAAATATGAGTAATTAAATCTTATATGAAAAGCAAGAAACAACTACCTCACTGAAAATGACACAGAGAAAAAAAAACTAGTTAGATTGGCTTGGTCTTAACAAACTAAAACACTTCTATCCAAATAGAACATAAAATGGGGAACATTAAAATCATAAAGGCCTGGTTTAGAGATTCCCTTAATTTTGTCTAATTTAGACAGAAACTTTACTTAAAATAATTTTAATTTTAATATAATTTATTTATTTATCATTTATCTATTTATAAGCAGACTATCACTTTACAGACTACCCTGGAACTTGAGATCATCCTGCCTTAGGACTCCCAAGTAGTGGGAAAGCATATAATTTACAAATGAGAGCTATAACGCAAAACTATATTTTCTTATTTAAGTATTCTATAAAATAACAAAATTCAGTCTTGTTATCCTGGTATGCTAGAGTACAAAAATAGTGCTTTCAAATGTAATCATTTTCTAGGTTTTTTTTTTTTTCAGCCATGGCCGTGAAGCTCCCTCTATAATACAAATATCTATATATGTGGTTTGTTTGGGACACAGCTGAAAGGTCTTTCCCAATCAACATGTACCCCTCTACTGTCTCAGCAGTCAACACCTGGGAGAGACTCTTACAACCAAAACAACTCAACACTGAGCTCAACAATAAGCACCAGGCCTGGAATCCAGCATGGTACAATTCCGTGTCCATCTCTGCTTTATCCTCAAGCTTACAGCTGCTTCAATTAACTTAGACTAAGAGATTTCATATGCCCAAGATTCTTTTTAAATTAAATTTTTATTGTTGGTATTTAACTAGATCAAAAGAGTATTACATGGTTTAAGGAAGAAGGATGTATTAGTGCTACTTATTTTATTTCAAGCTTAATACAAGAATTCCCAGATGGTCATTAAAGTTAAATACAAGATAAAATGTGGAATACATTATAGGCCATGCATAGAGGTTAAGCACAATAACAGTGATTTCTTAAATACTTCATCTTTACCATTTCTGTGTTCAGAAACTCTGAAGATACTTTACGGACAGAAATTTAATTCAAAAGGGACAACAAACACTAAATTAAGAAGATGCACAAGCATTCTAAATTTTAACGATATCCCATTCTCATGCCAATTTGGATACAACTGCACGTGGCATAATTTCTCCTTTTTCTTCCAGCTACTGCAAATGAATGCCTTTCCTAACCTACTAAAGCCCTATCACCTTTGTAACAACAGGCATCCCGAATATTATCATACTCTTTCCTGTATCTAACTGAAGTCTTCATGTAAAGTATGAAAGTCACTAGATGCTCAGACTCAAGTGGTATTACCACCATCAGGTGAACCCATCTAAAAGAACCATCACAGTACCTTTCAGCTAGAGAGTGAAACTCCTCTATGGCCACAGCACAGACTGCAGCTTCAGTGGAAAAGTACGAAGTAGAGCTGGGCAGTGGTGGCACTCAGGAGGCAGAGTTAGGCAAATCTCTTGAGTTTGAGGCCAGCCTGGTCTACAGAGCAAGTTCAGGACAGCTAGGTTTACACAGAGAAACCTTGTTTTAAAAAACAAAACAATGCAAAATACAAAACAAAACAACCCCTCGACACAAAATAAACAAACAAATAAATAAATAAATAAATAAATAGATAAATGAACAAAACAAAACAAAAACCCACCAAGCAGGATCAAAAGCACTAAACTACAGGTTACTATTTTTTTATTTAAATTTTAGTTTATGGTCTATGACTAATTAGAATATTATACCTAACCAAAGGAAAAAAATTCAAAAGTAACTAATGTCTAGAGTAGAAAAAACGTGGGAATTTTACTTTTAATGGTGGCTCATTTTTTTTAATAATTTGTAAAGTAGGATTTCCTTTATTGTATGGATAAAAATAAATGCTGAGAGATGGACCAGGCCACACTTTTTTAATATATACAATTACACTTAAAGTCTATAAAATAGTTGTAGTTTTGAAGTAAACTTGAATTTGAAATTAAGTGGTTATCATTTCTGCTTAAAGAAGGATAATATTTGTCTTTCTATATAATATTCAAACAGTAATTCTAGCTATGGTAAAGAATGAATGTAAGGAAATGTGCAGGATCAATCAATAGTAATAGTAACTGTATAATACAGTGGTTCTTAACCTGTGGGTTACAACCCCTTGGGGGTGGAGGGGGTAAAACAACATTTCACGGGGGCCACATATCAGATAGTCAACATAGCTAATATTTGCATCATGATTCATAACTAGTAAAATTACAGTTATGGAGTAGTAATGAAATAATTTTACAGTTGGGTGTCATGCTATTTGAAAGGTGAGGGGTCACTCCGTTTGAAAGGTTGAGAGTCACTTGTATAACAGAGAGTTAAGAAGGATCCTTAAACTAAGTGATTAAGGTCTTCCAGGTAGGGTAAACACTACTCATTTTCTTAGGGCTACCAAATATTAGTAACACATGCTATTGATATAATAGAAAGATTCTACCTGAAAGCTATACAACAGAGCTTTTAATGGCACACTGACATGAAATCTTTTGGAAGTATTTCCTTTGGGTTAGCACATAGAAGCTGTGGTTTAGAGCAGGCCAAAGATGTATCTCATGTTGACAGCCAAACTTGGTAATGTGTAAGAGTCAGTCATGAAGGGTTTTGGAGTTATAAGAGCTGTATAAAAAGAGCTGGAGTCCCTGAAAAGAGGTCACAAGTAGTCACTAGTAAGACAAAGTCTCAGTTGCAGTGGAGACTCCAGAATTGAAGGGGTCATGGAGACTATTGATACCATGTGGTAAGGTCAGAGTCCCTCAAGAGATCCCTTGAGGCCATTGGTGTAAGTGTTCCTCATGGAGACCTCAGCCTTTGGGAGACACCAGAAGCATGCAAAGACAACAAACGAAAGCAGCAGCTGTGGAGCACAACTGGCCTGAGACTATAAGACAAACAGTGTGTACTGTGAGTGGTAGAGCTGGAGAAATGAAATGCTTTGGGGCCCAGAAGACCATGAGTATCAGATGTTCAGATGTCAGACACAGAGCTGTGTATACTTGTGGACTTAGGCTCTGTTTTGATTGTAACTCTGAGCTGGTCCTTTCCTCTTAAAATAAGAAAGAATGTAATATGTTTTTTTGTTTGTTTTGTTTGTTTGTTTGTTTGTTGTTTTGTTTTTTTAGTTTTATAAGATCCTACAGTTGAGAGACTTTTAAAGAAAAATAGACTTTTAAGTGATGGGCTCTTTTAAAGACTATAAATTTTTGTTTAGAATGTTTCATGATTTGACTTTAGGCCCACTGCACAAGATGAAACACATATCTGATACTGACTGAGTGACCAAGAACCAGACACTGTACTTCACAAAGACCTAGGGTAAAAACAAAATACTACTGATGGAGGAAGAGGAGGAAGAAGAGGGAGAAGAGAGAGAAAAGGAGGAGGAAAAGGAGGAAGAAAAGGAAGAGGAGGAGGAGGAGGAAGAAGAGGCAGCAGCAGCAATAAAATAATTCCTAATGAGATTCTACTATAGGCCTTGTTCAGCTATTATCAGAGAAGCTTCTTCCTGAAGCAGATGGGAGCAAATAGAGACCCACAGCCAGACTCTCCCACAGGAAGAATTTAAGAGCCAGAGGGAATGGATGGAGGACACCAAGAAAACCAGGCCCTCTAAAAATCATGACCAAAGCACATATGAACTCACAGAGACTGAAGCAGTATATACAGGACTTTCACAGGTCTGTGCCAGGTCCTTTGTGCTTATATTATGACTTCCAGTTTAGTGGTTTGAGGGATTCCTGAATGTGCAAATTTGTGAATCTTCGATTCTTGTACTTTCCCTTGGGCTCTTTTGCTTCTGTTTGTTTGTCTTGTCCAGCTCTGATGTAATAGTTTATGTTTTATATTATTATATTTTATTATCATCTCTTAGAAGTTTTTTTTTCTAATGAAAGATTGAAGGGGAATGGATCCATATGGGAGGGGAGAAGGGGAGGAACTGGGAGGAGTGAAGGGAGGGAAAATGTAATCAAGATATACTATGTGAGAAAAGAAGCTACTTTTAATAAAAAAAAAGTTAGATTATTTATTTTATGTTGTCATACTAATATTAAAAGGGCATTTTAGGGTCAACAACATGATTATGGTAACTCTATGTACTCTGGAGACTTGAGGCAAGAGGTCTTTTGAATCTAGGAGTCCAAGACGTACTTGGGTCACATAGGGAGTTAAGTGATTAACCAGAGACAAGGAGGAAGAATGGGATGATGTATAGTAATAAAAGGGTTAAGAAGATCGCATTATTCAATGGCCCATGTGTTGCCTTCTTGGTCACAAGCCAATGTGTTAAAAGAAGGAACTAGACCAGACCCTAGGAAATATTAGGACACTAGCCTCCCCTCTTCTCTTTTAAATCCTGGCTGTCTTGAGCTCAACAGCTTTGCTTCATGAGAAATGCTACTGCCATAAATCTTTGCCATGGGACCAACAGCAATGAGCCTAACCCTCCATAGATTACAGCCTCCCAATCTGTGAGCCAAAGAAACCTTTATTTTAAGCTAATTAGCTTAATCATTTGTCTTAGTAACAGAGATATGATAAAAGTTATATAAACCCAACAACAAAGGCCTCAAATATAAAGCAAACCTGGTTACAAATGGCTGTCATTTTTGTTTGGTATCAAAGATTAAACCCAGAGCCTCATGTATACATCTTCTATTACTGAACTAAACCCAGTGTTTCAATATCAGATTGAATGTAGATCGTTAACAAAAAGCAGATGGCAACACTGAAAACCAGCTAGATAATAATCATATATCAATATTATACCCAAGATCAAAAAAATATATTCTATTCAAGCATATGTGAAACATTCTCTAGGAAACTCCATATATTAGGTTACAAAAGAAGCCTTAATGAATTTAAATAATTTCAATCATATGAAGTTTCCTCTTATCACAAAGAAGTGAAAATTGAAAAAAAAAGGATAGCACAGGGAAAAAAAAACTGAAAATTTCACAAAAATGTGGATACTTAACACATACTCAACTAGTCTCAACCAGTGAGTCAAAGGGAAAATAACAAAAAAAAAAAGAAAAAAAATGACAACAGACAAAAGACAACACCCCAAAAGTATGAAATATGTGCAGAGATCCATAGTGGAAACTGTCTACCTAGAAGAGAAAAACCTCAAACAAACACCTTTATTTCACCCCCTACATAAATTTTTAAAAAGGAGCAAAGTAAACCTAAAGCTAGTAGAACAAAGAAAATAATAAAGACCAGAACAGAGATAAATAATATTAAGAACACACAAGCAAAGTCAATGAAACCAAAATGTTCTGGTTCTTTGTAATGACTAAGAAAATTGGGGAACTATTAGCTAGGGTACAAAGAGAAAAGAAAAGACACAAAAGAAAACATAAAGTGCGGTTTACCAGCACTGATTGAACTGATAGAAATAATGGATGACCCAACAAAAATGTGCAGACTTCTAGACTCACATAAAATGAAATACTGATACTTTGTTTCCCAAAGTTTTTTCTGGTTTTTATTCTGTATTTTTAAGTCAGTCTAACAAATTGTCACAAAGAATTTTTAAGTAAGAACCTTAACAGCTAGAGGTCTTCTGAAGTTCTTTTTTTTTTTTTTTTAAAGATTTATTGTATCTATATGAGTACACTTTCACTAACTTCAGACACACCAGAATGGAACATTAGATCCAACTGAAGTTCAAACTGAAGCAGAAGTAAGATGATTATTTCTCCCGCAAGTTTACTAGGGAGGCAATAGCAGATATTCTGGATTTCCTTTAAATCTGTTTGGCTATGAAGATTTTGTAGTGAATGAACCCTTTTGCAAACTTAAAATCTCATGAAGTTACCTATTTACCAATATATTGGAAATCTAGCCCTCAGTAATTTTTAATTTAAAAAAAGCGTTACTCCTTTCCATTCCACTATCTTTTCTTAAAATCCATAATCATTCAGGGTATCTGCCCACCTCTGAAATTTCAGTTCACAACTGATCTTACCCTAAAGACCAAGAAGCAATAAAAACTACAATTCAAATACAATTCAAATGTTTTCACCATGGTAAGTTACTTGTTACACTACTAGACAGGCTCTTCCTGCATTTAGTTTTTCCTAACAGCAGCTAAGAATAGTAATGACTGACACCAGGATCAGCACTAACTAAAATGTATATGATCACTAGTAGAGTCCAGACCACCAAAGAGAACACAATAACCAATATTCCATCCTAACATAAGCCTTGAGAAGGAGCCTCAGGCAAAACAGCTGCATATTCCAATATACAACAACAAACTTATTTTGGACACTACTTTAAACCTATTTTAATTTGATATACTATGTAAGCACATCTACGTAAAACAATTAAAGGAAACTGCTTTCCTACTAACATGAAATATATGCTTCAACCTTTCTAAAAATACATCCAGATATGGACCCTTGTCCATGAAACTACCTTTAATACTGCTCAGGAGATGACAGTCTGTATTTCCTTAATGATTTTCTTTACCTTGTAAATAGTCATTCGATGCTGAGCAATTGTAGTTAGTTTCTCTAGAAGGCCTCGTAATCTCTCCTGTGTTGCATGGGAAATCAAGTTCACAGCATCAGAGTTAAGTTCCGTAATGTCATGCTTTTTACCTGTAGAGGCAGAGAAAATCCATTACATGTTTTAGTAGTGGCTTATAATTGAAATAATTAGCACAGCAGGTATTCAGTTCCCCCTGGAAGTCATACCCATTATGAATAAAGGTTTGGAGATTATGATTTTCTTGGTAAAGTCACAACTTCAAAGATCTTAGGCATTACATTAATAAAACCTAGCCTGGAGCTTCAGAAAATATAGACATTGTTTCCCTTAGCCTCTAGAATCATTCTCCTTGCAAGGTCATTTATAGGACAAAGTTAATAAGAACACAAATCAAGTTTAGTGTTCAGGGAGGAAAATGGTAACTGCAGAAATTAGTGCTATATTCTGTTAATTTTATTAATTAAAAAAAATGGAAAGTCACATTTTACCCTGTTTGACACTGTTAATAATTCATGACATTTATTTCAGTGAACTGAAATTATAAATCTGTTAATTCCCGGTCTATAAAACATACCTATATACTTCTCGTCCATTGCCCATTATATTTTTGCACTACTCATGTTTTCATAAATTAACCTGTTAAATTACAAGCTGAAACATGCTCAACACCTCATCATTTCATTATGAATTTCACTAACTTCCTTTTTATGAACAAATTGTTTTATCCTGGTGGTAATGCGGAAGAAAGTTTTAGGGAAAAAATTAAATGGCAAACACAAGAGCAGCAGCTCTCTTACAAACAATCGTATCAGTGTTTCAACTGTTTCTTAGGGGCAATATACTTGGCTGCCTCAGAAGACATGCAAATCTAAACAGAGGCAGTAAGCAATCTAAGGTAGATGTATTTTTAAAGACTCTGTGTATATCTGTGTTTGCCTAGGTCTGTGCTGTACACGCATGTATGTGTATTCACATATTTGTAAAGTACTAAGGATCTAGTCCTCATATTTGCAGAAGTGTTTTATTTACTAAGCCACTTCTCAAGGCTTCTGTGGTTGTTTTAAAATACATACACACACAAACAAGTATATCTTCATACTAATTTAAAGTGTTTTTTTATTTTTGCATGCTAATTTATATAATATATATTCTCAAAGGCTGAACTACAGTAAAAATAGTTTAATTACAACTCAAATACACTTTGACATTACCACATAGTAAATTTAAATTTTAAAAATGTAGTCCATAGTAAACTAAATAGGAAGAAAATGTAAGATTATCCAACTCTTTTAAAACTAAGTCTTCAAAGTGTAATTGATTAATTTGTGAAAAACTGAACTTATTTCCAATTTCAGACTGAAATAAGAGGGAAAAGAAAAACCCACTACAAAGACACAACTTCATTAAAATGTTCAGCATAAACAATTAGTTGGGTCTTCTATATAAGGAACAGTAAAATTTCAAAACAATCAATGGTTAAAATTATATTCTCAACTGGGTTGAAGAGATGACTTAGTAGGAGCCACTCACTGCTTTTCCAGAGGACCTCAATTTGATTCCTAGCACCAGTGTCGGTGGCTCATAACATGTAACAGTAGCTCCAGGGGATCAATGGTTCTGGCCTCCACGTGCATCAGAACTCACATGCAAATGCAGACATGTACATATATAAATTTAAAAAATAAATATAAATTACAACTAGACAGGATAATCAAGTTACTTCATGATTCACTTTCTAAAAATGAAGATCTAAAATTAGTTTTGAAAAAAAGATTTTTTAAAATAATAACTATATTTTAAAAACTAAATAAAAATGGAAGTAATTTATTTAAAATCTATACTGTTATAGAAGATACTGGGTTTGATTTTCGGGACAACAAATTAAAAAATAATAATAACTGGTATTCTTCAGGAAACTCAAATGGCCGAGAAGCACCTAAAGAAATGTTCAATATCCTTAGTCATCAGGGAAATGCAAATCAAAACAACCCTGAGACTCCACGTCACACCAGTCAGAATGGCCAAGGTCAAAAACTCAGGTGATAGCAGATGCTGGCGAGGATGTGGAGATAGAGGAACACTTCTTCATTGTTGGTGGGATTACAAGCTGGTA
>NW_021621098.1:3574383-3657495 GCF_004785775.1 Grammomys surdaster
GGGGAGGTGGGAGTGGGAGGGAGGGTGGGTGGGGGCATATCCTCATAGAAACAGGAGGAGGGGGGATGAGATAGGGGGTTCCTGGGTGGGGAGAAATGGGGAAAGGGTATTACATCTGAAATGTAAATAAAATATCTAATAAAAAATAAAATATGTAGCTACAACAGTAAATAGAATAAAACAGAATTTCTACTTTAAAAAAATAATAGCTAGTGTTCTTTTTTAAAACCCGTAATACTTAAGTATTGGTAATGAACGAGTGTTAATAAATAATTCCTGAGGCTATATAACAGCCAACGTTCAAAAATTCCTTTACTAAGTTAGAAACAAATCTGAGAGCACTAGTTAAAACTACAGATTAATTCCCACTTTTAATACATTTTAAATAAGCCAACATAATTAAGGAGAGCTAGTTAGTGCTTGCCTGCTTACTACTGACTTTATTGTATGTATACAATTTAATTTAGGAAATTAGGGGAAAAAATGAATACTGACATTTAATCTAACCTTCACACAGAAAAACATTCTCAAAAATTCTTTCAGAAAATATAAATTTCTATTGTTTTAAAAAATGTTTCATTGTTTCTTTGTGAGTTTCACATCATGTACTCTAATCTAACTCCCTGTCCCTTCTTATCTGTGCTCTGCCCTTAGCACAACCCCATCCCTGAAAGGGAATATAAAAAACAAAACATAAAAACATCTCAGGTTCAGGGCCTGCTTTTTCTCCTACTTGCCACAGGTGGCAAGGGACAAGGGGCAGAGAGAGAGCATCTCTCCCTGTCTCTCTTAGCTAGCTCTCCAGTGCTCATGCCCTTGGGGCTGGCTCACCATTGCCTTTACCATCAGGGCTGGCTCAGCTGTGCTACCTAGGTGAGGTGTAGAACCTGCTCTCCAGATGGCTGTATCTGGTGAGGAACAGGGCCAGCTTTCCTGCCTGCTATAGATGGTGAGGTGGAAGGCATAATTTCTACTTTAAGGATGCCCTCAGATGATACCTATACTGTAAAGAAGGAATTTTATTATAAATAGAAAATATCTCTAGATAAATTAACATTTACTCCTTGGCTTTCTCCTTTAAGTTTATATAATTCAGAGAATTTTTGCCATTTACATTTTGTACTATATTGTTTATGTTTCATTAATAACTGAAAACAGAACTAGTTTCCCAAAGTCTCCTAAAACAGAAGTTGCCAAACTACAGTCAATAGGTTAAAACTCAGCTCTGTGATTTTATACTAATCTAATCACATGGAAGTTTACACCTCCCTAAAATGCATGCAGAAACTCTGTCCGTGATTCAGTTAGGGTAACTGGAATGGAGACCTTTGGATTTAGCTAACTCATAAAGAATAAGGTAAAAGTAGATCGCATAAGGGTACAACATAAAGAGAGCTGTCCAAGGATCACCAAGAAGGCACTGATTGAAAATCTTGAAGAGCATCCAGATGTAACTTCCCTACTCCAAATCAGTGTCAAAGATTATGAGTTATTGAAGCCTTCACAGCTATGGTATTTTGTTACAGAAGCCAGAGCCCAATAAGAAACAGTCGTGCTCATTTGTCCATATGATGTTCATGTTTGCTTTTGTTCTGGACCAAGAGGGTTCAACAGCTGTAGCACAAAGTGGCCCTATCACCTAGATATATATGGAAAAATGTTCTTATTATCTTAACCTGTCTTCAAATCTTAAGAAAATGATCATAAACAAATCAATATATGGCTCAGAGTCAGGAACACAGGCAGAGGATGCAGACTTAATTCCAAACACCCACATTGTAAAGCTCACAATCATCTGTAACTCCAGCTCGAGGAGGACATCTGGCCACTATAGGCACCCCACACTAATGCATCAACCCACACATAGGACACACACACGGACACACACACATACACACACACACACATGATTAAAAATAATTATTTAAAACTTTAAAACTGAAAACAATCATTTAATAAAGATTTTAAACTAGAAATGGAAGGGGAAAAGAACTGAATCACTGCTCTGGATAACATGGCACTACAAGCAAGATGATGAGTTTTCTCAACAGAGGCTCCTCTTCCCATGTAACTCTAGCTTGTGTCACACTGACAAAAAACTAACCGGGAGAAACTACTATTAACTGCTCACTAAAAACAGATAATACAGCTTTAAAGTGTTCAACATGTCATACATAAAATACTCATTGTTAATTATGAAGTTAAACAAATATGGTACAATTCATACAAAATCTCCAATATTGTCTATTGCTATATTTAATATGAGGTCTTATAGTCTTTTACAAGTTGAAATTTATTTCCAAATAATGAGTATATCATCATCCATTTTCTTTCATTCACTGTAGCCACCTAAAAACCACCCTGCACCTACAGAAAAATCTTAGTATTCTAGATCAGCTTTCTTCTACATTAAAAGTAAAATTAAATTTTTGGGTTAATACAAGAAAAAAATTGATCCTCATTAGGTATTCCTATAGTTTGTGAACACAATATCTAACATAAACTTTTATTTGTACATACACATATCTAAGGACCAACAAGGAGTAAGATTTTAAAAATAAATATGCATTAAATATTTTTGTAAAATATGTATCTCTATTACTATCATAAAAATGAATAAATTAACTTATATTACCTACCGAGAAACAAAAGGTTGTTGTAATGATTTTTTAAATAAAATGTTTTATTCTGTAATATTCAAGGAATCATAGACTATTTCTAGAACCTTATGTAAATTTTAGAGTACCAGATCATGTCTTTAAATAATATTTCCCCTCAACAAACATTCCTATCATTTGATAGGAAATGAGCAGTGGTCAATAATCATGATTCTATACTTACCAATGTCTAAAATTCTCTTCTGTAGAGCTCCAATGACAAGGAATGGTTCTTCTTTACATGACTGAATGAGTGTGCCAACAAAGTCAGAATGTGTTGCTAAGATACAGGCATTTTCTTCATCAAGGTTGACCTCTGCCATGCAAGTCACATCATTGATGTCATCTTCACCTCTAAAGGGAGAAAAAGTTATAGCTTTGGAGAGAGAGAGAGAGAGAGAGGGGGGGGGGGGGGGTGTGTGTGTGTGTGGGCATGCATGCACACATGTATACACACAGTCTCAGAGTGCAAACATAAGGTCTTTGGGCAAGCAGAGGCAAGAGAATTAGGAGTACAAGGTCATCATTGGCTACAGAGCCAGTTCAAGCTCAGTCTGCTGCATAGAAGAAAAAAAAAAAAGAAACAAAACACAAACGAAACCAGATTGTTCTTATAAATAACAACATTGTTTTATTGAGTTTACCCAATGAAGTGAATTTAAGAATGCCCATCTTTCTCCTTAAGCTTTTAAAATTAAACTGACATCACTAAGTACAAGAGTATGTTTCCTGGAGGAGAAATCAAAACCTACTGTGTGGTGAAAAGCTTATCTTTTCCTTTGTGGTAAGTGAGACACACCACGAAGGATTTGGACTTACCAAGCCATCCACAAATCCTCTACAATGAAAGGCAAGGAAATGAAAACTGACTCTGCTTTCATCCAGGATTGTTAAAAGAGCCTCAGATTTTCCATGTGCACTCCACTATTCCACTTAGTAGCGGCAAAAACACTAGGTCACAAAAAGTCCCTTGAGAAACTATTCTGAAATCTATTTTTAAAATGAATGTTGTTTTTATGATTCTGATTTTTTTACATGCTTTCTCTTACCAAATGAACACATTAAAACATACCCTCAAGCAATGGGATACAAAGGACCTATCAGCAAAATATTAAAAAATTCTATACATGAACATGCATGCATACATACATACATACATACAAAACCAAACATGAAAGGGGTTTAGGATCCTTGCTTTTCAGCAGTCAAGTTAATCTCATAGGATTGTTATTTGGCTGTAGTACTAACATGAAGATGTGTACTTAAGAGAAGTGAGAAAATATAATAAAATTCCCCACAATCATCCTTCCCACCATATGTAATAACAGTCTAGTTGTTCATGGTTCACATACTAATACACAAAAGTTTGATATTTTATATTAACAAGTATCCCGTAAAAAGATGGGCAAATGGCACATCACAATCTCTGTGTCAAACAGATTTAAATTATACATCCCCTATGATGATCATTTGCGTAGAGAACAAATTACAATTATCAAACACTTAAGAAATGAAAACTCCTGATGTCCACCTTTAAAAAGCAGCAATTAAAGGTAAGGGAGGAAAAAGTCCCCACATGAACATAGAGAAATGAGCCAAATAAGAGAAAGGTGCCAGACACAAGCCTAAAGTAAAAAGAACAATGGCTTTATCATCATGCAGCCCACTAACATCTCAACATTTACAGGTGTGTCTGTACTAGGGAAGAAAAAAGAACAAATTAATATCTCAAACTACTAATGAAACATTCATAATAAAGAAAATAATTCCATCAATTAAATGTACAAAGTTCTTAATGGCTCTAAAAATCAACTTCCAACTGATATAAATCAAGTGATATGTCCAGATTTAAATAAACACAAAGTATAAAAATGACAGCGATAATTACCTAAACACTAAAACACTCTAAAAAAAATCTTAAGTAAGCCAGCCCCAATTAAATGTTGTCCTTATGAAAGTTGCCTTGGTCATGGTGTTACTTTCCAGCAACAGAGACCGAGACAGCTCGCATGGCAAGCACTTTACCAACTGAGCCACGTCATTACTGGCCCTGATTTATTCCTTAAAAAGCACACCTGAGTAATATGAACCATACTTAGAAATTTGAGGTAGGTACCAAAGTTTCAGACTCTGCCCTAACTAACAGTCTGTAGTAAGACAACTGTGGTAAGTATGATTCTTCCCATTTCTACTCACCAGTCATCCCATCTAAAAAATGAAAATAAAACTGGATAGGTATATCAAGCGTTCTTGAATGAAAGCCATGAGAAGCTAAAACATTAGAAACTAAGCATGAATATTATTTTTGAAGAATGAAATAAAAGGCCTATCATGTTAAATAACTTTAAATGTAAGCAATATAAAATTTAAAAATGAGTAAAAAAAAAAGAGAGAGAGAGAGAACGAATCACTGCCATCCTCTCTTCTCATGCCATCTTCTCTTCTCATAAAGCCTCCCCAACTAAATGCCCTTTGAGTCTCTTACTTTCATTTCACCAATACTGTGTAACACCCTGAATGAAGAGGCTTTGAAATTCTTTCCTTCAGACTACATTTCAGAGCAGTAGGTACTTATGAAACATGGTGAATATCAGAAATACTTTAGAACATTTTAAAAACAGATTCCAGTCATTTCTTGTCTATAGGTATGCCATTCTAGATAAGCCTAGAGTCCAAACATTTAGCAAGTTTACTAGGTAACTCTAAAATTACTGATCTATAGTCTACTAGCAAATGTTAAGTTGCTTTCAATATCCACGCTTTTCCTATATTTGTACTTCTCACTTATATTAGTTCTGCTAAGAAATTTGTAGCATGAATCACAACAGTATTATCAACATCTTTGATCCTTCTTGGGCATAGGCATGACCAATAAACCTAACTCCAGGCCTCACAGCTTTTAACCTTTGCTCATGGTGTGCTCACCACTAAGGTTTTTTTTTTTTTTATCAATTTATTGTATGTTTTCGCACAAAAATAATTTTTCCTGAACATCATTTACTATGTCTGCAATATAGATTATATAGTAAATTGCTATGTGCTGTCTGTACTTGCTGGAAAGTACAAACTCTGAAGGCAAAATGGGACCCCTAATCTCAGACTCAAGCATGGTTATCAGCAGGGTGTTCAAGATTCTATGCTGGGGCAGGCTGACCTCCTCCATTTGTGTCAGGAAGAAAGAAGCACTAAGGCATTAAAAACACTGCACCCTTGAAAACAGCTTGAAGGTAAAATATTTCTAGTGGAGGTTAAAATTGGTTATCTAATGTTATAAAAACCCCTTCGGTGGAATGAGTAGCTGGAAGCTTATTCAAGGAGAAACTCTCTGTTCTGGCTAGGACTCTCAATTGGTTACACCTGTATGACTGCTGTAAACATCTGATTTGATGACAGCACTTAACTGCTACTTATTATTTGTTCTTTTAATTGCTATATAAGCAATAAATTCACTCAAAAATCAAAGGTGTGGAAACTGTAGAGAATTTTCTATACAGAATAATATTTAACAGCTTTGAAAGAATTGATGGTATCATTTCTGAGGCATTATGTGTAGTTCCCTGTGTGGCACATCAGGCTTTAGCTGCCATCTTTTGGTTGGTTTTTAACTCTATGCCTAATCCACTGTAGGCCTAGCTAACATGACTTTGATTTGGCCACCAGATATTTTTTGTCTCTTTTTAAAAGTCACTATCCTAAAATGATTAAACTTGTATTAGCAGCACATAAACAGTACATACTACTATTGATGTATTTATTTGCGTGCACAACACACAAAACAAGGTGCATATGTTTAAAGGTAAACACAATCCAAAATATATTAGAAAACTTGATTCCCTTTGCAATATGAAAAAAAAACTGAGTATTAAATTTAGAAGTAAAACAACAAATGAAATAACACTATTACCTTGTTTGAGATGAAACCTGAACCTCTGGTGCCCTCTGGTGTTTTAAACACTATACAACTTATAATATTCATCCTAAATACACCAAGAAGCTAAATACAAAATGGGATTTTCCAGTGAAAAAGTCACAAATTCACAACAAAAGTATAGATTAACCAGGTATCTCTCAACAATAGCAACAAAGCAGATATCAAATATTATTAAATCCAATCTAGTTTAGTCAAGACGGCCTAACATCATATATTAATGTTCTTTCTTACTTGATGTAAGTCAACATTAAGGGTCTGATTTTAGTTTCATTTGGACTAAGATAGCACTAATACTGTTTCAAAAAAAAAACCTCTATATAAAATTAATACACTGTAGTATACAAATTTAATACACATATGACTCAAATTACCAAAAAGTATTTTTAAGAATATTTTAATGCAAAAATTAAAGACAATTAAAAAAAAAAGGACACCAAAAAATAAACACTGTAGAAAATTCAGCCTTTTCAACTAAATATCCACAAATAGAAGAATGAAAGTAGATCCTTATCTCCTACCCTCTAAGAAAATGAACTGGATCAAAAAAGAAATGGATCACACACCTTAATGTAAGACTTAAAGTTCTGGAGAAAATGTGGTACATCTACACAACGGAATACTAGTCACAGCTTTTAATAATGAAGACATCATGAAATCTGCAGGCAAATGGGTGGAACTGGAGAATATCACAGAAATTGAACCAGCACCCAAAAAGCATGACTGGACATAAGGTCCCCAAACATATTTGTAGCAGATGTACAACTTGGTCTTCGTGTGGGTCCCCTATCAACTGGAGTGGGGACTATCTCTCACTCTGTTGCCTGCCACGAGATACCTTTCCCCTACCTGGACTGCTTGGTTGGGCCTCAGTGGGAAAGCATGTACTTAGCCCTGCTGGGTTGGGTGGTACCTAGGAGTGTGGTGGGGGAGGCTTACCCCTCTCTGAGAAGAAGGGGATGTGGTAATGGAGGAAAGAGATTTGTAGACTACTAAACAGGTTTTACAAATGCGTTGAAAATAGCATGTATAATTTGTGTCTGCTATTAATAAATTATACTCAGTAAAATACTGTTAGAAATTTTAATTTTTAATTTTATTAATGTATATGGTTGTTTTGCCCGCATTATGTCTGTGAGTTGCATGTATGTCTGGTGCCCATGGAGGCCAGAAGAAGGCACTAGATTCATTAGAAACAGAGTTACAAAGGGTTATGAATTGTCATGTGGGTGCTAGGAATCAAACCAGGGCTATCTCTTCCTAGAATGTTTTAAAGTCATTCAAATCTGTTTATTTAGACATTATTCTTTATCATCTTTTTTCCCTGAAACTTTACTTTCATACATCAGACCAACTTTTAACTACTGATTTTCTTTACCTGAAGCATGTTTGTCCATTCTCTTTTATTTTATTGTTCTGCATAGAAGATGTTTGAGCTTGAAGCGACAAAAGTTTATTTCCAGGCAGAGTAATTTGCTTTATGATAGAAGCTGTAAAAACAAAACAAGAAAAAGTAGAATACCTCCCCCTCAAAGAGGCGATCATGTCACATTAGGAAAAACTCAGAACAGTTTTTAGTAAATATGAAGTAATCAAAAAGTGTATTAAGCTGCCCAAAACTATGTTTTAATTTAAATAGGCTAATAAATGTAAACTCTGCATAAAAAAATCAGCTTATAAACATCTCTGGATTATGTTTTTAGGTAGTCTTAAATTGTCTTTAAAATTAGCATCATTATAAATACATCATGCTTGAAAGGTAACTGTTGATAACATTTCACTTATATTGGTATATTTTTAACACATATTTACTGCTAGAATGTTTTATATAATAATACACTACTTTAAGCAACTCTTTATTTCAAAACAATATATACGTCTAAAATGTAACAAATCTTTTAGTCTTCTCTTGATTTCTCTTGTCTTAACACAACAGGTGCAAGCCCGGCCATTCCAGATGCACTGGGTCAAGTGGGGATGGCAGCATGTACATGGAGGGGACTTACTAGTAGGCATCACAGCATTCACTGGTGTCTTCTGCCCACAGTTCAGAGTGCTCAATGGTGAGGAATGGGAAATGGAGGTTACCTGATTGGCATTGCCTCCTGAAGGCTGCTGGACTACCTGAAACAATGAAAGCTTATTATGGTCACTCAACGAAGCATGCTGTAGCAATGAACAAAAGCTGCTATTTTTAATAGTTTGGCTTTGTTTAGCTATATATACCTCTAGCTAGCACAACAGGAATGCCTATGTAAACTTTAACTTTTTGTTTTATTTAGACAAGATCTCTAGGATGGCCTTTGAGTAATGGGGATCCTCCTGCCTCAGATTCCCTAGGGTTTGTGTGTATATTACCACACCCAGTTTAATTTGTATGTGGCAAATTAACTTGCTCAAAAGTTAAAAAAATATTGGACACATTAAATATTTTCTATATCAGAATTCAAATTTAAGAAAGTAATTGTATAAATATTATGTTTATTTCTTAATTTACCATGAAAAATTTCAAACACGTGCAAAAGCATAGAGAACAAAATGACAACATCTATACCACTACCCAGTCTAAGCAATGATCAATTCTTACACTCATGTTTCACCTATGCCTTTTACTCACTTTCCAATTATTTAAAACAAATCTAAGAAATATTTTTATCCATAATATTTCAAAAATACATCTTCCAAAGATAAAGACTTTCATCTATTATTTTTATAAAGTGTTATCCTAAATCCATCAAAAAGTGCTGTTCTCCCAAATAATAGTTACAGGAATACAGTAATAGTTGGCAATAAACAAAGAGAAATTAAAAGTGCTAACAAGATAATCAGTTTTAGCTTCAAAGAAAAGACAGGAAAAGCAGAGTGTCGTATTATCACTTCAAAGAAAAGCAGTCATCATGGATTTGGGGCAGCTACTGATAGGGAGATATTAGAAGTTCTTAAATTTCTCTGTGTTTATTATAAAGAGTGATGATCTGTCCAATAGACATGCTTCTAATAAAAATTTACAAAAAAAAGTTTTATCTGTAATTAAAATGTACAAGTCAAGTGTGTGCCACTAGATAAATATCTCAAGCAAGGCATGGTAGCACTTGGAGGCAAGAAGATCTCTGAGTTCCTAGTCTGCACAGCAAGTTCCAGGCCAGCCATGGCTATACAGTAAGACCTGTCTTGAAAAAGATGAAGTAACAAGAAATACAAAGCATTTTAGTGTCTCCTTGGAGAAAAAAACATAGAATAAAATAATACTATTTTTATCCCTCTTTGATAATAGAGATCTCCTAGCAAGGAAATTACAAGTTGGAATAATAACTCAACTGCCATCATTCTTCAGTAAGAGAAAAGCTCTGTGTGTGTGTGTGTGTGTGTGTGTGTGTTTATGTTTTGTTTCTGAGACAGAGTCTCAAACCATACAGCTTAGGTGGACTTAAAACCTGTGATCCTTCTGCTTCAGCCTGAGTAACTAGGACCACAGACCTGAACCATAAAGTCAAGGTAGGAAAGAACTCTTGCAGGAATAATACATGTCGATGGAGCAGAGATCATGCATATGCTGAAGCTTGGGTTTAAAATTCACAAAGTAATATACTTTTATACATTCAGAAAAGAATCTCCGTAATTTTTCCTTTTCTCCCCACAATTTTATTTTTCCATCTCCAAAAAATACTCAGCTTACTCTCCAAAATTATCTGACTTTCTTTGAGGAAAAAAAAGAAACCAGGGATTTTTAATTAACTTTCTCATTTCTGAATTTTGTTTGCAAATGCGTAGATTTGTGTAATTTTACTTTTAATTTAATCTGGTAAAACTAATAATAGAAATTTAAATTTTAAAAGTGAACTGACTAAAATTACAATTTTTGTGTTCTGAGTTAAATTAGTTTTGCTAACTAAAATTGAAAGTGATCTTTTGTTTAAATGAATAAAACAGTTTTTATACAAACAGCTAAAAGAAAACTTTTATGCATCAAATTGAGGGAATAGGAGTTAGATTCCCTGGTAGACAGACAGGGAGAGAGGCCAAGGACAGGCAATAAAGATGATAAACTTCTAAGGTGGCTGGCTTCTTCTATCCCCAGACGCTCCAGGGAGATGCACTGGCTCAAAGCAGGACAAGTTGCACAACAGTTTTGAACCAATCAGCCATCCTGTTCTTCTTCCACTGACAACTCTATATTACAAAGGAAGACTCTTCAGAGACTTACAAGGCTCAGCCCTAGAGAAGAAACTAGATTTCCAGCTTCCAGAGTTGATCTCTGCTTTGCAGGGGGTCTTTTTCTGTATGTCTGTGATATGTGTATATCCTCTTCCTCAATAAAAGCCTGTCTTTGTCATCAACTGCTGACTATCTGCTGCTTGCTGTCTGTGGTGAGCTCTCTCTGTGGTTACCCCTTTCACTGGAGTTTCTCTCCCTTTCAACTGACAGAGAAAATGAGCTGGATCAAAACCCATAGGCAGTAACAAAAACCACCTGACTGTTTCTATGTGAGAAAGTTAAGGGTAAAATAGTAGGTTTAGTATTTATGGTGAGTGTATAATTACTATATGAAAAATGATAAAGAGGCAGTAAGTTTAGCCATTTACAAAAAATTGAATTCTTACAAAAATTTCTAGAACTACCAAGTAGGGTCACATTTCAAGTATTTAGTACAAAATAGAAAACTTACACCTAGCCGGGCGGTGGTGGCGCACGCCTTTAATCCCAACACTTGGGAGGCAGAGGCAGGCGGATTTCTGAGTTCTAGGCCAGCCTGGTCTACAGAGTGAGTTCCAGGACAGCCAGGGCTACACAGAGAAACCCTGTCTCGCAAAACCAAAAAAAAAAAAGAAGAAAGAAAAAGAAAACTTACACCTAAAAAGAAAAAAAAAACTGAACAATTTTACTTCATAGAACCCCTGAATATAATAAACAATAGTCAACAAGGGAAAAAAAAAGGTAGAATGTAAAGAAAAGAGAACATGCAGTAATAAATCTACTTTTTAAAAGAGGTGGTGGGTAAAATATAAAATAATGTGAATTGAAACCAGGTAATGGTAGTTTGGAAGAATTCTTACAACTTGAAGTTCAGTTAAGCAATCATATTCAAAAGCCTAAAGATATAAAATTCTCCAGAATTATACTATCCAAAAATAAATATTAAGAAATATTAAAAAAAATTAAGCTCATGATTAATTATCATAGTATGAATATAGACATCATCAACTGGCTGACTGCTAAGCAAAATTTAAAAGATGTCATTGATGCTAAGTTTATTAAAGAAAAGAGGTACTGAGGTAAGGCTCATCTCAGAAAGGCCCTATTGTAAGCAGATGCTCTCTTCCTTAAAGCTAGACTGCAAAACAGATTATCAAGTCTGACAAGCTGGCCACTGCTCATGAATGAAGAAGGAAAGAAAGACGTGGCAATAAAGCATGTAATAAAGAATGCCTGAAGAGAGAGGGGCTGAGTGGAGTTCCAGGGACCACAGGGTGGTCCAGGACTTTTGCAAATGTAGCAGTGACCACAGGTCAGCCAGGAGTCCTCGGAACACATTCCAAAACTAGAAACTGGTATAGTTTCAGAAAAGCAAGAATACAGTCTCCTTCAGTCACTCTGCTTTTGAGTTTTTTTATTTACATCCCATGGTGTAATTTGCAGATATGTGATCTGATTAGTGAGAAATCACGCTCTTTTTCTACGTAAGAGGTGTGAGGCTAATTTGCTGCCTAAAAAACATTTTTAAAAAACCAGATTTTTACATTTTAAAGAATAAAAATAGGGGGAAACATCTTAAGGTTTACCATTAGATTTTCTGTTACACTTTTTCTGCAATTCTAATGATTTCCAGTGAATAATATGTCAAACCTCCAAGAGGTACATGTTGTCAAAATATTATTATTATTACCAGCAGCTTTCTGCTTCAGGACACTAGAAAACAGGAAGGTTTTTTCCAAAAGAATAAGCTAATGGAGTACCACTAGATAGGTCACTTGGTATGTCTGAATTCTTAAGATTTTTTTCTTGCCTTTCCTTCATCATAAAAATTAGCTTTAAATTCATAACACATTAATGATATACTTTTCCTAAAAATCTACGCAAGTGACAAAGTATTATCTCAGCTCATGGACCTTTATGCTCTAGCCAATCAATAAGATTAGCACCAACTTAAGAACTAATAACAGCCAACAGAGAAGATTCTAATCCCTCAGTTCTACCAAAGAGAGGCCTTTCCCTGGAACCATTCTTCAACTTCTTTAGTTCTCAATCCCATTACCCAGAACGATACTGAAGAATCACTGACTTTAAGACTGTTTCATGCTTATTAAAAACAATGAATTCAAGAAATTCTTAGGTAAATGGATGGAACTAGAAAATATCATCCAGAGAAAGATAACCCAACCACAAAAGAATACACATGGTATTCACTCACTGATAATTGGATATTAACCCAGAAGCTTGAAATACCCAAGATTCAACTCATGGACCACATGAAGCTCATGAAGAAGGAAGACCAAGTGTGGGTGCTTCGGTCCTTCTTAGAAGGAGTAACAAAACACTCAAGGGAGCAAATATGGAGACAAAGTGTGGGACAGAAACTGAAGGAGGGGTCGTCTAGAAACCATTCCACCTAGGTATCCATCCCCTGTGGATAGACCAAAGGTAGACGCTGATGTGGATGCCAGGAAGTGCATGCTGACAGGAGCCTGATATAGCTGTCTCCTTAGAGGTCTGCAAGAGTCTGACATATTCAGAGGCAGATGCTCACAGCTAACCATTGAACTGATCAAGGGATTCCCAATGGAGGAGTTAGAGAGAAGACTGAAGGAGCTGAAAGGGTTGGCGGCCCCATGAGGAGAGCAACAATACCAACCAACCAGAGCTCCCCAGGGTCTAATCCACCAGCCTGGGAGCACATAGGGAGGGACCCATGGCTCCAGCTGTATATGTAGGGGAGAATGACCTTGCAGGGCATAGGTGGGAGAGGAGATCCTTGGTCCCATGAAGGCCAGTGTAGGGGAATTTGAGGGTAGGGAAGTGGGAGTAGGGGGGTAGGTGGGGGCTTATCCTCATAGAAGCAGGAGGAGGGGGGATGGGATAGGGGGGTTCCTGGGTTGGGGGGGGGAGAAGTGGGGTAAGGAGATAACATCTGAAATGTAAATAAATATCCAAAAGAAAGAATTAAAAAAAAAAAAAGACTGTTTCATGCTGAGTGGTAACTCAGGAGGCAGAGGCAGTTGGATCTTGGAGTTTGCAGTCTGATGTACAAAATGAGTTCCAGGACAAGCAGAGCTGCACAGTGAGACCCTATTTCCTGCCCTCCTCAAAAAGAGGATTTCATAACCTGGTTTAAGTTCAGATACCCAGTAAAATCCTGCCCTAACACATACACATTGCTGCATTTGAAATTCAAATGGAGAGTGTTAAGGGTAAGAAGATGAGAGTTCTTTCTCTAAGTGATTGTTATCTTGACTACACAACAATTAGACTACCCTTCAATCTGGTCACCTTCTGTGCCAGAAGCTGCCTTAGAAGACAATCAATCATGTGCGGATGCTGCCCCTGATTCTTCACATAATACAAGTAGAAAGCATACACAAGACAGAGTAAACTCAAAGAGATTCAAAACACACTGTATCTAACACAAATATTTATAAAAAAAAAAAAGAACAGCAATCAAACAATCAAAAGAACAGCAAGCTGTGTTAAGAGCTTTACTTAGAAAAGTGATTTTAAATTTTAAATTAATTCACCATGTAGTATCTCCCACAGGTCAACAATATCTTCATAGTCTGCAGAAAAATGTGTCTTTTTCCTGAACAAAGTAGAAAATTCTAAACAATGTCTAATCAATAAACAGCTAAAATTCCTTTCTTTTATCAATGAATCTATTCAACCTACCAGGAATAAGAAAAAATACACCTCTATCTATTCACTTCACACACTTTCTCTCTTACTCCTTAGCATTTTTTTTTTAATATAAAAAGCAAAAAGCAGCACAAGAGCCACACCTAATAGCACAGGCCTATGATAGTAGTTAATTGGTAGGATAAGGCAGAAGGATTGAAAGTTCAAGGTCAACCTGGCAAATGAGTGAGATACTGTTTTAAAAGAAAAAAGGTGCTGGAGGGACGGATCAGCAGATAGTCACGTAAAGCTGGGAAGAGTAGAGAAAGCCTGTAAGTTGAATATTGAAGAAAGAGAAATAGCACGATTCCACTGTGAAGGGGATGGAGAGAGAGCTCTCCCAGAGGACACAAAGGTCATTCCCCACCACCACCACCACCACCACCCGGAGGCTTACAACTGTACATAATTCCAGCTCCCACTCTGGCCACTTAAGGAGCCAGAAAATAGGTGACACACATTCATTCACACACACAGACACACACATAAATAAAAGTTAATCTTAAAAGAAAAATAAGGTGGAAAGCAATCTAAAAGAAACCCCATTGTAACCTCTTCACTCACATACACACACACACACACACACACACAGGGGTGGGGGCAGAGACAGAGACAGACCAAGACGGACAGACAGAGGCAAAAGCAATTCAGTCTCAAATTTTAAAAAAGTTTTTAATAGGCCAATGATATAACTAAGTGATAGAATGTTTGCCCAGGGTGTTTAAGAATGCACATTCTGTACCACCGAAAAAGAAGGAAGGGAAAGAGGGAAGAAAAGAGGAAGGGAAGGAGACAGGAGACAGGAAGGGAAGGGAAGGGGCAAATATACATAAAATTTTGAAGTACACAGTCACAACTTCCATAACTTTCAAATGTTCAGTAAAAACTATGTGTGAGTTGTCCATACAACTACAGAGAGGGCAACTGAACAAGTGAGGCTAAAAGAATTGTACCTAGTCAAATTTTGGAGTTGTACAGCATCTTGACAGTGTCTGAATGTGTGATATTTTGAGTGACTAGGGCAGAAATGAAATGGTACTCACTGGTTGCTTGACTCTGCCTGCCTGTGGAATGCCTGCTGACTGTGGAAGGAGAGGGCTCGGCTGTGCAAGTGTGATCTGGACTGGAGTCCCAATGGCAGCTTTATCAGCTCTGGTCCCAGCAGAGGTAATGACAGGTTTCACAGATGGAAGACAAAGAGGTGTAGCAGACACTTCTCCAAAAGTTGCTGATGGAACGGCCAGTGTTACTGCTGCCCCAGACACAACTGGATTTTCAGGCTGAAGGGACACTGCTGCCACTGTCTTTGGTACCGATGTTGTAAGTGGTTTTGAAGTCTGAAGCAAAACAGTTGCAGCTGTTGTACCTCCTGTTGCAGCAGCTGGGGCCACAGAATGCAGTGTCACAACTCCAGTGTTTGCTCCTAGACCAGCACATGGATGCAGAGTCTGCTGAACGGACAGAGTTCTGGATGCTGTTGCTCCAGAGACAAGGACTGGGGAAACTGTACTTGTCACTACAGGAGAAGTCACTGTGGTCATGGTGCTGGAGGAAATGATCACATCACCAGAAACTTCCTGAACACAACTCTCAATGAAGCTCTGGGAGTTTGGAAGAAGCTGTCTTAAGGCAACCACACTCTTCTAGAAACAGTAGAGGAAAGGAAGACACAGATAATTGAATAAGCTAAAAGTAAAGCAAATTTTGCATTAAACAACATCAACTTAAGTAAGTACATCAAGTGTTTCAGCTGAGAAAACTATTATTTTTGTTTTCCTACCAGTATCCAGATACAATAAATTTAAAGGCTGAGTGCTTTCTCAGTGAAAAAATAATTTAAATTAAAATATAGTAAATTTATTTTAGATGTCAATGATCAACTTGATAAAGTAAAACACTATAGCATTCTTCTCCCCACTCATCTAAGCCATTGGCAGATTATTACACACACACACACACACACACACATATATAAAATTATTTATAACATAGAAGAATCAGGGTTGTTTTGTTAAACAACTTTCAAACATTGAATGAAAAGCCTTTACATCAAAATAAAACTAACACAAAATAAAAAATGATTTAAGTTTCAACTGGAAATGTAAAAGAAAGTTCTCAGAAAAAACTAATTGGAAACAAATGTTAAAGTAATGAGTTAAACAGACAATATGAGTGTTATTTAATTAATCACACCAGGAGTAACCTGAAAGGCCAAATGTATCCTCTTCTCTATGAAGCATTTAATACTCAAACTGTTCGCTCTAGGTGATGCCAAAAGATACCAAGCTAGAAAGAAAAAAGGAGGAATAGGATTCACAGGCCCTTAGAAAGCAGATCAGCCAAGTAACAATGTATCGGGAAAAACAAGCAAATCCAATGCTTAGTAAACTACCCCAAAAATCCAGTAAGAGTTAGAATGGAGGTACCCTCTGTGGTAGATAAAGCTGCTCCCAGGAGCCAGAAGCCATTAAATGAACTTCTCATTGCCAGCAGTGGGCTACTGCTTCAAGTTGTTGGTCAGAGAGTCCCAAGGCCCCAAAATAATATAGCAATTGCCACTGCTGTTGTTGCTCACAAGACAAAACTGATGAGACCCTATAGCTAGGGTCACAGAACATAGAAAAACCAAGTTGAAACTGAGCTGGAAGCTCCTCCTTGCTGGTAACCCTCATAGTCCTCAGATGTGCTATTTAGGCCACTCCAGAGAAAAGCCAATGGTTTTATTCAGCTGTGGACTCTGCATGTACCAAGACCAACTAGCCAGTCAAGACACACTCACTAGTGCAACAATGGCAATTTTGCTACAGAGGTAATTAACTGCTTTCTGACTGGATTTGAGATCCTGCTACTGTAAACCTGTTCAGAATCCCTGAGCTTAGGTCATAGGCCCTAGTAACAACATTATTGCTATTCTTTAGTTAAATGAGCATTATATATCCACAAAATTGCTTTGTAAATAACTATGTTTGTGTTTCTAGATTAGTCCTGTTGTTAGCTTTGGGTCACAGAAGCTTTTTTTTTTTTTGCAATGGTCAGTAGTAACTGTTGTAGGTATAGTGTTATTGTGCACTATGTAAAGATTATCCTTGTATTACTCAAATGCTGTTGTCTGTGCCCCCATATATGGTTGTAAAACATTGCTCCCCAACTATTCCCTGATTGTTCAATAAAGCTGATTGGCCAATGACTGAGCAGAGGAGAGAATAGGGATGGACTTCCTCCTAGCTAGGGGAGGGAGAGAAGGACAAGAAGTGGGGATTTGCCATGAGGGCAGAGTTCAGGAGACACCATGAGAAAACACCTAGAGCTGAGAGAGCCAGAACAATACTAAATGCAAGTATCATGGGCACTCCAGCTGGGAGGTAGCCAGATTATCTTAGAGGATTAGGAAAGATTAATAATTGGTTCAGTTATTATCCCCTTAAAGCTTGTAGAATAAATATAATAGTCTCTCAATTATTTGGGACATAGCTGAGTTAAGAAAAAAATGCCACTTTTTAAAAATGCCACTAATAAACCATAGAGACTACTAATTAGTCAAAGCACTAAGGAGAAGTAGCCACTCAAAACTGAGATGTATATATTAGTTATATATATATATATATATTAGGCTCGGGATATCACACAAGTGGGGAAAGAATGTTATAGCAGCAGAGGAAGGGGACATGGGTGTGGAACATGGATTCCAGATGTGATTCCCTTCAAAAGGTCTGCATAAAAGGGAAAATGGGGAGAGGATTTAGTAGGGAGAATGATAGTAGGGAGGGTTAATGAACACTATGGATATTTTAAAAGGCACATGGAAACCTACTATTCTATAAATTTCATATGCACATGTATGAATATATACAACAAAGTGTTTATTTGAAGCTACCCTACACAGAGAACAATGTGCCACCAAAAAGCCATGGGATGTCCAATAAAAAGCCGAGTACTAAGTTTAGATTAATCCTTTCAACTTATTAGCCAAAGATGTCCTGGAGACCCCTAAAGCACTACAGGCTGTATCTATTTGGTAAGACCCTATTCTGGAAGACACCACACACTAGCCACAGGACATGGAGAAACCAAGTTGGAACTAATCAGGAAGCTACCTCTCTACTGTATAATTTTCACTGTACTGGATGGTATTATGCAGGGTACTGGGTGTTAGTTATTAATGGTCTTAGCTAGAGAACCTTGTGAATTTTAGTAATGACTGGCTTGGCAAAAATACACCCATGAGTGCAATATTGGCAAGGATATTACAGAGTTTGAGGTCACCTGGGTATACAGACTGAGTTCTAGGACAGCCAGGCTACTCAGAGAAACTGATTACAAAACCAAAACAAACAAACCAGGAACAGAACAAAACTGATAAAGAGATGACTCAGTAGATTAACTCAGTTAAGACCTCTTTTCCAGAGAACCCCAGTTCAGTTCTCAGCATCCACTGGGTGCCTCATAATCACCAGTAACTCCAGTTCCAGCTTCTGCTCTCTGCTGGCCTCTGAGAATGTACACACATGCATGGCATATATCCAAATGGACACATACACATAAATAAAAAGAAACGCTTGCAAAAAGAGACAGCTGTATTGATTGCTCAGTGGTTAAAAGCAGTTATTATTCTTGTAGGTGACCCAGGTTTGGTTGCCAGCACTCACATGGTAGCTTGCAACCATCCATAACTCCAGTTACAGGGATCCAACAGCTTCAGACCTCCTGAGACATCAGACACACACACTGTGCATTTATATACATGGAGGCAAAGCACTCACAAAATAAAAACAAATCCTGAAGAAAAGTAAAAATGGTGATTTAAAAGGGTTTTGTTGTCTCTAAAATAGAATATAAATACCATATGGAATCTATTCTCAAAAAGGTCATATGATAATCAAGTGAAAACAATGGACATGATGTCATCTGCTGTAGTTTGGCTAGATCTTCAGTATCAAAAGACCTGTGTGTTACAGGACTGATCCCCAGCTTGGCACTAAGGAAAAGTACCAGTAGGTACCAATGTAAGCCTAAATAAGGCCACTGAAGCATGCCATTTACAGAACTATAGGATCTGGTCTCTTCCTCTTTTCCATTCACTTCCAGGCAATGTAATATGCAGTTTGATTTTACCAATGCTGCTGTCATGATAAAATCATAGCACTGTGTTGTCATACAGCTAATCCCATAGAGAAACCAATCACAAATTGTAAACTCTAAAATCTGTCAAAATATATCTTTCTCTTAAAAAGTCTGTCACCTTGACATTGATTATGAAATGGAAAGCTGACAGACATCATCTGTCACACAGCTCATAGTCATCAATTTTCCTCCATTACTCTCATAGTGCATCCAACAGGGATAAAGCATTAATGGGTTAAGGTGAACATCACCGCTATGAACAGCACCTGTCACTAAAACACCTTAGCAATGAAGGGGCCTTGGAGGTAATGTTACTACTGTTTCTACTGTAGGCCAGGGCATTCAGACCATGGCCATGTTCATTTCACAAACAGACATTCTAGGCAAATTCTGCCCAACCCTAGGTATGGCTCTAGATATGCAAAGACCAAATCTCATTTTATTTATGCTTTAAAAATCTACTACTAGGCACTGCATTAATCTTTCAATTCTTCCTATATTAAGACCAAGTCTCTGGCTAATACTTTCTTAAGTTTCTTTGGTCCTTCTTATCATAATTCTCACTTACCTAATCAATCCGTCACTTTTTCAAAGTTCCTACTGTAAATAATAGCCTTCGGGAAATGGGGAGTACCCACTCCTTTCCACTTATCCTTTACAAAGCAGAGCAAGTCTGATCTATGTGCTATCTTTTATCCTGAATCATTATCCCAATATTCTTAAAAGGTAACTCCTCTATTACTTCAATATTTGCAGAGCAAACTTTTAATTTACTACTACACTGGGTCTTTAATGACTTTATAATTTCAATTCAACTCCTTTTTAACTTCTGAAAATCTAATGACTTTTTTTTTACTCTGCCAAAATAAGTTGTTATCAAAGATATAGCTCTTCATCAAAAATTAATTTACTTCAATAACTCGGAAGAGGAAAGTCAACATTATAAATTATTGAAAATTATGCATACTTAATTTGGCACTAGTAAATTAGCTAAATTATAACCACATTAAATTTGGCACTAATAAACCATGTTTGATTTACTTTAACATGGATCACTGAGACCTCACTCTCTCTCATTCATCCCTCCCGATCTGCTCTCTCTCGAGTCAGGAAGGGTCAGGTGACTTACTTATATCTTAACCCCAGCCCCTGGGATGTAGAGGCAGGAAGATCAGAAACTCACAGTACTCCTCTGTTATGTGTTAAGTTTGAGCTAGTAGTCTGGGATACATAAACCCTGTCTCAGAAACACTAAGAAGAGACGAGTAGGGGACTAACTCAGAATTTAAAGCTACTTAACAATCTGAGTTTGAATCCCCAACAGCCATGTAAATGTCCTGTAATTCCAACACTTAGGACACAGATAAGGAATTCCTGAAGCAAGGAGTCTAGCTAAACTAGGCAAACCCTTGAGCTGTGTTTTGTGAGACACTACCTCAATGTATAAGTGGAAAGTAATTTAGGGAGATGTCTCACTTCAACCTCTTGTTTCAACACACACACAAACACACATACACACACTCCTACCTCTTCTGGCTTCAATACATACACAAAATGTATGCATCCATACACATGCAGACACAGTTATACATACACACACACACACACACACACACACACACACACACACCACACACATACTCCTACCTCCTCTGGCTTCAACACATACACAAAATGTATACATCCATACACATGCAGACACAGTTATACACACACACACACACACACACACACTCTTACCTCCTCTGGCTTCAATACATACACAAAATGTATACATCCATACACATGCAGATAGTTATACACATACATACACACACACAAACTAAAAACAAACATCTTTGAATATATTTCAATACAAACATCACAGATTAAATTGTCAAATTACATTCATGAACAGGATGTTATTTTTTAGGACAACCAATGGGATAGCTCAGTGGGTAAATGTGTTTGCCACCAAGCCTGGCAACCAGAGTTCTATACCATAAACCTCCCTAAGAAGAAAATCTATTCACACAAATTGTCCTCTGACCTCCATACATGGGATATATGCCCCCCCTACCCAAACAATTAAATGCAAAAGTAAACTTTTTTTAAGGTTACTGTTATGTCGGTTTTTCTAATCTGTTCAAATAAATACTACGTTGATTTATACTTTACAAGAGTAATAAAGCTTCTCTCATCATTAGTATCCTCACAGGGATTTCTATTCAAACTCAGGTTTTAACGTAAAGTAATTTATTCCAAACAATTTCTCCAAAGAAGTACATCCCTACCTTAAGAAAAGGAACAAGGTGTGGCTGAGGTGCAGACTTGAGTTCAATATACAGTTTCCTAGTAAACTCTTCTGCTTCAATCTCTGCATCCTAAGGAATGGAAAAAAGAAGATACTTTTAGATCTACAAATATTTTAAGAAACAAAACTGGGTGCAATGGTGAATGCCTGTGAGGAAGCTACTCAGGATGATGACCCATGAGGATCACTTTAACCTAGGAGCTGAAGGCCAGCATAGACCACAACAACCTAGTCTCTTAAAAAATAAATGAAATTTAAAAAAAAATGAAGTACTTTATAATTGTAGACAAGCTTTTCATAAGTAGAAAATTCCACCTTTACAAGGCTTTTTTTATTTCATGTCATCAGAGAACTAAATGAACAATAAGTAACAGGCATGTCCAATTAGAGAATACAGTAAAGAGAACATTCTCTTTATGAAGACGATTCTAATATGCAAACTGAGAAAAGAGCTGATTGTGAAACAGTTGAATTTTACAATTACCTTAATATACCTAAGATTGAATTTTTAAAATGTTATTGTAAATTTATAATAGTTCCAAAAAACTAATGAACCCTTAATTTTCTACTCTACATATTTCAGGGAGCTTGTTGGGGGAGGTCACTGTGCTGAGATTTAAACTAACAATATAAAGTAAAGAAAGCACAAAACTGCTGCTAATAAGTAAATGAGAGATTGAACCAATCCTCAGTGCACTGCTGCATTTGTGATTAAAAAGAAAAGATGAAGAGATGGGGTTGAAGAGATGGCTCAGCAATTAAAGGGCTCTGGCTGCTCCTCTAGGGGACCCCAGCACCCATATAACAGCTCACAACTACTTGTCACTCCAGTCTTGGGAGAACAGATGTTCTTTTATACAGACATCAATGGAGAACAAAAATTCATACATACATTCACTCATACACATAAGGTAAAATAAAAATAAATTTAAAAGAAAAAGAACTGCACTTTAAGACAAAGGGAAAACAAATTCTATCAAATCAGAATGCTTCACACACAACAGTTTGATATTGGGTACCAACATAAATCACTTCTACTGCAGAACCAAGAGAACCACTGGAGGGCAAGTGCTGTGTGTGAGGTACCAGTAAAGCCAACAGTGCATTTTCATTCTTGCTTGCTTACCTGTCTTTCTTACTTTCTTTCTTTCCTTCATTTGTATTCAGATATTTGGTAGACATTTTTCTCAAAAACAAACTAAGGCTATCAAAATAACTGATAGTATTTGTTGTCAATGATAAAAACTAAAATTCTCAATCAAAAAAAAAAAATCACAATTCTGGAAAACATACAACTCTTTCTCTAAACTTGATAGTTTCTTATAATTTAAAGCTTTTCTTAAATGACTGCTGGGGTTCCTGGCCCACCTTTACTTGTCTATATCCAAGATAGGACAAGCTGCCTTGCCTCAGGTTTTTAGACCACTTGTGGGGCAGAGAATCAAAAGGAGACGTTATAATGACTCTTGTATTTTTCTTAAATGTGACCAGTTATTCAGACTCAATCATGAACTGGTTTAGAAATCAATCCAATATTGGAAATAACAGGCTTCATTTGGAAGGCTGGTTCTGAACATTTTCAGAGACATATTTGGAAGTTAGCTGCAGTTCTCTGTGATGTTATGCTAGCAAGAAATAAAGTTGGGACAGGATCTGGATTTCAAACAAGTGTTAATGCATGTGTTAAGGCTCTTTTAATTGTCATGTTAAAATTACTTCTGTTTCTTGTACAGTATTTAATATAAGTTGTATTGATTATACACTTTCTAATTGTGTTAGTGTGTTGAAATCCAGCATGTCTATTACAGGGGTCTATCAACCAGCTTTTGTCTTATTGCCCTGAGTATTACAGGACCTTGGTGTTCTGAAAAAAGTTTGCAAGTACTAGAAGAAGTGAGTCAGGCTTTAAGCAGAAGCCAAGAGGGTAGTGAGCTTGATTATTGCTGGTATAACAGCTTTAATTACATTAATTGTTAGCAACACTGCTTCTGCAATTGCTTTGACATAAGACGTTAAAACAGCTACTTTTGTTAATCATTTAGCAAAAAAAAAAAAAAGTTACTAACGTGTTGACTATACAAGAGGATTTAGATAGGCATTTGGAACATCGGATTGATGCTCTTTATCCTATTCAAATTACTGGAAGGAGGTTCAGAGTTTAAGGGTAAGGAGCCATCTCAAGTGTCATGCCAAATACCATTGGATTCATGTTAGTTCTAAAATTTACAATCATAGTCATTATAATTAGAAAAAAATTTAAAGACTTGCAGGGTATTTGACATAATTCTAACTCTCTGGATGTTTTAACTTTTAATAGTGAGATTATGAATTTAAAGAATGCTGTTCTGCTGAGCTTTGATGCTGCAGATACTGCTGATAAAATTATCCATGGCCTGAAGTCAGTATTTCCATTTTGGTCAAACCTCAGGAATGGTATATATAGCTTGATCAGGCTAGCCCTTGTTGGTCTGGGAATACTTTCATTCCTGCCCATCATGTTAAAGCTTGTCTCTAATTACATCAACTTGTTGGTGGCCAAAGTACATGGCTTGAAACTGAAAATGGACCCCCCCAGATAGAGTTATTAATTTAACAGGAAGGCAAGCCAAGGACGGGCAAGATTCTGCACAGAGCCTTACCAACCTAAAACAGAAAATGCATTGCTTTTGATAATGTATATTCCATGATGAGTAAGTAAGGCATTGTCAGAACAACCTAAGACAGACTCAGTCTTTTTAATGAAATAAAAAAAGAGGGAGATGTGGAGAGCTTTTGGGGCTGCTAGGCAGGAATCTGACATTGGCCAAGGACAAAGAAATGGGCTTCAGGCAGGAATCTGACATTAGGCTAGAACAAAGAAGTAATTTCAGTCAGAAATCTAAATCTTAGGCTAGAACAAAGAAGTAATTTCAGGCAAGAATCTAAATCTTAGGCTAGAACAAAGTAGGCTTCAGGCATGAAAATGACTTTGGGCTAGGACAGGGAAGTAGGCTCAGATATTTTGGTCATCCTGATAAGCCCTTAGAAACAGTGATCACGGGAATTATCACAGGACTTTGTTTATTGCCTTGCTTATTCTTTGACTATTTGGGTTTATTGTCTTGCTTGTTCCTTTACTATTGCTCATACAATGCCCTGTGGACTCTCATAAAGCTTGCAGAATTATATAATACTAACTTACCAAAAGTTGTTCCACCAGTTTCTTCACATTCTGCCCCATTTCTGGTGACTGTGATCCACTACATGCTAGTTTTATTAACATTGAAAGGAAGTTTTTACATTTCTTCACATTTTCTAGCACTGTCTAATATAGAAAAAAATAATCATAAATGTTAGTAAATAGGAATTAGAACTTAGCAAGGAACTATATACAAGATACAAGTGAAAGCTTACCGGAGGAAGACCAGTCTGAGCAGCTACTGACGTCTCAGCTTTGAGACTTGAGTCATTTGAGGGGGTAGATAATACTCCTACACTTGATGGCTTTAGGATGGATACAGTATTCACCGGCTTTGCAGGAGTAACTGTGACAACATTGCTTGGTACAGTCAAAGGCTGAAATTAATTAAATCAACATAAAGTTAAATATGTGTTGTTATGATACCTTAGTGTGTACTTTGCTTTGCATTGAAAAGACTCCAAGTGAATTTTGACATCTCTGCTTTCAAGTGATGGTATGATAATCTGAGGCATTTATTAGAATTCTGGCTTAACGAAGACCTACATTTCACTCTCAGCTACCATTCTACTCTTCATTGTCATCTACTACAGTACTAGTTACCAGGCAAGGTAAACTTATAATATTGACTCCCACCTGCAAAAGCAGACTAGGAATGTTACTTACTATCCATAGGGTGGTCTGTGAAAAAGTGTCACAAAGAAAAGTCCTTAAAATATTAATATCTTATTAATGCAGTTGGAAAAATATCTCAATACAAACATAAGATATAGTTATGATCATTAGCACCCACATAAAAGCTGGGCATGATGATACACTTCAATAATCCCAGTGTTTGTGGGATAGAGACAGGTAAATATTAGAGTGGAAGTTTTTCACCCAAATAGCAAGTTCCAACTTCAGTGAGAAACCCTGTTTAAAATAACAAGGTAAAGAGCAATTAAGGAAAATTTTATTCAGCACACATACACATAAATATATAAGTGAGCATACAAGACAATACATACACACATGCACACACACGTTTGTGTTTCTCTACAAATATATTTGTAATAGCAAGTCTCTGTAATTTATATAAACTTTCCTTTTTTAAAAGTATAAAACAGAGTTATCAACTACTTTTCATATGCTCCGCTATAGTAATCTTATGTGGACCACCAGTATAAGCATAATAGCATCACAAGAGAGGAATGTTTTATGTCCACAGTAAAAGGAATTTCATTAATGTCTACATGTATCAGAATGAGGTGGCATGACTTTAGCACCACCTACAGGACAGAAAGCTTAACACAAAAACTATAAGCTATGGTAAAAAATTAGAAAACCACACAGAGCTAAACCAACAAATATACTAAAAGTTACATAAGAAAAGTGGAGTTGAGTGAATAATATGTTCAGAGAAGACTAACATTACTACCCAAATTTATTTGAGATGCTTACATTCTCAAAAGTTTTTTTTCTGTGTATGTCAAGATAGGTAAATGGACACCAAAATTTTCCCTTCAGAGAAACTAGTATGAATATCAGATTGTTCTGGTAAAAAGGTAAATAAATTTAAAATACCTATGAATAATGACTACAACTAATGATGAAATTTCAAGGTCAAATTAAGGCCCCAGGAAGATGCCTCAGTGATTAAGATCACTTGCTGCTTTTCCAGAGGACCTAGGTTCAATTCACAGTACTCACAAGGTAGCTCACAGCTATCTCTAACTCTAGTTAGAGGTGGTCCAACCCTCTCTTCTGACCTCCCTAGGCAACAGGAACATACACACATGCAGGCAAGGCATCTGTACACTTAAAATAATTATTTTAAAAAATGATACTTCAGAATTTTAAAAATAAAAAGTTTTAAAGGTAAAATTAGAAATCACAACTAAAATCAGTCCACAGAGGTCTCTAACACAGGAAAGTCTACTAGTAGGCAATTCCCAAGACCAGCATAGGCAGTAGGCAAGAGTGAGGGTAATACAAGGAAGACAAAGGAATACTTACTATCCTTTTAATCTTTGTTTCTCTAGGAAAGAAGCTCACCAGCATCCCATAACACTTGTGTATAACACATATAGGAAGTGTATATACAAGATGTAGATTTCAATGAACCACTGTAAAGAGTCTTGGCTACTAGAATGCTACTGGATAACTTTCAGTTATCCTCTGCTGCAAAGAGACCTTGGACAAAAGTACAATTTTCCAAGAAGAGTCCAGTAAAGCCCAGAAGGGTATGTTGACTAACAGTGGGACAACGCTGACAAGGGACATATACTTCAATGTTTTCTATTAGGTTGGCTGAATGAAACTTTTCCAATACTGAATCTAGCTTAAACTTACTCTCCTTCTCTTCACAAGTATTGACTCCTAACAAATAACCTATCCAAATTCTATTTTAGCACCAACTTCTGGAGACTGCAATACATGGTTATTAGGTATCTTTATATTACTTTAATGCATTTATGTAATGAATGACTAATAATGATAGACACCATGTTTTCTTATTTCTGCACAAACAGCATCATATATTATATGCCTCCAATGTCTCATGCTAAAATATGTGGCAAGAAATAATTGAAAAATTGTGAGAAAACAGCCAGTGCGTGTGCGCACACACACACACACACACACACACACACATCACTTACTTGTCCTGAGGAAGTACCAGAGACAGTGGTTGCCACAGTTGTTCCTATCTGTGTCAAATTTTTAACAGGTGCCACTGTTACTTTCTTCATTAATTGTGAGCTAGAATTCTGGGAAAAGGGGACAAAGATAACACAGTTATTGGCACTAGTCATTTTGTTCATTAGCTTATTTTCCTGAGAAAGGGTCTCACTGTGCAGGTGTGGCTAGTCTAGATCTTAGTACATAGGCCTGGCTGTCCTGGAACTCACAGAGCTCTACCTGTCTCTGCCTCAAGGCACATGCCACTACACCCAATCAATATTAGTCATTTTAAATCAACCAGTATTGTGAACAAAATGAAAAGACTTTCAGCAAACTTATTTGGTATATACTGTAGTTTATGAACATTCTATACTATAAGCTTAACTGGTCAGTTGGTCAGCTGACATTCCTTAAAGAAGGCAACTGATTCATAAAATAACCTTTTTTTTATAGTAATTCTCCAATTAAGCAACCCCTGTAACATTCAGCATTGAAATCTTAAACTTTGGCCAGCAAAACTACTCAGAGGATACAAGCCTGACATCCTGAGCATGATCCCAGATCCTACAGTGAAAAGACAGAACTGAGTCCTCTGAACTCCCCAGGAGCACTGTAGAAGTATACACCCACACTCATATACACATATCATACACAAATAAGAAAATATAAAATCTTAAACTTGATTTGTCATATAGAAAACATACTTAATATTTAATTATAAACAAAAATCTGCGCACAGCTAAACAAAACTAGAAAAAGGAAAATGTACTACTGACAGAGAAAATAACTAATCCATCAACTTGTATCAAAATTGGAAGGACAGGAAAGATGAGTTCCATCCTGTCAAGAGAAATGACTTCTGACAGGCAGTGGTGGCGCATGCCTTTAATCCTAGCACACCACTCCACTACACATAGACACACAAGGCAAACAAAACTATAATAACATTAAAGGAGAAAAGGAAGGAGGAAACGAGCCAAGGGTCAACCTTTGACATTGGCTGTCTACCTCAATTGTTCTCTGCCTTGATTTTTGAGACACTACTTCTCACTGAACCTGGAGCTCTTGAATTTGGCTTCACCAGCTGCCAGCAAACCCTAGGAACCTGCTTTATTTCAGTGCTATGATTACAGGTGCATGCTATCTATGCACCTGGCATACAGTGAGTGTTGGAAACCAAACTCAAACCCTCAAGCTTGGGTACAAGTGCTTTGCCAGCCTAACTAACACTAGCATTTTCTAGTTAAATAAAAATGTTCATAAGAATATTTTTTAAACTCACTGACACACACAACAAATTTCAGTTATATAAAAAGACCAACAACATCTATATAAATAAGTCATGTCAAACAAGGCAAAACTAATGAAATATTAAAGATTTCTGAATTACTTAGAAGTAATTTCTATAATGTATAGATGAAAATGAATACTTTAAATAGGAGTCTTACTAACTACAAATCTAAAGTGAAACAGAGATGAGGAGATGGCTCACTCAGTAAAGTGTTTGTTTCATAAGCATGAAGACCTGAGTTCAGATCCCAACACTGTGTAAAAAGTAAAAAACAAAACAAGGAAAGCAGGTGGGCAGTTGCCAGGGAGGCAAAGACAGGAGTGTCCTAGGAGGCTGCTGATCAGCCAGTCTAGTTTATCTGTGAACTCCAATGTCAATGAGAAACCCATCTGGAAAAATAAACTGAAGAGCACCTGAGGAAGATACCCAATGGGTATTAGCCTCTGGCCTGCATACCCCACACAGGACCACACATGAAGGCACATAACCAAATATACACACATTCTAAATACCTGACTCACAAAGAGTATTTATTTTCAGCAGATACACACTGTCCTTTGACAACAATAAAATCACTGAGTATGAAGGTACAACTTTCATTATTTTAGCAATTATCAAGCATCAAATCCAAATCTGCACTTAATTTTAAAGTTGAGCAAAATTATCTCAAATTTTTACTGGCAAACATATACATATTTACATGAAGATAGTAGCTGGAAACTAAGAAGATTAAGGTAGATTACCGGCACTGTACAGATCTTGACTGTTTGAGTGTTTGCTGGTACTGTTGGTCTTGGGGTTATGTTACTTGTGGTCTTGGCTCCTGTTACAGCTTGCTGAGGAGATACCAGCATCAACTGACCACTGTTACTTTTGATCAAAACTGTTCCTACAGTGAAAAGGAAAACAACCGTGATTCTGAAGCTGTTAAATAAAACACAAACAACACATACTTTTGTTTCCCATGTCAACACTGGGAAATGCTTGGAATAAATGCCTAACATAATGAACTCCATGTTCACTAATTACTATAAGATGGTAAAATGTTTTCATTCAAAGCTACTTAAGCTGAGCATGCAGCACAAACCTGTAATTCTAGGACTAGGAAGCTAAGCCTAAAAAAATACAGGCTCATGGCCAGATGGGGGAATATAGTAAGAGCCTGTCTTTTAAAAAAAAAAAATAGCTATAAAAAATATTTTAAAATCTAAGCCTATGAAAAGATACTCCTGAAGGTCAACACTTTTCCTTCATGATACTGAAACTACAATACTACATTAAAATGGACAGGAGGCTGGAGATATGGCTCAGCAGTACTTGATGCTCTTGCAGAAGACTGGAGTTCTACTCCCAATACCTATATGGAGTCCTACAACACTTTGTTGAATTCAGGTTCCAGGGAAATGATGCCCTCCTCAGGCCTCTGAGAACACTGACACAAGTAGTACACAGACACACACAGGCAGATCATACACATAAAACAACATATCTTTTTAAAAATGGTATAAGAATAGCACAATGCTACATAAGCTGATCAAACAAACAGAACAAAAAACTCCTAGGAGACATGTCATACAGATTGAGCATCCCTCATCAAGATGACTTTTTCAAAATTTTAGAATATTTGCATAGACTTTTTCAGAACATCTTTAACCTAAAACTATGAAAGCATTCAATATGCTCCAAAAATCCAAAACACTGCTAGCTTAACACTGTTATAGTAAAGAATGGAATGCACCCTAGGTAGGGACAAATCATTGTCCCTTAAGAGTTAACTCCATTCGGTGGATTAAGGATCTGGTAAGGGCCATCCATAGGAAGGCTGGCTCACCCTAAGATATAGTCAGATCCCAAGGATCCTAACTCCAGCTCTTTTATAAGGCATCTCTGTTGGGAGAAAACAGTAAGAAAGACAAAAGTACCACTCAGGTCCTCACAGTAGCCTGCTCCTATAGTAAAGATACCATTCAAAGAGAAGCATGCCACAGTCTTGTCCCCATGCTAAATATCTCCTTAGAGGAACTGATTTGCCCTCAAAATGCTGAAAAACTAAGTGAAGAAACTATGGCATACAAAAAAAGAAATCTTCTTAACTGAAACAGAAGAAAGATGAAACATAAGGGAATAGAAAACAAAAATAAATATCAAAGCTAAATCTAACTATATCAAAAGTACAGGACTGGATAAAGCAATACCCAATCATCTGTTATTTTCCTAAGACTTGACTGAGATTTAAAAATATAGCAAGTTTGAAACTGGGTATGGTAGTTCAGCCCATAATGCCAGCATGTGGGACGCTGAGAATCCAAGAGTATCCTGACCTATACAGTGAGCTTGGGGCACTCTCAGCTAAATATGAAGACCTGCTCTCAAAAAAAAAAAAAAAAGTGAAAAAAAAAATAAGAAACACATCATGCAATCACACAACAGCAAATAGAAGAAAGCTAAAGTAGTCATAACACTATCAAACAAAACAGAATCAAGAAAAAAAATCCTACCAATAGGAATACAAAAAGGACAAAGATCACAAAAAAATGAGGAAGCTGCAATATTTAAAATACAAATGCACCAAACTGAAGCAGTTGAGTCTAGCGCAACCTCGAATTTTATGTGTTTTGGGCTATACACACAGCTTTTCCTAAAAAGGCACTTGGTAACCTCAGACCCTCACCTGTACATACTACGCATACATACTCCTATCTTAACAATGAACCAAGCAACCTGTTGGCAACTTACACACACGAATCACAGGTAACAAAACTACAGAGCCTAAAAATGCATAAAGAAAAATTGTAAATAAATATAAGACAAAGACTTAAACAGAAATATAAATCAAGTAAACTTAGCACATATTCAGAGAATATTTTACCCCACAAATTAACTGTACAGAGAAAAATTTTAAACATGGATTGTCTAAACTAGGTGTGGTGGTATACAGCTGTAATCCATGCGCTTGGGAAGTTGTACAGAAATGACTGCAATCTCAAAGTCAGCCTGGTTTACTTAAGCAAATTTCAGGTCAGTCAGTACTACGAGGGGGTAGGAGGTGCTGGAGAGATGACTCAGAGGTTAAGAATGTTTGCTGCTCTTTCAAAAGACCCTGAGCTCACTAGCAGCATCAAATACTCACAACAGGAGACTCACAATCCAGTAACTTTAGCTCTAGGGGATCTAAACTCTGAAAACAATTGCTCTCACATACACATATTAATACCAACAAACAAGACAGATACACAATTAAAAATATGAATAAAATCTAAAAACAAATAAAACACTTACATTAGTACACACAACAAGCCCTGATAAATTTAAAAGTACTGAAATCATAAATGTCCTGAGCCCAACTACTATAGGATGAAAGTAGAAATAACAGGAAACAGTTGATAAATTTACAGATATTAATAAATACATTCAGAAGCCAACAGGTCAATTTTAAATGACTTAACAGAAATTGGAAAATATACATAGATAAGTGACAAAGAAAATATGAAATAGCAAGATTTATGGGGTGTAGTCAATGTAATGTTTAGAAGAAAATTTATACCTACAAAAGTCAATCTTTAAAAAGCTCTCGAAGGCCAAGGGGAAGAAGATGGCCCCGGCTCCCGCCACCGTCAAGAAGCAAGAGGCCAAAAAGGTGATCAATCCTCTGTTCGAGAAAAGGCCCAAGAACTTCGGCATTGGAGGATATCCAGCCCAAAAGAGATCTAACACGCTTCGTTAAATGGCCCCGATACATCAGGCTGCAGCGGCAAAGAGCCAACCTCTATAAGCGGCTCAAAGTACCTCCTGCCATTAACCAGTTCACCCAGGCCATGGACAGGCAAATAGCTACTCAGCTGCGTAAGCTTGTCCACAAGTACTGGCCAGAGACAAAGCAAGAAAAAAAGCAGAGGCTACTGGCCCGTGCTGAGAAGAAAGCTGCTGGCAAAGGAGACATCCCAACTAAGAGACCACCTGTCATCCGAGCAGGAGTCAATACAGTCACCACCTTGGTGGCGAACAAGAAGGCTCAGCTGGTGGTGATTGCCCATGATGTAGATCCCATTGAGCTGGTGGTTTTCCTGCCTGCCCTGTACAGAGAGATGGAGGTGCCCTACTGCATCATCAAGGGAAAGGCCAGGCTGGGTTGCCTGGTCCACAGGAAGACATGCACCACTGTTGCCTTCACACAGGTTAACTCAGAAGACAAGGGTGCTCTGGCTAAGCTGGTGGAAGCTATTAGGACCAATCATAATGACAGATATGACGAGATCCGCCGCCACTGGGGAGGCAACGTCCTGGGTCCAAAGTCTGTGGCCCAAATTGCCAAGCTGGAAAAGGCAAAGGCTAAAGAACTCGCCACTAAACTGGGTTAAAAAATAATGTACACTAAGTTTCCTGTACATAAATATAATTACAAAAAAAAACCTCTCAAATCAGAGCTGGACAGTGGTGGCACATATCCTTAATACTAGCACTCAAACTACAGAGAGAAACTCTGGAAAAACAAATAAACAAAAAAAGATCTCAAACCATTAACATTCCATAACCTTCCTTCTACTGGAAGTAGAGCAAGATACAAACTAAAACAATTACATGGAAAGACATGTAAAATTAAAACAAAGATAAATATATCGAACAGAAAAATAATTGAGAAAAATTAATAACCCCAAAATTTGACTATTTGAAAAGAGTATCAAGGGGGCTGATGAGATGCTCAGTGGTTAAGAGCACTGACTGCTCTTCTAGAGGTCATGAGTTCAAATCCCAGCAACTACATGGTGGCTCACAACCATCTACAATGATATCTGATGCTCTCTTATGGGGTGTTTGAAGACAGCTACAGTGTACTTACATGTAATGAAAAATAAATAAATAAATAAATAAATAAATAAATAAAACCTTAAAAAAAAAAGAAAAGAGTATCAAAATTGTTAAATCTGAAAAGTGTGGTGACATGGGATAAATCTCAGGATTGGGAGGCAGAGTCAAGAAGATTTCTATGAGTTTCAGGACAACCATTGCTACATAGTGATACCCTGTCTGGAAAGCAAAACAAACAACAACAAAAACAAAAACCTGACATACTAACTAGGCAAGAAGACTTAGAAACTACTATGTGGAACGTCCAAGGATGCAGTATTTCCAACTTGCCCTTAACACCCAGTTGTACATTCATAGTGTGGCCTTATTATTCTTCCCACTATAACCTCATAGCCAAGTACAGTGGCTGTTTAATAGGCATTCTGTCTGTTTCTGAACAAACTGTAGAGGAAGAATCCTAAACAACTGTAAATCAATAAGCCAGATAAATTTATAAATGAAAGAGACAAATTCACAGAAATATACAAAGTACTAAGCTTTATCATGAAGAAATAAGACAATCTGAATAGAAGTCTAAAATATGTAAATAACAAATCAAAAAAGCATTCATATAATAAGTCCAAGTTTAAATGGCTCTATTGGTCAAATCTACCAAACCCTGAAAAAAAAAAGAAAGAAAGAAAGGAAGGAAGGAAGGAAGGAAGGAAGAAAGAAAGAAAGAAAGTGAGAAAGAACCTTGAACATATTGGCACAGGGGAAATTTTTCTGAACAGAACACCAATGGCTCAGTCTCTAAGATCAACAATTGACAAACAGGACCTCATGAAACTGAAACGCTTCTGTAAGGCAAAGGGCACTATCAATAGGACACAATGGCAACCTACAGATTGGGAAAAGATCTTTACTATCTCTACATCCGAGAGAGGGCTAATATCTAAAATATACAAAGAACTCAAGAAGTTAGACTCCAGAAAACCAAATAACCCAATTAAAAAATGGGGTACAGAGTTAAACAGAGAATTCTCAGCTAAACAGGAATGTCCAATGGCTGAGAAGCACCTAAAGAAATGTTCAACACCCTTAGTCATCAGGGAAATACAAATCAAAACAACCCAGGGATTCCACCTTATACCAGTCAGACTGGCTAAGATCAAAAAGTCAGGCTACAGTAGATGCTGGCAAGGATGTGGAGAAAGAAGAACAAACACTCCTCCATTGCTGGTGAGATTGCAAGCTGGTACAACCACTTTGGACATCAATCTGGCGGTTCCTCAGAAAATTGGCAATAGTTCTACCTGAAGACTCAGCTATACACTCCTAGGCATATACCCAAAAGATGCTCCAACATATCACAAGGACACGTGCTCCATTATGTTCATAACAGTCTTATTTATAATAGCCAAAAGCTGGAAACAGCCCAGGTGTCTCTCAACCAAGAAATGGATACAGAAAACGCAGTATATTTACAAAATAGAATGCTACTCAGTTATTAAAAATGAGGACATCACAAATTTTGCAGGCAAATGGATGGAACTAGAAAATATCATCCTGAGTGATGTAACTCAGACCCAAAAGACATAAATGGTATGTACTCACTGATAAGTGGATATTAGCCCAAAAGCTCAGAATAGCCATGATACAACCCACAGACCATATGAAGTTTAATAAGAAGGAAGGCCCAAGTGTGGATGCTTCAATCTCACTTAGACCAGGGCGGGGGGTGGGGGGGAGGGAAAGGGAGGAAGGGAGGGATCTGGGTGGGCGAGGAGAGGAAGAGGGAAAAAAAGAGGGCAGGATCAAGTATGGGGGGGAGACAGGAGAGAAGCCCAGAGGGCCAAGAAAATAAATAAAAATATACAGCAGGGTGGGGTGGGGGTTGGGGGGAACCACTACAAAGTCCTAGACATCAGGGATGTGAGAGGCTCACAGGACCCAATGAGGACAACATGAGCTGAAATGCCCAACAGTGGGGAGATGGAACTTGAAGAGACCACCTCTGGTAGATAGACATGGCCCCCGTTGAGGGATGGGGCCACCCACCAATCTCAAAAATTTTGACCCAGAATTGTTCTCGTCTAAAGGAAATGCAGGGAAAAAATGGAGCAGAGACTGAAGGAAAAGCCATCCAGAGACCTCTCCAGCTTGGGATCCATCCCATGCACAGACACCAAACCACAACACTATTGCTGATGCCAAGATGTGTTTGCAAACAAGAACCTGGCATGGCTGTCCTCTGAGAGGCTCTACCAGCAGCTAACTGAGACAGATGCCGATACTCACAGCAAACCACTGGACTGAGCCTGGGGATCCCTATAGAAGAGTTAGGGAAAGGACTGAAGGAGCTGAAGGGGATTGCAACCCTATAGGAAGAATGACAGTATCAACTAATCAGACCCCTCAGAGCTCCCAGGGACTAAGCCTCCAACTGAAGAGCATATAAGGGCTGTCTGTGGCCCCTACTACATATGTAGCAGAAGATTGTCTTATGTGGCCTCAGTGGGAGGGGATGTGCTTGGTCCTATGGAAGCCTGAAGCCCCATAGGGGCCATCCTGATCTAATGAGTGGATTCCAGGACAACCAGGGCTACACAGAGAAACCCTAAGGTGGCAGGGCTCACATTTCAATGACTAGACAAGAATGTACATTGTAGCAAATCAGTGAGCAACTTCATTCAAATACATTCACCACTACTTTATAAAACTACAGGCAAGATAGTAACTTAGAACTGTCAAATATATAGTATCCAATGATATACTGTTTTTTACCAGTAAAGGTACCTTGTGTACCATATAACACTGAGAGAGTTTTGTGAAATATGCCTAACATAATCTGCTCAGGATGTCCATAACCAAACACAGCATTAGCTCTCAGTCTTAATTAGGGTTACTACTGCTATGATGAAACATCATGACTAAAGCAACTTAGGGAGGAAAGGGTTTATTTCCCTCATAGTTCCAAATAACAGTTCATCATAAAAAGCAATGGAGGCAGGAACTCAAAGCTGGGCAGGAACCTGGAGGCAGGAGCTGCTGCAGAAGCCAGAGGAGTGCTGCTTACTAGTTTGCTCTCCAAGGTTTGTTCAGCCTGCTTCTTATAGAACCCAGGACCGCCAGGCCAGGAATGGCACCACCCACAATAAGCTGGGCCCTCTCACATAATCATTAATTAAGAAAATGCCATACAGGCTTGTCTAAAAGCCTGATCTTACGGAAACATTTTCTCAATTGAGGCTTCCTTCTCTCTGATGACTTTAGTTTGTGTCAAACTGACATAAAACTAGCCTACACACACCTCCCCACCAAAAAAAAAGACCCTCTGTCCTTTTGACAGAGGATACTAAAGAAATCTTTTCAATTAATGCTTCCATTTTTGTGTAGCCCTGGCTGTCCTAGAACTTGCTCTCTAAACTAGGCTGGCCTCACACTCACAGAGACCTGCCTGCCTCTGCCTCCCAAGTGCTGGGATTGTGTGCCACCACCACCACCAGGCTTAATCAAGGTTTTCTTGGCAGAGTTTTGTAGCACTACCAACATGTTCGACTTCCACTTTCTGCTTAGAAAAATTAATGGAAGACAAATTCAATAACACAAAGCAAAACTTTTATGCAAATCATAAAACAGCCCAACAAGGTAATAAGCCTCCAAAGAATAAAAAGCAAACAAAAAGGACTGGAGAAATGCCTCAGTGGTTAAGAGCTGCTCTTCTTCCAGAGGATCCAAGTTCAATCCCCAGCACCCACATAGTAGCTCACAACAATCGATAACTATAGTTTCAGGGGATCTGACACCCTCACACCAATGCACATGAAATAAAATTAAATAATTAACAACAAAAAGCCAGGAGTGGAGGTAAGCGCCTTTAATCACAGGCGGAGTTCGAGGCAAGCCTGGGCCACAAGGGTAGTTCCTGGCAGAGAAACGTGTCTCGAATCCCCCGCCCCCCACTCCAGCCCCCAAAGGCAACCAAAGACTCATTACCACAACACTCACATATCACTTCAAATACAACAGTTGCACGATTCAGATTTGTTAACCTGGGCAATTGTTCCCTAACGAAAGGGTTCTTTTAACTTAAAGTTACATTTATTGTACATTTAAGATGGTATAGAACCAAGTATTTGGCCAGGTGCAGTTGCATATACAAGTAATCCTAGCTCTTAGAAGAAGACAAGAAGACTTGAAGGTAATCCACCCCTACACACGGGAGTTCAAAGCTAGCCTGGGCTACAGGAGATCGTGTCTCAAAGGAAAAACAAAATTAAATGGAACTGATAGCTTCTGCTGTAAACTTATTTTAACTTGCTTAAATTAAAAACTTCATGGCCTAAAGTTTCAAAAACTTTCTTTTAAAAAAGGTATCTTTTTACTGATCCGTTCTCCACAAGAAAATTAACTCCAGAGTCCCTATGTCCCCAATGTTTCCAGGGCAGTCCTGAGAGGGCCTTTTCCAGGTCTGACTGTATCTTGGGTGAAAGGACCGCTTCCTTTAATACGAAATGCAGTAATCAACCTAGAGGTTATATGAATACTGAGGCCAAATCACTGCCCGCAGACTCGCTGCAAAGTCAAAACTAGGAAGGGCTCTCTTGGCTCTAAGTTCCTCAGAGTTACAGGGTGATGCCATGTCCCGAGTCACCTCAGGCGAGCAGGAGTATTCCACATACCTGGAGGAAGCTGCAAATTAGCCGGTAGTTGGATTGTCGTGGTGCCGGGAGTTTTCACGGTGACTATCTGAGGAGCGGGCAGCCTAGGGCTGCCGAGTTTAGGAAGGGCAGTGACAGGAACCACTTTGGTCACTAGAGTCCCCACTGGGGCTGGCAAGGGCTGGGGAGCCACAGACTCCACGCAGACACTGACAGGAGCCTTAGTCACAGGGCCCAGGGCCACCGGGGTGCTCTCCACCCGCACGGGCAGCGCGGCGACCGGAGCCATGGTCACGTCCCCCGAGGCGCTTGAAACTACAGGAGCAGCGGCGCCCGCCGGCTCCGTGAGGCCCGCCGGCATGCCCTCGGAGACTCAGCGGCAGCGACGCTGCCCTTCCCGGAGCTGAGGCGAGGAGAGCCGGGGCGGGCGGCAGGCGACTCGAGTGCAGTCCGGGCGCCGCAGCATCGCGGAGCACACGCGCGCTCCGGGCCCGGCTGGCGGCGACACCGCCGGGCACTCCCTCAGCGGCGCTCACACGTGCGCGCTCAGCCCAGGTCCCGCGGCAGAAGCGCCCGGACCGGCAGCTCTCTCAGGGCGTCACTTCAGTTCCCACCCGGGGAGCTTTAATTCTGCGCTTCCCCGCCAGAAATTCAAAAATCCTACAGACCCGCAGAGTCCACACGAGCCCCACAAGCGCTCCGCACAGTCCCCGGTGCGGCTCCGCCAGCCATGTTTATATAGCCACGCGGAGCCCTTGCGCACGCGCTCTGGCGGCCCCCGCCGCCCGGGGCTTCCCTGAAGTCTGACCTTCTGATTGGCCAGCAAGAGGAATCGCGCTAGTGACGTCACGAGAGGCGGCTCCGGAGTAGCTCAGACTCTTCAGCAGAATCCGAAGCGCTGAGGCGCAGGTTCCCGGAAAGTCATCACGTGCGAGCGGCGAGCAGCGGCGGCTGACTTGCGACAGGGCGCGCCTCCACTGCCTTGCCCCGCCTAAGCGCCTCACGAAGCCTTCACTCGCCTCTCCTAGGATGTTATACATCAAGAAAAAAGTGCGGGGACCTGATTCTGGACGAGGTGGAATTCGGTAACTCAATCTCGCTTCGGGTTTGTCTAGTTTCTGGTTTTATTTTTTTTTCCGGCGTCACTGGAAAGCCTCGCAAACATTTTCATAACAGTAAACATTGGGAAAATCAAAACAGTGTATACTTGTATAGTTCTTAAAGTATTATAGACTTGAAATAGCTAAAACATAAACTGGAAATATTTTCTATTCCTCCTTACTGTCCACTTCTAGTTTACTTGTTTTTACTGAATTTAGTTTAGACGGGGTTTAGACTGTTTAGCTCTGGCTGGCCTTTGCCTCAGAGAGCGCTTTATCTCTGCCTCCTCAGGGCTAGGATTAAAGGCGCGCACCGCCACACCTGGATATTTTCTTTTTACACTGTAGTTTAGGATGATCTCGAGCTCATTCTGACTTGAAAGTGTGGTAATCTCGCCTCAGCTTCCTACGTACTAACCGTTTCATAGCGTATTGAAATTGCTAACTTCTTTACATGTCATCTTCTGGGAAACTAGAACAGGTCTTCTGATTCTTGTTTTGTTTTTTGTTTGTTTTATTTTGTTTTTTTGGTTTTTCGAGACAGGGTTTCTCTGTGTAGCCTTGGCTGTCCTGGAATTCACTCAGTAGACCAGGCTAGCCTCGAACTTAGAAATCCGCCTGCCTCTGCCTCTCAAGTGCTGGGATTAAAGGCGTGCTCCACCACTGATTCTTAATCATCAAATTCCAGCTCTAAGATCTTTTTGGAGGCGGAGAGGATGAATTCTGGAGACAGGGTTTCTCGCTGACTTTCCTGAAACTAATCTGTCTCCTCTCCCCTCCTCTCCCCTCCCTACACCCCTTTCCCCTCCTCTCTTCCCTCTCTTCCTGCAACAGCAAGTTTAGGAAGGCCAGTCAGTGCTACATAGTAAGACCCTCTCTAAAACAAAACTCATTAAATATTAACATTAAAAAACTCAGGACTCAGTTGTAAGCACACCTACTGTTATTTCAGAGGGCCTGAATTCAATTCCCAGCAAGCACTTCAGGCAGCTCACAACCTTCTGTAACTCCAGCTCCATGTCTGATAACCTGTCCACTGTGGGCACCAGAACTCATGTGCACCTGCCCACACAGAGACACATACATGTAATAAAAGTTAATAAAATAGAAAAAAAAATAAAATAATCATGGATGCGTAATGTCTGCCAAAGTTTAAAAAAACAAATCAATTGTATACTTTTTAAAGAGTTCTGAGAGAATCCCTTTGCTTCTCCTGTCATTCAAGGTAAGATTACAATAAAAAGATGATGGGCTAGGAAGCCACCCTTATCAGACACCAACTCTTTTTCTTTGACTTCCCAGACTTCCTATGACAGTTGAATAGGTTTTTATCACAAGTATTTATTGGGGGTGGGAGCATGCATACCACAGTGTGTGTGCAGATCTGGGAGTCAGCTATTTCCTTCAATCATGTGGGTCCTGGGTATTAAACCCAGGTCTATAGTAAACGTCTTTACTAGATAAACAACTGCACAAATGTAGAGTAGTATTTTGTAGCTTCCCAAAATAATTGTCAGTCTCATTCAGTTTTTCATCTTTTCCATCTCTGTAAACTTTCTGGATGTTCCTCACATGATACAGAATCTCCATACATGCTTCTTCCGCTGTATGTCTCACATACCTCATCCAGTACATGTGAAATCTCCGTCATGCTGGATGTGAGAGTGAACAGAGGCAGGAGGATGGAGAGCTCAAGACCAACTTTGCCAGTCCTTGTCTCAAAATAAACCAATCTTGTCTGTGGTTCAATTCATTTACAACTCTGTCCATCCCCCACCCCAAGCCTTCTACAGTTTTCTAGATCACATTGATGCTGACTTCCCCAACTGAAGTATCGTACTGTATACTGTGGCAGAATTCCTTGTGTGTAAATATATTTAATAAATATTTGACAAGAGATTGGATTGAATAAAGCCAAGCAACATTTAAGCAAAGCAAAAACAGTGTAGGCAACTTAAATTTTAGTCCTGTTTGTCTAAAGCTAAGTAGAAGAGTTAGCCTTGATTTTTTTTCCCCCAGCATAACCACCACACCCAGCCTTTTCTTTTTCTTTCTATTTTTTTTTTCTTCACCTTTGGTGAAAGCCTCCTCATGCTAGGAGAGGAAAGGTCACACCTACAAACACTGGCCACACATACTTTGTGGACCATGGCTTTTTCTTTTTTAATTATATTTTAATTACTGAGCTGGATGGTTTTGTGTCAACTTGACACTGACTAGAGTTATCTAAAAGGAAGGAGCCTCAATTGAGAAAATGCCTCCATAAGCTCCAGCTATGGAGCATTTCTTAATTAGTGACTGATGGGGGAGGGCCCAGCCGATTGTGGGTAGTGCCATCCTTGAGCTTGTGGTTGAGTTCTAAAGGAAAAACGGGCTGAGCAAACCAATAAGCAGAACTTCATGGCGTCTGCATCAGCTCTTGCCTTCAGGTTCCTGTCCTCTTTGAGTTCCTGCCCTGCCTTCCTTCAGTGATGAAGAGATATGGCAGTATAAACCAAATAAACACTTTCCTCCTTTACTTGCTTTTAGTCATGGTGTTTCATTGCAACAATGGAAATCCTAATATTTCTTCTTCCCTTTCCTCCCTCCAACACCTCCCATGTCCCTCTCCCCACTCTTCTTCAAATTCATGGCCTCTTCTTTCATCAGTTGTTACTGCACACATGTATATATTTGTATATACACATACATTCCCAAATAGACCCTGTTGAGTTTATATAGTGTTACTTGTAGGTAGGTTTTCAGTGCTGAGTATTGGGCACTGGACAACCAATTGCTGTGCTCATTCCTGGGGCTGGCCAGCCCTCTGGCTCCCAGCTTTACTGAGTTGCTTTAGTTCTTTGTGTAAGCTTGAGGCCTCATGGAATTTCCCTATCTACTTTGGCATGTCCATTGGTGTCATTCTGGTTCAGCTCACATGTGGGTGAGATTTCTATGCATGTAGCTCCTGACACTACTAGGAGAAATAATCTCACAGCATTCTGTAATACTTTGGCTCTTGCAATGCTCCCTGAGACTGAAGTACAAAAGTGATTTGTATCCACTGGGACCAGGCTCCACAACTCTGCATTTTAGTTGGTTGTGGTTTCCTTGATGAGAGGTGTCCACTACACTTCTTTGAGTATAAGGACAAATGTTCAGAGATTGTCCCTAGGGATTAATCTTGTTGAGTAAATTAGTAGCAGGCACTCCAATACGTTGCTTTCAGCAGCAATGAGTCATTAGGGTTTCCAGTACCAGGAATTGACTCCCTCTTGTTGAGCCAATCTTAAAAGAGGTTTTGGCTACTGTCAAGTTTTATCTCTTGCAGCTTTCCATACACTTTCTTTGTGTATATACCTGGTATTTTGACTATGATATGCCATGGGGATTTTCTTTTCTAGTCATCTCTGTTTGGTGTTCTGTGTGCTGCTTCTTAAATCTGTATGGGTATGTCTTTCTTTAGTCTGGGGAAGTTTTCTTTTATGATCTTGTTGAAAATCTGGTCTATGCTATGGACTTGGAGTTCTTTTCCCTTGTTTATGCCTATGATTTGAAGGTTTTGGGTTTTTTGTTTTGTTTTTAATTTCCTATGTGTTCTTTTGCTGTGTATTTGAAATGTTTTCATGTTCATTGCTTATGTGGTCTATTTTATCTTTGAAACATGATCTTCTGTCTTCTGTTTGGTTTTCTAGTTAGGCTGTTGGGTGTTTCAACTCATCTCCATTTCCGCTTGAGTCCTCCCTCGTCAGTGCCCCCTCTCTGTCGAGTTACATCTCAAGTCCTCACTGGTCCTCATCATTCTTCCGTCCATCCATCATCAGCCTCATGTTTATTTCTTGGGTGTCACTCTGATGTTTATTCTCCTTTAACTTTTTCTCCTTGACTTTACTGAGCTGTTTCTATCTTCTTTCAATTCCTTGATTTTTTTTTAAGAAGGCTTATGACGTTCTCTTTATTTTACTTTTTCCTGGAGTTCATCTAGGTAATTCTCATTGGCAAACATTTCTATAGGACTGGTAGGTTTGGGGAGATACTGCCTTGGTCTGTCATATTGTTGGTATTCCTGTGATGAGGTCAGAGCATGTGGACTTTCTTCATTGGTTTTAAGTTAGTTATGGAAAGAACAGTGTGAGAGGAAAGAGAAGTAGGGGCAGGGTGGGTGAAAAGAGGTTGGAAGTAACTTGGATGGAATGCAGTCAGGTAGGCAGGTATACAGGACTGGGCTGGTATACAGGATGTTTTCCATTTCAAGCTGGGTGTATGGGTGCTGACAGGTCTGAGTGAGAAGGCTGGGTGTGATGTGAGAGAACTCTGTGGTATGGCAGATCCTGGCCTAATCCTAGAGTTCCTCTACAGTGAAGGCAGGGAAGTCAGGATTAGGCTTGTACACTTGTGGGACTCAGGCTAAATCTTGTAGATTATGAAAAAGACATGGATGAAAAGGTCAGGATTAGCCACCAGACTGAAGAAGGATATGGGAAGTCTATGTGTGAAGTGGAATAGTAGAGACACTGCAGAGTTCCTGAGGGTAGATGAAGGTATGGCATGTCCAGGGAGAAGCCAAAGTGTTGGCTCAGGTGATAGAGAATGTGGTGGGATTAAGCAAGGACAGAGATTTAGGACCCTGCAGAAGAAGCCTGGAAGTCACTACTATAAGGTGCAGGTGGCCAGACGAGGCATGTGCATTCTTCTACATCTCTTTCTACAATCTGCTCTATCGTTAATCTAATGACGGGAAATTTCATTCTCTTATTCCCCAAAATATACTCCTCCCTACCTAGCATCAATAGCCACTGGCCTGAATTTGGAGTTACATTTCTTGTAAAAACTGAAACAGGATGCTTGGGGATAAAATGATGCATTTGTCTCTATATGTGAAAAAAAACAGAGGAAAACAAATCAGTTGACTTTATTATGATTATCTGTTAATATTTGTAAACATAATTGTCTTAGGGTTTCTGTTGTTGTGAAGAGACACCATGACTACATCAACTCTTATAAAGAAACACATTTATTTGGGACAGGCCTACAGTCCAGAGGTTTAGTCCATTATCATCATGGTGAGAAGCATGGTGGCACACCGGCAGACATGGTGCTGGAGAGTTCTACATCTGGATCCACAGGCAGCAGGAAGAAAAAGACGATGGACCTGGCTTGAGCTTTTAAAGCCCCAAAGCCCATCCCCTAGTTACACACCTCCTCCATCAAGACCACACCCACTAGTAATGCCACTCCCTGTTGGCCATGCATTCAAACACATGAGTCTACTGGGGCTATTCCTATTCAAACCACCACACTAATGATACTGAAGCATACTTCTATTTGTGTTGTGTGTGTTGAGTGTGCATGCAAGTAGTACAGATGTCATTTGCCTTGCAAATAAGGCACATGTCATTAAATGTCCAGATATCCTGAATAAAATAAAACTGTGAACAAATGCAAAATTATTTCCAATAATCCACTATTGAGGACATACAAAAAGAATACAGGTTAAACTGAGTAAATCCAAAGGCTAAAGTTAAAATTACTGAATGAACAAATTAAATTATTCTTATTGTTCATTTGAACTTCCAAGCACCTAAAATATTTTCTAGAAACCAATCAAAGTTTACTGTTCTGAGACTGGTGAGATGCTTGGCTCATCATCAAGTAAGGATGCTTGCCACACAAGCCTGACCACAAGGTATGATCACCAGAACCCACACAAAGGAAGAAGCAAAGTAACGTCACACAATTTTTCTACCTTTTAATGTGTGTCATGGCTCATGTGCCCCTACCTCTATCATACACACAAACACTAATAACAATAATTAATAACAAAATTTTAAACTTTAAAAGGGAATTAAGACCAACTAAACATGAAGTCTGCCTGAGAAAATCCTGAGGCTAAGTCTCTGATTACATGTAGCAGCAGATATTTTCACAGACAATACTTGGAACCTGGTGCATGGTGAATTTTCATCAATTCATTTAAATACCTCCTGCAACAAAGAACTCTTACAATATGATGTTCTGTCATTTTTTATTTAGAAAGGAATATGACCTAAACATTTTTAAAAGGGTTGACGGCATAACCCAGTTCCCTTTTTTATTTTTTATGAGACAGGATTTTACTGTGTAACCCTGGCTGACCTCAAACTCAAAATCATCTTCCCTCAATTTCCCAAGTGCTAGAAGTACAGGTGAAGGCCGCCAGGCCAGGGTAGTACTGCCCTCATTGTTTGTGTCCATTAATAGTTTAATCACTAAAGCTGTTCACCTCTCTCTTTCTCTCTCTCTCTCTCTCTCTCTCTCTCTCTCTCTCTTTGGAGACGGGTTTCTCTGTGCAGCCTTGGCTGTCCTGGAACTCTGTAGACCAGGCTGGCCTCGAACTCAGAAATCCGCCTGCCTCTGCCTCCCAAGTACTGGGATTAAAGGCGTGTGCTACCACTGCCTGGCCATGTAATCTCTTTTTAAGATTTATTTCTACTTCTATATAGTGAATGTCTATATGTATATATGTCACATGTGTACATATGCCTGCAGGGGCCAGAAGAAGACACTGAATTTCCTGGAGGTGAAATTCAGGCCAGTGTCAGCTGCTCAGTGTGGGTAAGGAAACAGAGCTCAGTTCTTCTAGAAGACCAATATACACTCTTACCGTCTTAGCCATCTCTGCAGCCACAGATAATACCTCTTAAAGAATGAACACGAATTGTCAAGCATGGTAACACATGCCTTTAATACCAGCACTCAGGAGGCAGAGATAGAGAGATCTCTGAATCTGAGACTAGTCTGGTCTACAGAGTGAATTCCAGGACAGCCAGGGCTAAACAGAGAAACCCTGTCTCCAAAAGCAAACAAATGAACAAAGAATGAACAGGAATGATTAACAGAGCATTTCTAACTGGAGACATTCTTCATGATAATTTCCGTTTTCTAATATTGCTACAGCAAATCTATAATAGTTGTATATTCAAAAATTAACGCCAGATTTTTGATAGATCCATGCATTTTAACTGAAGTTAAAATGTATATGTTGTCCCCAGTCTGTTCATAGCCCGAGCGACTTTACTGAGCCTCTGAATCTGGGCAACAGCAGCAGCTTGCTGCAGTAAAGCTAAGAAAATCATTACAAAGATTTCCAGAATTCTCTAACGAGAAAAACAAGCTTTTAAAAAAAATTCAAGTATTTATTTATTTATATTTATATTTTTATTTTATGTGCATTGGTGTTTTGCCTATATGTATGCCTGTGTGAGGCCATCAGGTCCCCTTGAACTAGAGTGACAGTTGTGAGCCACCATGTGGGTACTGCTCTGGAAGTGCTCTTAACTGGTGAGCCATCTCTCCAGCCCCACCTCACCCCTTTGGGCAGTATAATAATTTATTTTCATTTCATATTAAGGTAACAAAAGGAAAACATTTGTTATTTTTTCATTACTGTAACAAAATACCTGAAACAAGCTACCTAATAAAGAAAAGAATTTTATTTGGATACATAGTTCTAGAGATGCAAGGTCACAAGACCAACTCTGGTGTCAGCTTTTCTCCTAGCTAAGCCCTAAAATGGTATGTAGCACTGTATGGTAAAAGATGGAGTCCTCAGTAAATTTTATTTCTAGCTTTTAATTCATAATGAGATACATACAAATCACAGGGCAACAGTCCTCAGCAATCTTCATGTCCAAGCCTCATCCCTTTTGGAGAACACCTCCTTGTTACCTAAATGCTGAAACCTAAACTCTGGGTCCTCCTAATTGTAGAGTAAATGTTCCATCTCTTTAAAAGTGCCCTCATCCCACTTCAGTTGATACAATGTCTCACCTACCTCAGGTTAGCTGTTAGATAAACGGGTGATGATCTTAAACTTCTGGTCTTCCTGCCCCCACCCTCTACATGTTGTGCTTACTTTTTTAGAAGAATGAATTATTTATATTAAAAGAGAGAGAGTGTGTGTGTGTGTGTGTGTTGTGTGCCATGTATGATCAGGTTTCCTTAGAGGCAGGAAGGTGGTATACGGTCCTCTGGAGCAGATGTTATGAATTATTGTGAGCTGCTTGATATAGGTACTGAAAACTAAACTCAGGTCCTCCGGAAGAGCATCAAGTGCTCTTAAGCACTGAGCTGTCTCTCCTACTCCAAGGTACAATCAGGAGATACCACATTCATTATTTAGAACATGGAATTTTAATACAAAAAGAACTATTAGTAGTTTGGCACCTATAATCTCAGCACTCTAGAGGTGGAATGCAATCCTCAGCTGTTTACAGTAAAGCTCAAGGCTAGGCTGGGCTGCAGGAGGTCTTGTCTGGAGGAAGATAGCTTAGCTAGTAGCAAATGCTTAACTGTTAAAAAGAGTGAATTCTTTAAAGTGTCTGTATGTAACAAGTGAACAGCACCAAAAACCATTGCTGTACTTTGAGCACATTCATCCAAAGCCGCTCGTTGGGAATATACTCTTGGATGCAAGTGTTGAAAAGTGACCTGAGGAAGTAAGGGGACCACCTCAGGAACGGCCTCATGCTGTGTGAGGAATGCGTTATCTCAGTATGAGCCAGTGGTCTTGTCTGTCTGTCTGTTTAGTTTTGCTTTATCTTGCTTTGCATCTGTTTGTTATTGTTGTGTAGTTTAGAACATGTAAACAAAGCTATGTGGTGATGGTCTTTAATCCCAGCACTTGAGAGGCAGAGGCAGGAGGATCTCTGAGTTCCAGACCAGTCTGGCCTACAGACTGAATTCCAGGACAGCCAAGTGTACAAAGAGAAATCCTGTCTGGAAAATCTAAAAAGAAAACAAACACATGTAAGCCTCAGCCTTCCTGGAATTACAGGTATGTACCACCAACTGTGCCTTGAGTTAGTCTGTGTGCTATAGAATATAAAATGGCATCAGTGTCCAGAGTTGAGGTTCAGACCCCTTGAATGAGAGGTTAACAGTGCAAAAAGTTATGCCACAGGCAATGGGGTGATGTAGACAGATAAATATTTATGAAAGGAGGAGTGGAGAGGGGACATTCCCTAGGAATATAACTTGTATCACCACACTAAGTAATGATGGAGGGCTGGAATCCGGAAACAGTACTTACCTATGGCTATTGCTCTGCACTGTCACTCAGCGCCCTCTATTGACAAAGCTTAACATTTCACCAGCTAACAACAGAGAAAGGCTTTCTCAAGTCTTGGCCTGGCTCCTCCATCACAGTAGAGGGCACTGGGAAGCAGACGTACAGTAGAGATCAGAACTTCATAACTAGCACATGTGTTAACTATATTTTAAACCTTAAATGCTTTTAATTAAAAATATGTTTTCGAAGAATAGTGAGAACAGCATTGCCTCACATTTGTTGCAAATATCTTTAAGCCTGGCATAACAACAGCTGGATCTTTGCCTCTGCATTCCTTGTTTTTCAGTGTTATCTTGGTTCGAATATATGAAGAAAATCTGGCCTTTAGTAGATATGTAGTTGGAAAGGGAAAGAGTATTTCAATAGACTTTTTATATTATGATGGATAAGCAGAACTTGGCAAGTAGTAGTTTTTAAAAGATGAGTGGCAATATGGAAATTGAAATATCAATCATATTTTATACTCAGATACATTGCAGTTCTTTGTTTACATCTCTTTCTTGGTTCTTTAGGGCCTCAGCGTATGGTCGTGAAGTTGCTGCCCTCCTGTCTCTGTCCCCAGATTACTGTGATAACAGACATGCACCACCACATTCAGCTATGCTACTGAGGGGAGGATTTACTCATGCAGAGTTTCACTATAAAATGTATATTGGGAAAATACTAGTTCAGTATCCAAAGCCCACACAGTAGTCTCCTCGTGCCCCAGATCTCTTTTCAGCAGCTTCAGTTACTCGGAATCAACTGTAACTCAAAGAAATTAAATGGAAAGTTCCAAAAACAATTGGTAAGTTTTAAACTGTAAACTACTCTGAACAGCATGAGGAAATCTCTCTTCTTCCTGCTCTTAGGATGTGAATCACCACCTTGTCTGGCCTATCCTCACTATATATGCTTCCTGCTCATTGGTCACTTAGCCATCTCTGTTGCCAAACACAGCTGAGGGCTGTGGCACAGTTCTTGTGTTGAAATAGCCCGAATGCTGTAACCTAAAGTACAACCCTAGCCTGGATCACTCCCTCCACCTCAGCTAATTGCATATTTTACCATTTCATCACAAAAAAGGTAAATGTAGCAGGTATTATAAGAGGTCTTAGTTGCTTTAGTTACTTTTCTTATTGCTGTGGCTAAACACTTGACAGAAACAACTTGACGGAGTAAAGATTTATCATTTTAGTGCAGAGTTCCAGGGGATCTCAGTTCATCATTGTGGCAGAGGCCAAATGGTGCTCACCATGACCTGAGCCTCTGACAACCACCCCTCACCATGTTAGTGACGAGGAAAGAGAGCATAGACTAGAACCAGAGGCATGTACAATTAACCTTCAAGACCCCACCCTGAGTGGCCTACTTCTGCCTGATAGGCCATCAACACTGCCAAAGGCTCTACGACCTCAAAAACAGTGGCATAATAATATATTCAAACATAGGAACCTATACAGGAGAGTTCTCTTTCAACAGTAATGAAACAGAAGAAGGTATTTGAGAGGCCATATTTTGATACCTTTTATTATATTGGAGTTAGTTTTTAAAATCTATTTTATGTCCACTGGTGTTTTGCCTGTGTGTATGTATGTGAGAGGGTTTCAGATCCTGGAGTTACAGACAGCTATCAGCTGCCATGTGGGTGCTGGGAACTGAACCAGGGTTCTCTAGAGAAGCAACCAGTTCTCTTAACTGCTGAGCCATCTCTCCAGGTCCCTATACTGTTGTAATTGTTCTATTTTAATACTGATAATTGTTGATCTCTTATTGTGCCCAATTTATATAATGATTTAGTCACCGCCGGCGCTAGGAACAGATCACCCAGGAAAAAGGATGTTCTGTGTTTCTTCATAACATCCATCTCATGCATGTTAAAAACAAAAAAAAAAACAAAAAAGACTTATCCAGGTTTATCTCCAGTCAAGTGAATTCATTAGGGGTCACTTACAGGGATAGCTGTGTTTTTTCACCACCCCCCACCAAACTATGTTTTATAAGCTAACGTAGAATTGAGCAAACCTGGGATTACAGTGCACCTCATGTTGAAGCAGAAGAGGTAATTACAGCTCCTAGAGGTGGGAAATGTACATGCTCATGTAGACAACATCCTTGCTTTTATCAGGGATTGTGCTGTCTCAGGCTACCATCATCCAACTGTGGCTGTTTGCTGCGTTGGAGTTACTCCATCTAGCATTTGGAGGGTGTCTCTTACTGTACTCTACCCTTTCCTCTGGCTATTACATTCTTTATCCCCCCCTCCATGCTCCCTGAGCATTGAAGGAGTTGTCTTGTGTGCATCTCCTGCTGAGAGTAAAGCACTGAGCCCCAGTTCCTCAAGCACAGATACATATTTTTATATAAACACCAATCAAGAGCAATGCATCCAGCCACAAGGAATATGAATAAAACCATTCAGCTTTTTCAATGTCCATACCACAAAGCTAAAGGTGCTTAGGGCTAAGCAATTATTTCTCACTTTTCCAAATCTTTGATAGTGACTGTAGAATCATCACATTATCCCAGCAATTAAATAATCAAAACCATACTGCTTTAATTATTCCCTTTCACAGACAGTAAGTAGCACCAGTTTCCATTCCATGCACCATGTCCATCTTTCTTGTTGAAACACTCAGGTAGAGTCCTCTGGCTATGTACAGTGTGTCCTAGAAGCACTGAGAATATCTCACTTTAACGGAGACATGAGTAGAATCTCCTGGAGTGGAAAAGTAGGTGCCTACCTCAAAATAAGCCTGTCCTTTTCACTTTTTCTGTCCAATCTCTATATCCATCTATAGTCTAGTGTCATCTGTTGCCCCAGTGTTCATCAGCCTATGTGGACTATACATTAATGTAGTCTATATATTCATTTATGTGGAATCTTGGCTATCTGATCAGAGAAGTAAGTAAGTGGGTGTGTTGTGTATGTGTCTGTGTATGTCTGTGTTGTGTGTAATGTAAGATCATCTGCCTCTGGTGCAGGAAGCACTACATATGTGTGTCTTAGGGTTTTATTGCTGTGAACAGACAGCATGACCAATGCAAGTCTTATGAAGGACAACATTTAACTAGCTTACAGGTCAGAGGTTAAGTCCACTGCCATCAAGGCAGGAACATGGCAGCATCCAGGTAGGCATGGTACAGACAGAGCTGAGAGCTCTACATCTTCATCTGAAGGCTGCTAGCAGAATACTGGCTTCCAGGAAGCCAGGATGAAGGTCTTAAAGCCCACACCCACAGTGACACACCTACTCCAACATGGCCACACCTTCTAATAGTGCCACTCCCTGGGCCATGCATATACAAACCATCACACTGTGACATACCCTTCTTTCTTTTTTCCATCCTCTTAATTAGTGAACTGCTGTTCTGTCTTCGGTGTCTTTTGTAAACTTACCAAAAGAGCACTGAGTTTCCTCTCAATTTTATGTCATAGTATACCAATATGGCTCAAATTCTGAGACATTACTTCTGACATGCTGTAAACATTGTTTCTTTTTTTTATATAAAAAATTTTAGAAATGGAGAGAAGGTATGGTGGTTATGAGTGCTTACTGCTCTTCTAGAGGACCCAAGTTCACCCTCCAGCATGATTGTCTGATGGCTCACAATCATTTGCTGCTCCAGGGGATCTGATGTCTTGGGATCTCTTTCACTCACCTAAGAATGCTCATATAATTAAAAACAAGTATTTCAAATTTTCTGCAGTGAAGATATAGTCAGGAGATCACACATGCACACATACACAATTTGTATTTGTTTATATAAATACACACACACACAGACACACACAGACACACACACAAATTTACCAATATTCTAGTCCAAACTACATTTATGACAGAAGGAAACAAACTAAAACCATCAGTCTGTCCACAGTAAAGCACCAGGTCCTGGGGTAGCATTTCTACCATTTGGATTTCTAGGAGAATCTTTTATACGTGTTTTCCTTGTTTCATATGAGATGGAACATTCTGCAGAGAGCTGGCCAAGATAACAAGACTTCAGGATGACCTTGAAAAGTAAAACTATCAGTACAGACAAGAAAACACAGAATAGTGAGAAAATACACAAAGAGCCCCCAATGAATGTTTAAGTATTAACCCTGTATTTGCACATCAGAATGCAAATGATATCTGTTCCTCTGACGAACTGGGGAGATGGCAAATAGCTACTTTTGTCTGGAGGGCTAGGTGGGAGGAGGGGAGAGGAAAAGAGATGAGGTAGTGGGGGTGCTGGACAGAAGACTTGCTATTAGATCATGTAGAAGCAGGCTAGGCTCAGAGCTCCTCAAGATGCTCCCTTTTAACCATTCTACCTAGTCAGAGCTCCTGGAGAACACTATTATGTGCATATCCATTCTGTACTGGAGGTAGTCATCAGAGAGGAAGGAGCCTCAGTTGAGGAAATGCCTTTATGAGATCCAGCTGGAAGACATTTTTGTTATAGTGACCAATGGGCAAGGGCTCCGTGGGCTGGTGGTCCTGGGTCCTATGAGAAAGCAGGCTGAGCAAGCCATGGGAAGCAAGCCAGTAAAAAGCACCCCTCCATGGCCTCTGCATAGGCTCCTGCCTACAGAATCCTGTCATTTGAGTTCCAGTCCTGACTTTCTTTGACAATGAATTGTGATATGAAACTGTAAGCCAAATAAATCCTTTACTTCCAACTTGTTTGTCATGGTGTTTCATGGCAACAATAGACACTCTTAACTGAGACACCATTTAACTGGAACTCTTCTATAAGGATCAGTTGCCCTCTGGGCAGGCAGTCCAGCTTCAGGTGTCTCACTGTCTCCATCTGGGGCCACAAACTGATCACACAACTCTCCTGCAATATATGCTGTTTTCAGCAATTATAGCTTTAGTGATTTGGGGGCATCTCATTTTCACTCCGCTGACACAATTCACCTAAAAGACATGTTGATCCATAGCACAGGGGAGGACGGCCACCTTGGGATTTCTGCAAATGATTCATTCTGACTCATCTTTGGATGAGTTGCAACATGTGTCTGTTGTGTGACTTTGTTGGGGAGCTATGAAAGTTACAGTAATGTCAGTCTTTAAACTGAAACAATATCAGCTTCCAAAGAATCACTCAAACAGACTCATCAAGATGATTAAAATGAGTTCATTAAGGTTTACCAGTCAGAGCAGTAGACAGCTCTGTATGCTTTTCCCTCACTTACCAAGATCCTGTTTTACAGGGTTCTAAGTTCACAGAACTCATGCAAACATGGGCTACGAATACTACAAGCAGCAGAGGTGATTACCAGCTGAAATACCATGAAACAAGACAAAACTAGACTCTGGAAAATTATGTGTGGACTCTATCTTTACCCTTATAAATTCTAGCAATGTCAGATAAGAGAGTCTCAGCACAGGATAATTCCTCTGCTACTGTTTGCTATATAGAATAACTAATTGGAGGCTCTCCCTGAAATGGAGTCATTGACCATAACTCGGACAAGTCCCACTGCAAAAGCTGCCAATCTTAATCTGTATACATCTGTGTGTGTGGTAATGAAATTATCATCTTTGCCTGAAATGTGTTTGTGTGTATGTAATATGTATATAATTTTATATGTATGGGTGTTCTGCCTGCATGTATGTCTCTGTACCACATGAATGCCTGGTGCCATGGCAGCCAGAGAGGGTTTTAGATCCCCTGACACTGGAATTAAAGATGATGGTGAGCTGCCATGTGGGTGCAGTGAATTGAATTCAGACCCTTTGTGAAATGGCCAGTGTTCTTAACTGCTAAGCCATCTCTCCAGTGCAAACATATATTATTTATTTGAGACAAAACTCTCTTCTGACCTCTACAGCACTAGGCATTCATTTGGTTCAGAGACGTGTGTGTGTGTGTGTGTGTGTGTGTTTGAGACAAGGTTAAAGGTAGCATGGACTTGTCTCAAAACTAGGTGTGTAGCTGAGAATGATCTTTAATTTCTATTTTCCTAATACCTCCATCTTACAAGTATTAAGAATATAGCCAGGTGCCATTATTTCATTTATCGTAATATTGGGGACTGAATCTAGGACTTCATGCATGAAAGGCAAACGCTCTACCAACTAAGATACACTCCCAACCACCTTCATTTTAGAGACAAGGTCTCACAGAGTTTATCCTGTAGGACTTAAACTTGGTATTTCCTTCTGTCCCAGCCTCCTGAATAGCTGGGATTGTCAGCTGGCCTCACTAGACCCATACTTCCTTGAAATTTTGGTCATTGCTAGTAAATAAGATCAGCTGTTCTCCTTGAAGAGACAATTTATTAATTATTGTCATTTCAGAAATGATAAAAATTTGTTTGTCTCTCAGTACATCTTTTGATGGTGGTCTCAGTACATTTTTGATCTCAAAATGGTGGTCCATTAAAAAAGTACTTAAGCCAACTAATTCAAACAAGTACTCAAATGCTTCTCTTCAAACTTGTCTTCTTACTGTGATGTGTTCTCCATTTATTACACAGAATTCAAACATGTCATTTTTACTGACTCACCAATATTTTAAAAAATATATAATCATGTTTTGACAAAAGCTGTAAATTAAAGAAAGAAAATGTGCCAAGCATGGTGGCACACACCTTTAATCCCAGCACTCCAGAGGTAGAGGCAAGTGTTCTGTCTCTGTGAATTCAAGGCCTGCCTAGTCTACTAAATGAGTTCTAGGATAACCAGGCTGTAACACAGAGAAACCTTGTCTTGGAAAAAAAAGGAGAGAGAGAGAGAAAGAAAGAAAGAAAATGAAAATGAAGTCAAACAGTAGAAATAGCCAGATGAATGGACAGTAAGTATCCTATTATGTTAAAAACAACACCAATGATAAGATCCAAATGGTAAAGCTGGGCAGATGGATAATAACCTGACCTGCTATTGTTACAAACAACACCAATGTTAAAATCCCAGTGGGAGGGCAGGAAAGATGGCTCAGTCATTAGGAGCCTGGGTGGCTCTTCCAGAGGATCCAGGTTCAGCTGTCCGAGTTGGGGGCTCACAACTCCAGCTCCAAGGGTTCTGACACCCTCTTGACTGCAGGGGCACTGTACACCTGGTGCAGAGATGTACATATATATCCATATACATAAAAAGAAAATCAGTCTTAAAAAAATGGATCAAAAAGGGCTTTCGTTGTCATTTCTGGTTCTCTTCATTGCTAAGAGGTAAAATGCTGCTGCTGTTCCCAGTTCTAGACTCCACACTAGAGCAAAGCCTTTATTTCCAGTATCTTCAATGGATACCACCCAAGTGGATCTTTGCAACAAAATATCTCAACTGAAACTGGCATAGTGAAAACAGTAGAGTCATCAAAATTCAAGAACCATGCCTGATTTAGGCCTTCAATTGTCCCCGCATTACTAGTGCAGTATAAGAAACCTTACATGCATACTCATGCCTGTGTTTATACACAGTTCAAAGATAAGAACTATAATATACCAAATAAACATATTATTAAGGATTTCCTAAAGAAACAAAACTATGCTTTATATGATTTGAAGATGGTCACCATATCCATCTGCATGTTTCAGAATCAGACAACCTTGTTCAGTACAAGATTGAAGCCTCAAAAAGGGAGTTAGGCGACAGAATCTGGAGATATAGCTTAGCTGTTAATTGTACTTACTGCTTTTACAAAGGACCAAAGTTGAATTCCCAACACCGACAGCCATCTGTAACTCTAATTCTAGGGGGTTTTATGCCTTAGACTTCCATTAGCACCAGGCTGCCGGGAGCCAAACCCAGGAAACTACCTGCTGTCCTAAGAGAACCTAGGAAGTTACCTGCTGTTCTAGAAAGCCTAGTCAGTACAAGGTTAAGAAAGGACTTTCACAGGTCTCAGGTCCCAGGAACTTAAAGAACGTCTGGTATTTCCTAGGAGCGGTTATGACAATGGGATGGTCTAGGCCAATAAGCATATGGCAGTGGGATGGTCTAGGGCAATAAGCATTCAATAGTGGGATAGCCCTAAGCAATGACCCTCGCCCAAACTTCCCAGTTTGCTGTGTCTTTATAACCTGCCCCCCAAAATTAAAGTTTCCCAGCTTGATCAGAACCCCAGACTTGCTCTCATTCCTTGTGTCTCTTGTCCCTTCATTCTTTCGCCCCCTTCCCTAAGGTCACGTCGAATCCCCACAGGCCGGGGCAGTTGGCCCCCAACGTGTGCCCTTTGGGTCAGGGTCGATCGAACGTTGCTTCCACAGGGACGTCCTGCATGCATAGAATCGATGCTTCTCCGGAGAGAAGAGAGAAGATTCACATTGTGATCGCTGCAGTCACCCGCCTGTGAGATTGATCCGGTGACGGTAGGAAAAAGCAACGCAATCACCGGGACAAGCAGTAAGCAAACATGATTTGCTCTTAAAGGGTCTCAAGGAGTCCCTCAAGGCATGAGGAGTAAGGGTTAAGAAAAAAGGATTTTTTTAAAAAAAAAATTTCATTGGTAATGTTTCCCCAAGAGGAGACTATCGATGAAAAAATGCTACACCTCCTAAGGAGGAAATAGAAAGATTAAATCTTGAAGATGAGGGAGAGAAAAGGCTAAAGCAGTTGTCTGCTCTCCGGCCATGTTAACAAAAGAAAAGGAAAAGGCTATTTTAGAGCCCTCCTGGGAGCAGGAAAAAATCAGGAGACATCCTGCATTTTTTCTGGCTCATTCGGGAAGAGATCCTCAGTTCTGCTTTCTCTGTTTGTCTGTCTGTCCTTGGAGCTACAATCTATCCAATGTGTGTCAATTGTCTGTGTATTTGTTTCGTTGCTTGAATGTTGGTCCGTGTTTCATGTTTAAAAGAAAAATGGTTAAAACTATCTGCTGGTTGTTCAGCCCTTGATTCAGTTTTTAACTAGTTTAAAAGAGAGAAAGAGAGAGGGAGAGGGAGAGGGGGAGGGGGAAGGGGAGAGGGAGAGAGACAGAGAGAGAGAGAGAGAGAGAGAGAGAGAGAGAGAGAGAGAGAGAGAATAAAAAGCAGTTTCAATTGGCCTTTGGAGCCCTGCACCTATGGTTAGGAGTCTAACACAGCATGGGGAAGCCCTGCCACAGTCTCATTGATGTAAAAGCCACTCTTAAAGGAGCCAGCAGGTTTTTTTTGACTTCTATGATAAGGAGCTGATGGTTTGTTTCTCCTAGAAAAATCTGTGACTATGATTATTGACAACAGCAGGTAACTTCCTAGGTTCTCTTAGGACAGCAGGTAGTTTCCTGGGTTTGGCTCCTGGCACCAGGCATGACTGCAGTTCATAAACAACCATTCAAGAAAAACACACATTAAAAAAAAAAATCTAAAAGGGGCGGAGGACCAATGGTATGTCCAGTCTAAGACTGAAATTCAGAACTCCCTGTGTTGTTGGTGTCAGTCCTCAACTGAGGCTGAAGATGGATGTGAGTCCATAGACAAAGGCAACAGAAGATTCACAATCTAGTGGATGGTGCCACTCACACAAACGAAGCCCCTTCAGCTGCTGTAGAATTGTCTCTGGACACTTACAAAGACACTCTGAGAAAACTGCTTACTAGGTATTTCCTGATCCAGTTAAGATGGCAGTCAAGCTTAACTATCATACCTACCACTCACTTGGAGAACTTGTAAAAAACAAACAAACAAAAAACCCTCCTTTCCATTGTTTTTCTCATTTTTAATAGATACTGCCTTACTCTATAATGAGGAAAGAAATCCTAGCCAGTACTTATATTTTTGTTGTTGTTGTTTGTTTTGAGACAGTGTGCTTCACAATGCAGCTATGGTTGTGCTGGCACTGACCCTGTAGACCAAGATGATTTTAAACTCAAAGAGATCCACCTACGCCCAGCTATATTACTTTTTAATTAATAAGACTGGAAAGATTTTGGATTTTCAAGCTTTACATGAATGGATTTATAATATTCACTGAGGTCTTACTAAATATCTCCTATGTCCTGGGCACTATTCCAGGCTCTGGCCATATACCAGCAAATAAAATGACACAAAAGTTACAATCCTAGTTGTTCTGCAAGTCTATACAATCACATTGTACAAACACATTAGTTGGTTGGTATTAGGTTGGGGAAATGACGTGTTCTCTTACACACGATAACCCCATGTATAAGGTGGAAGTGTATAGCAATTAGGAAGTTGTGAGCATAGGATAGCATATTGTGTACTTGCCACTGTGACAGGTGCCTAGCAGAAGGAATTTAAAGGAAAAGGGTTTTATTTTAGCTCATGGCTTCAGAGAGTACGTGTGTAGATGATTACTTGGCTCTACATTTCTAAGAGTGTTGTGAGGCAGACCATCATGGTGGCAAAGGGCTGTGTGGATAACTGTTCACCTCTCATCAGACACAATAGACAAATGGAAAGCAAAGGACAAGGTATGTGCAAGGACCCATCCTCAGTGACAATTCCTACACTAGGTTCCATTTCAGTGAGTTTCTAGAATTTTCCCAATAGTCCTAGCAGCTGAGGGCCATGACATGAGCCTATGACAGATATTTCATCTTTATACCATAATGGTGGGGTATAGAGGAATGTGGACAGAATTCTCCAGCTCTGAGGCTAAGAACATGCTCAGGGCACACAAAGACAGTGCAGCAGCTTGGTAGGAAAGAGGAGAAGAATGGCAGGAAATGAAACAAAGCTGTCTATGAATGATTTGGGCAAAGTCTCCTCAGGGTTTGTCAGAATCCTGGGATCCATACATCCAGTACCAACATCCCCAGACATTTGTGTATATATTACATCATAAGAAGCAAGAAATTATGTATATTGGCTTTGGCATTTTAACATTCTAAGCTTAAGATGGAGTTTAGTTTTTTGCTGTCCTCCCTCTGAGCACTTGGTTCAAATCATGCCTTCACAGTTATTTCTGTTTTATTTTGAGAAAAGTACTCACTAAACATCCAGGTAAGCAAGCCCTGAATTAGCAATTCTCTTCCTCAGTCTCCCAAGTTCAGGTAAACAGGTATATCTGACTACCATTTGCAGCTTATAAGGAATCTATGTAGCTGGGCACTTGGGAGGCAGAGGCAGGTGAATTTCCGAATTCGAGGCCAGCCTGGTCTACAGAGTGAGTTCCAGGACAGCCAGGGCTACACAGAGAAACCCTGTCTCGAAAAACCAAAAAAAAAAAAGAAAAGAAAAGAAAAGTTTGTATTTCTGCCAAAACATTTTTGGGATTTGGGTCGAGATGGCATTGAATCTGAAAATAGGTTTGGACTGTACCCTAGGAGTATTGTCTTCCAATCGAAGTATAAGTATTAACAATAACATTTCATATTTTTCAGAGTGTGAATCCTTTACTACATTGGATAGTACATTCATTCCTAACTATTTCTCCTTTGTAATGCTATCAGAGGTAAAATTGTTTTAATTTTCTTTGGGATTATTTATTGGTAGTTTAGAGAAGTGGCCCTATTAGACTAGCTGTGGCCTTGTTAGAGGAAGCGTGTCACTATGTAGGCTGGCTTTGAGGTCTCCTAGCTCTCAAGCTCCATCCAATGAGGAAGAGACCCTCCTCCTTTCTGTCTGCAGAAGACAAGTTTCTTTCTGTCTGCCTTCCAATCAAGACAGAACTTCCAGCTCCTTCAGCACCATATCTGCATACATACCACCATGTTTCCCATCATGATAATAATGGACTGAACCTCTGAAACTGTAAGCCACCACAATTAAATATTTTCCTTTATAAGAGTTGCCTTGGTCATGGTGTCTCTTCACAGCAATGGAAATGCTAACTAAGCCAGTAGTATAAAAATACACAATTCTTTTTGCAGGTAAATTCTGTAATGAATCACACAGGATGCTAGAACTGGTAAATAGCATCTGTGAACAGGAAGGGTCTTAACTGCCTTCCCTCTGTCCCCCTCTCCCTCTTTGCCTAATTGCTTGGGCTCTAACTTCCAACATAATGAGGAATAAAAACAATCAAAGCAGGCATCCTTGATCATAGAGTTTTTATTTAGTCTTCCGACATTGATTATGATGTTACCTTTGACTCCTTCAAAATGTTCCTTTAGCATATTTTAGAAGTTATCTCAGTTCACTGTCTTTAATCACAACTGATTTTCTGTAAATGTCCCTTAATGTGATAGCTTACTGAAGATAGACACAGGAAAATCGGGGGCTTTTGAAACCAGAAAAGAAAAATAAAAAACAAACAAAACACCAAAACAAAACTAAAAAACAAAACCCATCCAAATCAACAACCTCCCCCCCAAAACTCCAACAACAAAATGCAAACAGTTGTAGTTCCTAGGTGTTTGCTTTGAGGACTGCTTGCTGTCATCAACAGATTTGTTACTGAGAAAAAAACTTCTTCATGGCTTAACTGATAACAGCAGCCATCATTGCCTAAATACATGAGAAAAAGGGAATTCTTCCAAATGTATCAGAATCTGTTATAAATCAATGAGAACAAAGCCAAACCCTATCTGAAAAGTAAAGCAAAATATACAATTAATACCAATGACGAAATTCAAAACCTTAAAAGGATGCTTATTTCCGCATATAACAAAGTCAACTCAAAACTGGACTTTGTGGCAGAGTCTGAGGTTATACTGTATCAATTTTGGTTCAACAGTGAAGCTAAGCTACTGAAGGCAGAAAAGCAGGACTTGTGGGGAGCAGACCTCCCTGAGAGCTGAGGGAGAGGCCCTGCTCTCAGGTAGTAACTTCTGGAAGGATGGTAGTCCATTCACAATAAGAAAGCTAGATGTGAACGGGAGGAGAAGGACCCACCAGCACATGCACCTTTTCCACGGTCCTTGACACCCATGACTTTTTAAGAAATTGATGTTGTCAGACCTAAAGAAGCATACATGATAGTCCAGTTGCCAGAAATCTGAAGGAAAAGAACAGGAAGATTTGGAGGAAGTGAATAGCCACAGCTCTTTCTACACCAACTAAGGGAGTGAGCCCAATGTGCACCAACCCACAGTACGCTGCTGCCCTTGCCTTTTATCTTGCACAGATTTCTCTTGTAGTCATCCCTACTGTGAAGCCATATAGGGAAGGGAAAGCAGAGTCACATCCCCAATCTGGCTGAGCTGGCCACAGAACCACCACAGCTACAATGGGAAGAGTGAGAAGGATTGTTTCCAGAAGCTCAGATTTTTGTAATTGCAATTCTAATTATTCTGATGGGTTCTTTTAAAAATTCTTCTGCATATGTGAAACATGCATCTTTCGTTGCAATATTTGCATTAGTAAATGTAAAAATATGAAAACAAATGTCTATGTAAAGAAATCTGGTCAATACACTAGAAAGAATGACGCAAGTGCAGAATGTTACTCTCTGCCTTATACACTGTTGGAAAAGAAAGGTAGAAGCTGTACCTAGTAACGCTATTTGTGTTAAGATATATTATTTACCTCCTGGCTGTAACAAAACCTACTCACAGAAAGGTTTATTAGGGCTCACAGTTCAGGTGGATAACACACCATGGTGGGTGGGTTATGACAACAGAAGACTAGATGACTCCCACATTGTTCTTACCATGCATAGTCAGGATGCAGATATGTTTGTACTCAGCTCATGTTTTATTTCTTATTCAGCTTGGGTTCCTAGCCCATGGAATGGTACAACCTATGCTTTGTATGAATCTTCCAACTTAACCGAATTTGGAAAATCCCTTACAGGAATGACCAAACAGCTGTCTCTTTGATGAATCTAGATCCTGTCAACTTTATAATGCAGACAATTACAAATTCAATTCTTGCCAGTGGACACCCAAAGATCATACTCTTAAGACATAACCTGTTTAGCCCTGTCCCCATAGGCTTGTAGCTCATACCTGCATTGACTTCAACTTCCAAAGTCTCTAGAATCCTTAGTTTCTGCTGTAGAGTTTTATGTCAACTTGACACAAGCTAAAGTCATCTGAGCCTTAAGAAAATGATGACTAGTGATATGGAAGTGTAAGCCAAATAAACTCTTTTCCTCCCCAACTTGCTTTTTGGTCATAGTGCTTTATGCAGCAATAGAAACCGTAAAACACATTACACTGTCCAAAGGTTCAAGTGTAGATTTTCTTATAAGACTCATGATCATGACACCTGTACAATAAAACCAAGTTACACAGTTCCAATAAACAATGGTACAGACTAAACATTTCCATTCCAAAAGGGAGGAATGAGGGCAAAACAAAAGTTCTGGTGTCCTGACTCCAGCAAGGCCACGTCCTACAGTTCCATAACTTTCCAGAACAGTGCTGCCAGCTGGGGACCAAGTGTTCAAACACAATGCTGTTTTCTCTTCAGTCCTGTTTTCAAGAGTCTTCCATGATACACAGAGCTGGAGTGCAGCCCCCTCCTCCTATAAAGGACTGCCACCTTATGAATAAATGGCAGTTCCTCACTTTTTCTGTTTTATCTCCTTCTTTTGTTCTCAAAGACATAAAATGTTTCATTTCCTTTTTAAAAAATCTGATATTGTATGCTACATTTCATTTTTAAAATTCCAAAACCATTAGCAACATACCCTTTGTTAAATTCACAGGTTGGAAAGGAAATAGACACTTGACACTCATAAATTTGTAAGACTGGATGCAACCATAAGACATTTTGATCACTTTTGGACAGGATCAGATCTTGTCCAGTTCCCTGTTTGCTCAGCATGTATCCAATGAGATTAGCAGTGTATGAAGGTCACTTCAAGTCACTGTGCCTTCAGCTTTCTTAAAACCACATATTTTGGTGTGTACACTGTGTTTGTGCTGTGAGCATGGCTGACAAAGAAGGAAATCAGGAGATCACTTCCAAGATGGAAAATCTGTCAGATTCAGCATCTACTTCACCTGATGCTCCTCAGACTAGTGAGAATCCACCATCACCCCCGACTTCACCTGACATTCCTAAGATCAGTGAGAATCCATCATCACCCCATTCAAATAGTTCAGGAAAGCAACCTATTACTGGAACACCTAAAGAGAGATTAAAGAAAGCAGGGTCCTCATCTCAGTCTTTTTGTAGTGTGGTGAAGAAAATGATCAGACCCTTCCAGAACCAGGAGAATCTTCAAAAGAAGAAAATTGTTCAAAGGCCCAAGAAAGCTTGAAAAACAAAGACAGTGAACCTGAAAAAGAGAGCTCAGAGAGTAAAAATGCATGTGACTCTATGTCACCTGACACTGGGTCTAGTGCCGCCCAAGAAGATGCTGAGACTAAGACGACTAAACAAAGTTTAAAGGAAGAAGAAGCAAAATTGACTAGGCAGGTTCAAGAGAAGGAAGACCTTCTTCGGAGGTTAAAGTCAGTCACGATGTACAGGATAAAGAATGACGTGACTGAGTTAGAGGATGTAATAAGGAAGTGGAGGAAATGTGGCCCGCTGCTGCTGCGTAAGCTGCAGTCGATCATGTCTGAGGATGAGGATGAGAAACGTCAGTTTCATCGAGTTGATCGACTACTATGGGATAGATGACAAATTGCTGCACTATAATAGACGTGAAGAAGAATTTATAGAGGTTTGATACTTTTTTGGGTTTTTTTTTCAGGCTTTTCCCCCCTTTCTTCTTGGGGTGATGGAATCATACCCAGGGTCTCAAAAAAAATGTGCTCTGTTCCTGAGCTGTACATTTGGCCCCTTTACAGAATATCTTAGAGAATGGCAATGAAAAGAGAAATGTTGGCCGGGGCGGTGGTGGCGCAGCACGCCTTTAATCCCAGCACTTGGGTGGCAGAGGCAGGCGGATTTCTGAGTTCGAGAGTTCGAGGCTAGCCTAGTCTACAGAGTGAGTTCCAGGACAGCCAGGGCTATACAGAGAAACCCTGTCTCGAAAAACCAAAAAAAAAAAAAAAAAAAAAAAAAAAAAAAAATGAAAGAAAGAAAAAAAAAGAGAAATGTTTTAAAGGGAAAAAAAGCTCTCAGCTGTTGTGGCTTGGAGGAACGTTGAACAGTTTGGGATATTCTGACACAAAATTATAAAGTGAAGCTTAGTATTTTGGATATGTTTGCTAAAGAAAATATTTAAGTGTAAAAAATTAAAATTGTGTTTAAAAGGAAGTTTGGATAATTTTAGAAACCAGGGTTAATACATTGATTTGGGGGGTGGGGCAAGAGGTTTTATATTCAGTATTAAAAAGTAGTCTGTTGACTGTCTAAACCTCAAGTGGCATAAATGTAACCTGCCCTCCTAAGTTGATGGACCTATCCTCATCTGCCCAACATATCTGTCTGCTAATCTAGCAACTAATTAAACTTACATGGCTACAAAAAAAAAAAACAAAAAAACCACACATATTTTGTATGATAATGCTGTTTCCCACTCCTGGAAGTTTGCTCTTTTGACTTAGGAATTGAATCCACTTTGAGTGTATATGTGCAAATATACATATATGTGCTATATATATATATATTTTTTCACTCACTGTGGGGTCTTCCATCATGTGTCAAGGAGATGCACAAATTGAGTTCTTCACAAGCAGTTAGATAGGGTAATTACTTTACCCTTTTCTCCCAATGTTCAGGCCTTTGAAGGAGTCACTCTATATAAGTTAACAACTTTACAAGTATTTTATTAAGTCACACCATAGGTAAGCTGTCAGAACAAAGATGAGTATGATCTGGAACCCAGCCTTAAAGCTCTATACAGCCTTTAAATTAGAAGAGAAGACAGACAGAGTTTCACAACATTAATCCCAAATGAAATTACTGTGACTTAATGTCCATCTTCCCAATACATAGTAATAAGGACAAAAACTAAGTCTAGCTGGGCGTGAGGGGACACATGTGTGATCCACTGAGAGGTTGAGATCAAAAGATCAGGAGTTCAAGGTCATCCTCTGGCTACAACGAGTATTTGAGGCCTGTGTGGGCTACATGAGATCCTATCTTAAAAAAAAAAAAACCAATAAGCTGAGCTGCTTCTTGCCCCTGTATTTTTAGCATTGATCACACTGCCTAACTTACAATCCTTCTGCCTCAGCCTCCAGAGTCAGCACATACAGATTTTATCAAATTGCTGACACCTCACCTACACACTGATGTTCTTACCATCCATCAAGAAGCGCAGCTCAGGGCTCAGTTTATTTTGAGATGACTAGCTCCTTAGCTAACAGAGAAGACACAAACTTTAAAAAATTACTAACTTTAAAAATCATCTTCTTTTCCCCTAGAATTTGCTTGTATGAAGAAAAGCAACAACACTATGCAAGTTTCACAGTGTAGTATCAGACTTATGTGGAACTGAGGAATTTTAAAGAAAACCTTCCCATTAACCTATGTTTGAAAATAACTGACATTCTTGAAGATGAACATAGAAAAACTCAATGGTTGGTTCTAACTCACTGATTTCTTCTAAAACCTCAGGAAGAAACTGTAATCAGCAGAGAGTGTGAGCTTCTAGTGATCCTCGGTACTAGGTTGACTTCTTTGACTTTTTCTTCTCTGCTTCGTCCTTTTCCCTTTCTATTTCAGTTACCTCCAATTCAATTTCTTTGGCACTAAACATCTGAGAAAAGAAAACATAAAAAACATGTAGCAATACTTGAATATTTTCTGTCTGTAACTTTCTGTCTTATAACCTCAGAATGCCACAAAATACCTCAATAAATACAAAGTGATGCACTTGGACCTAATACATTAAATTTAGGCCTGTAACATCCAGTAGCATTGCAAGGCAGGGCATGATACTTCCTTACACATTCTGTACATGCACTACCACTCTGTGACATGTGAACACCACGCTTATTTCTGAGAACTCCCTCTCCTTGATCCTACTGTGTGCTTCTCTTACATAGTTCAGCCATTGCTATGACTAGCATGTGAAAGGTCCCCACAGACTCAGGTATTTTGGGTATTTGGTGCCAACCTGGTGTGGCTCTTTTGGAAAGTAGTGGAACCTTTGAAAGGTAAGGGCCTTAAGTTTTATAACTTCTTGTCCTGTTTCTACTTCCTATTATAGGGTATGCATTAGGAGATGAGGAAGGAGTTCTTGCCCAGATTGGGGAGGAGGGAGCTGGCAGGCAGACAGACAGTGTAAGTGCATGTGTGTACACACCTGTAGAGATAGTATGAGAAGACACTCCTTACTAGAAGCTGACTATACCAGCACTTGGTCCGGAATTTCAGGGCTGAGAGAAATATTTTAGTAGTAAGCCACCCATGCTACAATATTTCTGTGAAGGCCTCCCCAACTAAGACAAGCTTATAGTAATGATACAGTTTCCAATTAAGGAGTAAACAGCATGTTCTAGGAACACAGAATGAACCAGGCAAGGAGATCTGAGCATAGCATAGCTTGTCCTTTATAATGGTGTCAAAGGAATAATCAGCTGACTCTGTAGAATGGGGAAGAGAGTCTGAGACACATTTTTCCCAGAGCTGTTGAGTTCACTATCAACAGCATCTGACAACTCAACCTCTTGCCTCACCCTTATGTGGCAGTTCCAACTTTTTCCAGCATGGCTGAGACTTTTAGAGCCTGCATATCATCCTCAACCTTTATTTGGGCATCAGGGTTTCTTTCTGAATTCCACCTTTAAAACTGTTGACATTGTTCACAAGATATATTCTGTGCTTTTTTTTCCCCCTTTTAAGCAAATATATTTTCCTTCTGTTTACTATTATTCCTTTATTCCTCTGTTAGCAGTCCATTTTATTTACGTTTTTGCTTGGGTCTTGCTACTTTATCTAGACATTATAGAAGCTTGGTTAAACAGGCCAAGAATCAAACCCTGGTATTTTCTACTTCTGTATGTAAGAACACATACAGATTTTATATTTCCTTTTTGTTTAATGATACTGATTGAAATGAGTACAATTCAATAAGAGTCTACTGCATAGCACACTACCATTTCATAAAATATGAAATAGTTAGGCTGGAGAGATGGCTCAGGGGTTAAGAGCACTGCCTCTTCTTCCAGAGGTCCTGAGTTCAATTCCCAGAAACCACATGGTGGCTCACAACCATCACAGGCAGTGAAATCTGATACCCTCTTCTGGTGTGTCTAAAGAGAGCAATGGTGTACTCATATACGTTAAATAAATAAATAAATAAATAAATAAATAAATAAATACAATCTCTTTTTAAAAAGGAGTATTAAATAGTTAATAGAATTTTGGTGGTGGTGTGTGGGTGGGTGGGTTTGTTTTTGTTATTGTTGTTTTCTGAGTCAGGGTCTCACTATGCCCTGACTTACTACGCCAGGTCTTAACTGCCCTGGAACTCACTATGTAAACCAGGCTGTCTTTAGGGTGCTGGGATTAAAACTATGCCTGTCCTATATTTCTTTGAGGTAGACGGTCTTGCTATTTCCTGTCTTGAATTCTAAGAAGAAATTGAGCATCTTTGGAATTACTCCAGTTGTGGTGAGATAGCCACTAGGCAAGACTTGCCTCTTTTCATCTACAGACAAATTACTGTCCTGAATAGGACACACTTGCAGAATAGTCGACTGATTATATCTGCTAAGACAGAGTAATCAGCCATTAATAATTCTGCATCACTAGGTCTGTCAGATGATCCTGGGGCAGAAGGCTGAAGATCAGATGCTCCAACGTTTTGTAGTAAAGGGACTGTCGAGGTATTCAGTGGTCTCTATAAATTGACCAAGTTTTAGAAGCTATGCTTTGTGTTTCCCATCATTTCAGTTAATTCAGTCATTCTGGATTTCTGACAGGGTTGAAGACTTATAGTCTCATAGCCAATCCCGGCTATTTACTTTGAGAGAAAAGATTTGAGAGGATGGTTTTCAGCTGACATTCATTCTAAAGCCAAGAAAAAAGCCAGGTTTAGAACTAAGTCTTTTAGTTAGGAGAGATGACAGAGGTTCTGGTTAGTCAACAAAATGATGGACTGGGTATTAGGTCTATCTTGTACCTTACTGATACAAATTGGAATAGTTATGCTCTAATTGTATTCTGAGAGAAAAGTTTTATCTTAACAGGAAGGGTGATATGTAGGAGGAGCTATGGTGGGAGGAGTAAGGAGAAGAGGAGGAGTAAGGAGAGGAGGAGGAGCTAGGAGATGAGAGAGGGGTGGGAGGAGGGAACATGGAGGTGAATGTTTGCATGTCTCCGCCAGTCAAAGGTAGTTGGTATATCTAGGTTGGGTATTGGGTTGCACTTCTGATTGTATGGTTATCTTGTTATTGAGCATTACCAAACTTATAAAGCCTTTGATTAACATTTAAAAAAATAAAAGAAGAAGAAGAAGGAGGAGGAGGAGGAGAAGGAGGAGGAGAAGAAGAAGAAGGTCTTGCTATGTAGACATGGCTTGCTTAGAACTTGTGATCCACTGCTTTGGTCTCCCTAGTGCTAGTATGATAGCCATGTATCATCATGATAGGTTATACAGCAATGCTTGGATGGAATAATTATTAGCCTCATTTTGTATACAAGAAAGCTGAAAACTAATGATGGGGGCAATTTGCTCAAGGTGATTCTGTGAAAAGAATTGATTGCTATAGTGTCGACTCAGGTCAATACACCTCAGCATGTTAAAGTGGGTCTACTAAATTCAAAGTGCTCTACTCACTATGCTGACGTGTTACATGCAATGGCACTATAATTTGCTTCCAGACAATGTACCCTTCTACCACTTGTCAACAATTTATGCATAATTTGTCTATGTATGTCTACCCCAGCAGGGTAAGATCCTCAGAACCAGAGGAAAAACCAAAGTGATCAGAAAGTATGGAGGTGCTCTCATGGAGCAGAGGTATGCAAGTTCCTGCTCTCTGGGTGGGTAGACTATAAGGGATCCTACTGACAAGCATAAACACTAAATGGGCAACCTGTATAGAGCTCTTATTATCTCTAAGTCTTCACAAAGCTAGGAGTATGCCTCTGCTTGCAGTAAGCTAACAGACTAGCAACTCTCAGCCCCAGAGATCGCTGTGGTGTCAATGGATGGAGAATGCTTGCAATGGCAATTCACAGGCACCAACAGCATTTTAACATCTATCAAACTATGCTAGTAGTATCTCTACCTTGGCCAGTAACTTACCTTTAAAGGTTGATCTCTTCGTATTATAGCCAGTTCAATGTTCTTTCCACCAGACTGGACAACCTAGTGTAGAGCAAGGACACATAAGGACTTCTTCAGCTGACATGGGTACAGCTCAGTGGCTCAGTGTGTGCCTGGTGTGTGTGTGTGTGTGTGTGTGGCCCTGGGTTTGAGTCTTAAACACTATAAACAAACAACAACCTACTTCTGAAAATTGAAAATTGTGTATTTAATGAACAAAACATAGTAAAGAAACCCAAAACAAATGCTCAGAACACAGTTTAAAAGATCACTCACTTCAAGCAAAGCTCTTATTGCTAGTTTGATAGCTTCACTATCATTTGAAATTGCATCTTCTGTGTAATTTTTTTCTAGGAATTCCCGGACAGTTTTAGCACTCCGGCCTATTGCATTTGCCTAGAAAAATTAAAACAAAATTATTGATACAAATGGATTTATTGTTACCATACATGATCAAGCTTTTGGGGTTTACTCCAGTGTTGAATAATAATAGAATCGTAAAGTGAAAATTTGACAAGCATTTTAGAGAGTCATTTGTTATTACATGATTAATCCATAGTATCATCTCTAAATCTTCCATAATTCCTTCCAGATCAACCTTCACTTCCCTAAAATCCCCACGTTTATGTCCTCTTTTGAAACAACCTACTGAGTCCAATCTGTGCTGCCCATATACACTTCTGGATCAGCCACTGGAGCGTGGTTACCCACCAGAACCACACCCTGAACAAAAACTGGCTCTCCATCACCTGGCCACAGCTCTCAGTCAGTATGGGGATCATGAGCTCTCATCTGCTAGCACCCATGGTAGAATGTGGACCTGGTGGTCTTGTGCAGATAGCCAAAACTGCTGAAAGTTTACAAATACAGCTGTCCTGACACATTAAGAGGACAGTCACCATGCAGTCCAGTCCTCCTGACCTCTGTGCATAATACTTTTCTGCCCTCTCCTTTGAAATTGTTTTCTGAGCCTTGGAGGGAAGTGACAGATGTCTCATTTGTAGCTGAGCACTCTATGGACACTTAGGCTCAGCACTGGAATCAGCTGTGAGGCCACATAAATTACCACCCACTGCACAAAGACGCATCTGTGGTGGAAACATTTGTAGACGGTATTGTTCTTTGAGTATGTATAAGTATGAATATGTGCCCACAGAAGCAAAAAGACTCATCACCTGAAATGGGCACAGGGAGCTGAACTCAGATCCTCTGCAAGGACAGTATGCACTCTTTACATCAAAAGTAAACCCTTCTGCCTGGCTTAGTTATTGAGACTAATTTGCTTCTCATAAGATTTTGTTAGCTGGTTGCTTCCCAGATGTATATAGTGGTTTATTAGAAAATTTCCCTGGGTCCTGAAAGTCTCACAAGCTCATCTCACAGGGACTCACCTGGCCACACCCTGGCCTCAAAGGCTCTCTGAAACCAAGAAAAGACTCTATAGCACTACTTACTATGCTTGCAGTTTTTCATGCATCAAAAGCTAATTCCATGTGGGCCACACTGCCCAGTGTGGCTACCAACCTGGGCTGGACCCTCTGTTAGGATTCGAGCGCAGTTTGGACAGACAACACCAAAGCCGATCCGATCCGGTTCCAAGGGAAGGGGTTTATTTGGGGAAGGGAGTGGGAGAGAGGAACGGGAAGATGGCGAGTGAAGAGAAGACGAAGAGAGAGAGAAGTAGAGAGGAGTAGAGGCCGGCCATGACCACGTGGAGAGAGGGGGAAGAGAAGGGGAGAGGGGAGAGGATAACCTGCAGGTGCTCAGGGTTGAGGAGCAAGAGAGAGAGGAGGGGCCAAGTAGCCCCTTTTATAGTGGGCAGGGTTACCTGCCTGTTGCCAGGTAACTGTGGGGCGGAGCATACCTGGCTGTTGCCAGGTGACACTGGAGGTGGAGTTTAACAGATTGCTAACACCCTCACCCGAGAATCAGACATGCAGCTGATTTTGTATGCTGAGGCCCTTTCCTGCCACAAGTTGTAGGCTTAGTTGAGGACACCATTCACGTTGCTCCAGTGTAAAGCAGGCCTCTCCTTAAGCCTGCTAATCTCCATGACAATCACCTCTGTTACAGCACATGCTTTCCTGCAACATTAAGCTTCCTAGAGCCCTTTCTATCCAAACTCTGTATTTTGAATTTCTTTCTGCTACTTGTTTTCACTGTAGACCCTGAACAAGAAAAATCAGTAATAGTTATGCCACAGATTCAATGTTCTGCATATTCAATTTTCCCCCACCAAAGTAGGTCCAATACATTTTAATTTAGCCTCAAGCAAGTTCTAAGGATATAGGCAGAAAAGAGTCAGATTCCTTGCCAAAATATGACAAGAATGCCTTTGTATTAGTTACTTCTAGTTTCTGTGATTATACACCAGGACCAAAAGTGAGTAATAAAACAGTTAATCTAAGATTACAGTCTCAGAGATTCAGAGTCTATCATGAAGAGAAGCATAGCAGAAAATAGCAGACACGACAGCAGAAGTAGGAAGCTACAATCTCACATGTCAGCTACAAGCACAATGAAGAGTGGGCCAACTACATTAGGATGAGGGAACAAAGTCTCAATACCCAGCTCTACTGAGATACTTCCTCCAGCAAGGCCCACCACCTAAACCTGCCCAGACAGTGCTATGGGGACATGACAGCCAGCTATAACCTAATGTCATTGTGTTACTGCCTGCTGCATCCCAATCATTAAACACTTATCCAGGCGTGCTCAGACCTGCATAATAATTTACACATACGCCTGTGACAGTTAAAGAACCAGACACCCCTTACTGGGCCATTGACCTTTGCCCTAAAATGCCTGAGAGATCCTGGTGGCCTGCAGGTGAGATAAGAATAGGATAGCCAGTGCTCCTGCTGTGAGGGACTTAACTGCTTGCTTTCTGCTAAACTTGTTTTTCAGCGTGGGACTGGGAGGAAGCTATACAACAGGAAGGAGAAACATCTGAGGGGAATAGACAATTATCTTGCCCAGTTGCCCAGTTGTGTATTCCACAGATACCTGTAACATCCACCTTTGATGTCCACCTTTGCTTTTTTTTTTTAAGATTTATTTTATTTACTACATGTATATGAGCGCACTATTGTTGTCTTCAGACACACCAGAAAAGTGCATCAGACCCCATTATAGATGGTTGTGAGCCACCATGTGGTTGCTGGGAATTGAACTCAGGATCTCTGAAAGAGCAGTCAGTACTCTTAACCACCTGCGCCATCTCTCCAGCCCCTATATCCACCTTGATAAGCCCTTCTTTTGGCCCATCCAGCATGTGTACAGTCTGGCTCTAAGGCTGCCATACTTCTGCTAGTACTAAGAATAAGTTTATTTAATGTAATTTTGAATTACATTAATTTGAATTGAGTCTGTGTTTTTTGGTCTTTCTTAATGGATTCAAATGCCATAACAGTGGCATCAACTGAAAATTAAGTGTTTAAAGAGACAAGGTGTGCTCCCCCCACCCGATTCCACTCTCTCCCTGCCATAGGCTCATGGCCAAATCATAATGCAAAAGGCATTTATAAAGTTCAACTTCAGGAATCCCCACAATCTTTAACAGTGTCAACGGTGTTTAAAACACCAAAGCCTCTTCTTGAGTCAAACTCTTAATTCTAACACCCTGTAAAAAAACAAATTACATACTTCTAACATGCAAAAGAATAGAATATGCATTTCTATTCTCTCTCTCTCTCTCTCTCTCTCTCTCTCTCTCTCTCTCTCTTTTAATATATTTCTATTCTAAATGCAGTGAAAAACTGTGAGGAAGGCATGAGCTGGCATAGAAGAACAGAAGACACTAGTGTGGTTGAGCCAAGAAGGTGGACAGCTAAGTAGACAAAGGAATTAACGTAGCACAACAAACTTCATTTTGTTTTCCAGACTCCATTTTAAGTTAACTCGCCCTTAGAGAGGAATGGTCCCCACCCTTGTGTTCTGAGAAAAACATGAAATGTCTCTGGAAGTTGCAATATAGACACAGAAGGTGCAGATAACAACAGAGTGGGCTAAGAAAACGTAAGTCATTCCCAGGTCAAGATGCTCCTTTTTGATGTATGGTCCCTCCTTGTGGTTTGACCAGATGTTGTCAACAATAAACTTAAAGGCCAACATTCCTTTACCTTCTCATGTAACACCAAGGCTTGGAAGCTCCTGCTTGCAGGTTTTCCTTTATAAACTCCTTTCCCCTAGCCCTTGGGACCACTCTCCTATCCTGTTGCATCAGGAAGCTTTGCGTCCCAGGCTCAAGCCTGAATAAAGTCTCCTGTGTGCTTGCATCAGAGTTGTGGTTCCTGGTGGTCTCTTTGAGAGGGCTCTCAATCTGGACACAACATTTGGTGTGTTGGCTGGGAAATCCCCAGAGTCCTGGGACCCCGACCCCGGAGGGTCTGGCACCTGTGGTAAGTGTCTAATCTTTGTGTATTGTCTGTGTCTGTTCTTACTTTTGTTTTTTGAAAAACAAAAAAGTCTCAAGGTGTCAGTATATGTGGCAGGGAGTGACTTAGAGTGGAAGCACTGGAGAGTCACAGCTGCGAGGGTGAAGTGGGGTCAAGGATATGTTCCTGCCACCCCTCCTGCCCCTAGGATGGATGAGGAGTCCACCAGTCAATTAGAGCAAGTTCTGGTGGAAGATGGAGAGTTCTACCATCAGTTACTTTCCTCCCAGTGCTTTTGGTTTCTGAAGTGGGAATCTGTGAGTACAAGTTCTTGGATTCATTTTTGTTTTCAGTTGTGAAGCAGCTATTTTTTCTATGTCTGTCTGTCTGTTCTCATTCTTGTGTTTTTTGGTCTTTATCTGTGTTGGACTGTGACAGAGGCCATGGGACAGACTACCTCTCACCCCCTCAATCTTATTTTAACTCATTTTAAGGAATTTAAGGCTAGGGCTTATAACCTTTAGATGTTTAGAAAGGGAAGATGGCCACTTATTGCAGCTTGGAGTGGCCAGTTCTAGATGTTGGTTGGCCACTGGAGGGAAACTTCCATCTCCTCATGGAAGTAGAAGATAAAGTGTTACAAAAGGCTCAAGGGCACCCTGATCATGTCCCCTTTCTAGTAGTGTGGAAGGATTTAGTTACTACCCCTCCACCTTGGATTAAGCCTTTCCTCTTTCCCCTTGCTAACATTTCTTTGTCAACAGGAACGGTTCCAATCCTGGTGACCAATGAGTGACAGCCTCCCAGACTAACAGCTCCTCTCTACCCTGTTTCACAGAATAGTACCCCAGAAGACCTCATTTCCCCCCTCTCCTTATGGATCCCCTTCACCTGTGCCACAGGGTGATGGGGAACAACTGGAGCTGGCTCTGGCTCCAGCTCCACTACCAGTGGCAACAGCTTTGGGGTAAGAAGGAGGATCTGCACAGGGCACAAGAAGTAGGTGCACAGTGTCCCCTAATGCTAGAGGGCCAGAAGCAGACTCCACTGTTTTGTCCCTACAGGCAACAGGGCCAGTAGATCAAGATGGGATTCAACCTCACCACTATGGCCCTTTGCTGCTGCCAAGCCTCTAAAATTTAAGGACACAAAATGCCCAATTTTCTGAGAACTCTAAGAACCTTATTTACCTCTTAGACACTCTTCTCTTCACTCATCAGCCTACCTGGGATGATTGTCAGCAGCTTTTTCAGGTTCTTTTTACTACTGAAGAAAAGGAGCACATTATCCTCGAGACTTGGAAAAACATGCCAGGAAAATGGCACCCCAACCCAGAACCAAGGAGACAATGGTGGATTTCCCCTTAGGAGACAAAAATTGGAGTTTCAATATGGCTGAAGGTGAGGGGTGTCTCCAGGTCTACCACCAGGCTCTGTTGGTAGGTTTCAAAGAGGCTGCTAGGTGGCCCACTAATCTGGCCAAGGTTTATGATGTTAGGCAGAGAGCAGATGAAAAGTCCAGCAGCATTTCTTGAACAGGTCATGGTGGCTTTCCACTGCTCTATGCACACAGACCCTGAGAAAACAGAGAATTCTAGCATGGTAGCCCTGGCTATCATAAATCAGTCAGTGCCAGACATCAGGAAGAAGTTACAGAGACAATAAAGATAAGGAGAAAAATAGTGGAAGTTGCAGAGAAGGTATACAATAACAGAGAAAGTACAGAAAAACAGATTAAGACAGGAAAGACATTGAACAGAGATTTGGCCAGAGTCCTTCTAGCCAACAATGCCTCGGATCAAGGAGAAAGGAAATGCCAGCTCTATAGGATTGCTGGAGGGAAAGACTCTAAAGGAGGCTGCCAATCACAATTAGGTAAGAATCGATGTGCTTACTCCAAGGAAGAAGGTCATTGGGCTAGAGACTGTCCAAAGAAGCAGCAGCAGGCTAAGGTCATGGTCAAGGGGGAAGAAGATTGAGGAAGACAGGGTTCAGACCCCCTCCCTGAACCCAGGGTAACCCTTAGGGCAGAGAGGAAGCCCCAGGACTTCATGATAGATACTGGGGCTCAACATTTGGTGCTTCTGAAGGCCAAAGAACCAATGTCTTCCAAAAGGTCCTGGGTCCAGGGGATCATAGGTACCAATGATAGATACTGGGGCTCAACATACATGGACTACCTGAAGATCAGTAGATTTGGGAGTGGGATGGGTAACCCATTCATTTATGGTCATTCTTGAATGCCCTTACCCCTTGCTAGGGAAATATTTGTTAGCAAAGATGAGAACTCAAATTAATTTTAAACCAGTTACTGGATCATAAAGGCAACCCAATCCAGGTTTGGACCCTTAACTTGGCCTCTGAGACTGAGTACAGATTATATGAGTCACCAACCTCTCCAGAACAAGACTTGGATCTCTGGCCAAGAAAATTTCCCCAGCATGTACAGAAACAAGGGTCAAGGGCCTAGGAAAACATCACCCTCCTATGTTTGCAGGAGCTGACCCTGCTTGGATCCACCAGTATCTCATGTCCCAGGAAGCTTGGAAGGGGATTATATCCCATATTCATAAACCATTGGCCCTAGGAGATCTCAAGCACTGCCATTTGGCTTGGAATACTCCACCGCTACCAGTGAGAAAGCTGGTAAAAGTCTAATGATTACCATCCCACCAAGGACCTACGGAAGATAATTGCAGGGTGATAGACGTACACCCCATGGTATCTAACCTCTATATTTTGCTGAGCTCGTTGTTGCCTGACTGAAAATGGCACTCTATCCTTAATCTAAAAGATTCCTTTTTAAAAATAGCTTACCCATAGCCCCTAAGAGTCAGGAATACTTTGCCTTCAAATGGTATGATCCAGAGGAAGGCATCAACAGACAGTTCACCTGGACTAGCCTTCCCCAAGGTTTCAAGAATTTACCCACCATCTTTGATGAAGCTCTACATGAGTACCTGGGTGAGTACCGAGCTAACAACTGGGATATTACCCTTCTCCAATATGTAGATGATCTTCTGATTGCAACAGGGTCCAAGGGAGTTGTCAAAATAAGACTCAGAGACTCTTGCAGACTCTGGGGTGTATGGGGTATCAAACATCAGCTAAAAAGGTGCAATTTTGCAAGACTGTGGTAACTTACATCAGTTAAATTCTGAAGGAAGGATAACAATGGCTCTCAGCAGCGAGAAAAGAGACTGTCCTTAGTATTCTTATTCCCTGACTGCTCAACAGGTGAGAGAGTTCTTGGGGTCTGTAGGCTTCTGGAAATTATGGGTTCTAGGCTTTGCTGAGATGGCTAAGCCTCCATATGAAGCCACTAAAAAAACTAAGGTCTTTATCTGGACTCTGGAACAACAGAAGGCTTTTGAAAAGGTACAACAGTCCCTGTTGTCTGCCCCTGTTATGAGGCTGCCAGACATCACTAACTATTCCATCTATATGTTGATGAACATGAGGGGTAGGTAAAGGGGTTTTGACCCAAACTTTAGGGCCATGGAAAGAGCTGGTGGCTTATTTATCAAAGAAACTGGACCTAATGACAGCAGAATGGCCACCTTGTCTGCATATTATTGCACCCACGGCACTGTTGGTCAAAGATGCAGATAAATTAACTCTGGGACAGAATTTGATTGTGACTACTCCCCCATGCAATTGAAGTGGTACTCAAGCAGTCTCCTGAGTGATGGTTCAGTAATGCCTGGCCTGTATGACTCATTATCAGACTTGACTAATCAACCCTGGCCAAGTTACTTTCTAGCCACCTGTTTCTCTGAACCCTGCAACTCCTACCCGGTCCTGACTTTGACTGTCCACTCCATCAATGTGATGAGATTCTGGCTCAGTTACATTGCACCTTACTTGAAGGACTCTCCTCTTCCTGAGACAGAGCAAACTTGGTTTACAGATGGGAGCAGCTTCATCCATGAGGGCAGGGGAAGCCAGGGGCAGCAGTGACTACAGAAACAGAGGTAATCTGGACTCAATCTCTTCCTCCAGGCACTTTAGCTCAAAGAGCAGCATTAACACAGGCCCTCATCATGAGAAGAAAACTGGATGTTGACATCTACACAGAGAGCCAGTATGCATTTGCAACCGATCTTGTGCATGAAGCCATTTACCAGGAATGAGAACTCCTAACAGCAGAAGGAAGAACTATCAAAAATAAAGATGAAATTCTACAACTCCTTAAAGCCTTCCAGCTGCCAAAAATATTGGCAATCATTCATTGCTCAGGGCACCAAAAAGGAACAGCACCAGTGGCTAGAGGTAAAAACCTAGCTAACAAGGCTGCTAAGGAAGTAACTTTACAGGAAACAGCCATCTCTGTATTGGCCACTATCTTACCTGAACTACCTAATCCCAACCTGCCAGAGCAACTGGTCTATACAGAAGAGATTAGCTGGGCTAACAACCAGCCCATGCATCAATGTCTAGAGGGCTGGTGGCGATAAACTGAAGGTAAGCTAATATTACCTACCCCTTTACCAAGAATCATTCTTAGAAAAAATCCATAGAGTCACCCACATGTGTGTCGGATGTGGTCAGATAATATAAAGTGACTTTCAAGGATATACAGAGCACTCTTGAGTATATAGTGACAGACTGTAAAGCTTGACCAATACTGCCAGCAGTCCCAAACATCCAGGTCCCCCACTGTGAGGTAAGAGACTTGGGACCTATTGGGAAATTGATTTTACAAAGGCCAAGCCGGAAATATCCAGCTATAAGTATCTGCTGGTATTTGTGGACATTTTCTCTGATGGACAGAAGTGTTCCCAACTAAGACTGAAACAGCAAAGGTAGTGACCAAGAAATTGCTGGAGGACATCTTACCCAGGTATGGATTTTCTCATATGATATGATCAGACAATGGACCAGCATTTGTGTCCAAGGTACGTCAGGATGTAGCAAAGTTTATTGGGACAGATTGGGAATTGCATTGTGCATACTCATCCCAAAGTTCAGGGCAGATAGAATGAATAGAACATTAAAAGAGACCTTGACTAAATTAGCCTTAGAGACTTGTGGAGACTGGGTAATGCTCCTTCCCTTTGCCCTATATTGGGTAAGGAATTATCCTTACCAGACCTTACTAACCCCCTTGTGGTTATCCCAACTCCTAATTGTACCCAGCCTGCAGTTGGAAGCCATTGCAGAAAAGGAGGAGGATGATTTAATATTTAGGGTCAGAGTTACCATGTGGTCTCATAACGTTTGGCCTAAATTATGTTCCCTTTGTGAAGAAGACCTGGCTCCAGAACTGCATAAGTTTCCACCAGGAGACTGAGTCTATGTGAGGAGATTTCGCCAAGATATACTTGAATCCAGATGGAAAGGACCTCAAATCATCCTCTTGACCTCACTGACTGTCATCAAAGTGGACAGAATAACTGCCTGGGTACAACTATACATACACCAGACCTGATGGTCCCTTCTCCACTAAAGAAGACTACCTAACTCTAGTCTCAATGGAATGGAAGGTTCAAAAGGGCACCAACCCCTTCAAGTTAAAATTGACTTGGTCTTTTGTCTACTGTGCCTGCTAACTGTACGTATTGCAGCCCCTACCCCACACAAGCCTTTTGGTTTAACTTGGGTGATTGAAAATTCTGAGACTGGCTATCATGCCCAACTGTCGTGTACAAAAGAGCCAATTGGAATATACTGTTTCCCAGACTTGATTTTTGATTTATGCCAGCTGGCTGATAACTTACAGCCCAACACCCAACAGACTCCTCAAGATTCATACCCTGAATACTGATGGAGGACTTTTTACATATTTCGAGGGCAAAAAGAGTTATCAACTGTGAGGTTGGAGAACAGTTCTACTGTGCTGCCCGGCGATGTGAAACATCAGTCACCAGAAATAGGAGACCAAGGATGTTGAAAGGAGATCTTATCACAGTTGCTCAGGTTCCCTGACAAGGGAAAACAAGCCAAGGGATGAGACGCTAGGAAATCTTGGAGTCTCTGCATCATTGGGTTTACTACAATCCTTGGTTACTCTTTACAGTCAAACTCCTAATGAGGTCAAGCACAAGCAAGTCAGCAACTGCAATAGGCCCAAATCAAATTCTAGCACCCCCTAAACCAGTACTGGTCCCTGACCTTATCATCAGTTACCCAATTGCAGGGACCCTTAGTTCCAGAGTTCCCTCTTGAACAACCAGAATCAGTGGATCTCCTCTGGTCAATGATGGTAAATACCTTCCAGATATTAAATGCTTCCAAGCCCAAACTTACCACTTCCTGCTGGTTACATTATATGTCAGACACCCCCTTTAATAAAGGTATTAGGTTAATAGCATAATACAATGTTTCTGAAAGGGATTCTGTATGTAGATGGTCTCAAGAAGGTCTAGCTTTAACCCTCCCAACCATATCAGAACAGGAAAGGTTCCCTTGTCGCACCGACACCTCTGTGATCAGACCATTCCCATAGTCCACTCCAAATGGATTATCCCTCAAAACAGGCATGGTGGGCCTGCTTAACAGGACTGACCCCTTGTGTCAATGGGGCAGTTTTTAATACTTCTACTCCAGACAGGTTCTGTATATGGTTCAATTAGTGCCCAGTATAGCCTATTATTCAAAGGAATGGTGCTGAAAGCCTTGATAGGACAAACTGAGAGAGGCCTAATGAAAAAAAACAGAGAACCTATCTCTTTGATTTTCATACTGACTCTAGGGGCAGGACTAGCCAGAGCCGATACTGGATTAGCTGCACTGGCATTACAGGAAAAGAACTATAACAGTTTAAAAGCAGACATAGATGAAGCTATCTAGTGCCTAGAAAGATCCATTTCCCACCTGGAGCATAATGTAGATTCTCTGGCTGAAGTAGTGTTACAAAATAGCCGGGGACTAGACTTAGTTACATCACTCTACCATTGACCCAAGTCTGCTGAAGTGGCAAGAATCTGCAGCATACCACCAGAAGTTTTTTGATGCATTTCTCTCTATGGAGTCCTGACAAATGGAGCTCAATTGTACAATGTAAGGTGGACCAATACATGTGTATTGTTAGCAAAAAATCCCTTTATCACATGTCCTTTCACATACTTGCTTTAGCAGAACATCCTCTCTCCTGTGTCTGTTTCAGTGAACCATTCCTTCATGTGTTTGTCCCAGCAAAACACAATACAACTGACTTTCCAAAGAACCCTTAAGTTTCCACTTCAGTACTGTTTTTGACTCAGGGGCACCATAAAATAGCAGCAAGTTAATTTATATTACATGTAAATACTATGGTATAAAATCAAGTCCATACCCAACGATTAAGAATAAACACTGAGACTGGTCAGTGGAGTGCACATCTTTAATCCCAACAGGCAGATCTCTCTGAGTTCTAGGCCAGTCTGGTCTACAGAGTGAGCTCCAGGACAGCCAGGGCTATTACACAGAGAAAATCTGTCTTGAAAAATTAAAAAAAGAAAATATAAAAGAAAAGAAAAGAACACTGAGACAATGTTGAAATACTTAATTCATTTAAAAATAGCAAGCCCATTTTATTGACAGATTAAACAACTTTTTTATTTGATGCCAGCTGCATACATATTTCTCCCGACAGCTGAGTTACATTTCAGGCCAATATTAGGCCCGAATTCACACAGGGTTTTTTTTTATCACGCCTGGGACAGCATTGGGGTTGGGGCAAACATCTGATTGCTTTCCTTTATTCAATCCCCAAGAGCGTTATGAGAAGAAAATAACACACACACACACAGAAAGAGAGAGACAGAGGAAAAAAGAGAGAGAGAAACAGAGAGAGACAGAGACAGACAGCGATAGAGATAAGAGAGACAGAGAGACAGAAAGATTTTATATATATATATATATATATATGGAGAGAGAGAGAGAGAGAGAGAGAGAGAGAGAGAGAGAGAGAGAGAGAGAGCAAGCCCATTCTAAATTTGCTGTGTTAGCCTTTTTGGTCTACCATTACAAAATACCACCAATTAGGTGGCTTCAAGAATGAAAACTTCTCAAAGTTCTGGAGGCTTGAACTACAAACTGCTTTCAAACAAGGGTTTTATTACAATATCCTCACACAGGTCTCTACCTACCCCATTCTAACCCACCCCACCCCTGCTTTGTAAAATACGATTTTAAATAAAACCATAGCACTTAGATTAACTGACTAGAATTTGTTATGTTTTCTTCAATTCATAAGTTGAAGTTTTAACTCTTCAATATGACTAAAGGTAAGATGTTTGGTGAGATAATTGAGGTTAAATGAGGTTTTTAAAGTAGGACTTTAATTTTTGTGTCCTTTGAGATGAGAGAGACACCTAAGTCACCTTTACTACGTGTTCGTGCCAACAGGGATGGGGAAAATGTCACAGGGCCCCACCTCTATGGAGAGATACAGGCAGTTAATAACTACTGAGAGAGGTAGAATTAGTCTTCCCCAGGGATGAGCCCTCTAGTTGGTTATCCAATAAAACATGGCTAACCCTAAAATATATACATAATAAAAGCAACATGAAGCAAACAGACTCAGAAATTTTGTGTGTATACATACATATTCACACAAATACACAGACATAGACACATGTGTGTAACATGAGTGAAGAAGAAGAGGCTATGCAGTCGAGAGGGAGCAGGAGTAGGGAAGAGCTGCTGGAAGGTGGAGAGCAAAGAGAGAAAGTAATGTGATTATGTTTTAATTAAAAATAAAATGCTTTTTAAAAGTAAACTTGAGGAGCAGAGAGATGGCTCAGCATTTAAGAGTACAATTTGCTCTTCCAGAGGATCTGGATTTCATTCGAAGCACCCACATGACAACTGAACAACCACCTGTAGTCCACTTCTAAAGGATGTGATGTCCTCTCCTGGTATTAGACATGCACGTGGTACAGACATATATGCAAGCAAAACCCATACATATAAAAATACATCTTAGAAAAAAATTTTAAAAATTTAATGAACATGTGCTCATGCACACACACACACACACACACACACACACGCATGCACACAGACACAAATACACAATTTTTCTGTGTGTTATTTCCCACTCACTGTTTTGAAATACTATTAATATAGGTGAACTATAGCATCATTCAACCATTAAGAAAGAAAGGGACGCCCTTCTGCCCCTGCCTGGTCCTCTGGGCTGGAGCAGACACAGAGTCGGTCTGCTCCTGTCCTGTGGAGA
>NW_021621098.1:3657505-3701079 GCF_004785775.1 Grammomys surdaster
GATCGGGGAGCCAGGGACATCCAGGGCACAGCAGCTACCCAAACCCCACCCCTCCGGAATTCCACTTCCCTTCTGCCCCTGCCTGGTCCTCTGGGCTGGAGCAGACACAGAGTTGGTCTGCTCCTGTCCTGTGGAGAAACTGAATCCTGAGTCATCCAGGAGCCACTGCACTCAGAGCAGCTGACACAGAGTCGGTCTGCTCCTGTCCTGTTGAGAAACTGAATCCTGAGTCATCCAGGAGCCACTGCACTCAGAGCAGCTGGAGCCACTGCACTCAGAGCAGCTGAAACTGAATCCTGAGTCATCGAGGACCCACTGCACTCAGAGCAGAAGGATTTCCAGATCCAAGAGGTGGCCTGAGTCCCAGGAGTTATTCCACCCAGGAGATTAGGAGCATAAGACCACAGAGACCTCTGGACTCTGAGGAGCTCTGCAATAAGCAAGATAACTGGAAATACAGACTCCAGTTTTACACAGTGAGGGCAGGTACCAGGTTAACCAGATGGCGAAAGGCAAGCGCAAGAACATAAGCAACGGAAACCAAAGTTTCTTGGCATCATCAGTGCCCAATTCTCCCAATATAGCAAGCCCTGAACACCCCATCACACCTGAAAGGCAGGATTCAGAATTAAAATCACTTCTCATGATGATGATAGAGGATTATAAGAAGGAATTAAGTAACTCCCTTAAAGAAATACAGGAGAGTACAAGTAAACAGATAGAAGCCCTTAAAGAGGAATCACAGAAATCCCTTAAAGAAATGGAAGAAAACACAAAGAAGGAATTAAACAAAAACATTCAGGATCTGAAACTAGAAATAGAAACAATAAAGAAAGTTCAAAGGGAGACAACCATGGAGATAGAAAACCTAAGAAAGAGATCAGGAGTCACAGACGCAAGCATCACCAACCGAATACAAGAGATAGAAGAGAGAATCTCAAATGCAGAAGATACGGTGGAAAATATTGACACAGTTGTCAAAGAAAATGCAAAATGCAAAAAACTCCTAACTCAAAACATCCAGGAAATCCAGGACACAATGAGAAGACCAAACCTAAGGATAATAGGTATAGATGAGAATGAAGATTCCCAACTTAAAGGGCCAGTAAATATCTTCAACAAAATTATTGAGGAAAACTTCCCTAACCTAAAGAACAAGATGCCCATAAACATACAAGAAGCCTACAGAACACCAAATAGACTAGACCAGAAAAGAAATACCTCCCGTCACATAATAATCAAAACATCAGATGCACAAAACAAAGAAAAAATACTAAAAGCAGTAAGGGAAAAAGGTCAAGTAACATATAAAGGCAGACCTATAAGAATTACACCAGACTTCTCACCAGAGACTATAAAAGCCAGAAGAGCCTGGACTGACATCATACAGACACTAAGAGAACACAATTGCCAGCCCAGATTACTATACCCAGCAAAACTCTCAATCACTATAGATGGTGAAACCAAGATATTCCATGACAAAACCAAATTTGCACAATATCTTCCCACAAACCCAGCACTTCAAAGGATAATTGATGGAAAATGCCAACACAAGGAGGGAAACTACAACCTAGGAAAAGCAAGTAAGTAATCTTCCAACAACCCCCAAAAAAGATACAAACATAACTTTACCTCTAATAAAAAAAATAACAGGAAGCAACAATCATTTTTCCTTAATATCTCTTAACATCAACGGTCTCAATTCCCCAATAAAAAGACGCAGACTAGCAGACTGGATACACAAACAAGACCCAGAATTTTGCTGCATACAAGAAACGCACCTCAGTGACAAAGACAGACACTACCTCAGAATAAAAGGGTGGAAAACAATTTTTCAAGCCAATGGTCCCAAGAAACAAGCTGGAGTAGCCATTCTAATATCAAATAAAATCGACTTTCATCCAAAATTAATCAAAAAAGATAAGGAAGGACACTTCATACTCATCAAAGGAAAAATCTACCAAGGTGAACTCTCAATTCTGAACATCTATGCTCCAAATGCAAGGGCACCTACATACATAAAAGAAACTTTACTAAAGCTCAAAACACACATTACACCTCACACAATAATAGTGGGGGACTTCAACACCCCACTGTCAGCAATGGACAGATCATGGAAACAGAAACTAAACAGAGACACTTTGAAATTAACAGAAGTTATGAACCAAATGGACTTAACAGACATCTATAGAACATTTCATCCTAAAACAAAAGAATATACCTTTTTCTCAGCACCTCATGGTACCTTCTCCAAAATAGACCATATAATTGGTCACAAAACAAGCCTCTACAGATACAAAAAGATTGAAATAATCCCTTGCATCTTATCAGATCACCACGGACTAAGACTGGTCTTTAATAATGACAAAAACAATGGAAAACCCACGTACACATGGAAACTGAACAACTCTCTACTCAATGATGACTTGGTCAAGGAAGAAATAAAGAAAGAAATAAAAGACTTTTTAGAATTCAATGAAAATGAGGACACATCATACCAAAACTTGTGGGACTCCATGAAGGCAGTGCTAAGAGGAAAGCTCATAGCTCTAAGTGCCTACAAAAAGAAACTGGAAAGAGCACACACTAACAAGTTGACTGCACAACTAAAAGCTCTAGAACAAAAAGAAGCAAATACACCCAGGAGGAGTAGAAGGCAGGAAATAATCAAACTCAGGGCTGAAATCAACCAAATAGAAACAGAAAGAACAATACAAAATATCAATAAAACCAGGAGTTGGTTCTTTGAGAAAATCAACAAGATAGATAAACCCTTAGCCAGATTAACCAGAGGGCACAGAGACAGTATCCAAATTAATAAAATCAGAACTGAAAAAGGAGACATAACAACAGAAACTGAAGAAATTCAAAAAATCATCAGATCCTACTACAAAGGCCTATACTCAACAAAACTGGAAAACCTGGATGAAATGGACAATTTCCTAGACAGATACCAGGTACCGAAGTTAAACCAGGAGCAGATAAACCATCTAAATAGTCCCATAACCCCTCAGGAAATAGCAGCAGTCATCAAAAGCCTCCCCACTAAAAAAAAGCCCAGGACCAGATGGTTTTAGTGCTGAATTCTATCAGACCTTCAAGGAAGACCTAATACCAATTCTCTTCAAACTATTCCACAAAATAGAGACAGAAGGAACACTACCCAATTCGTTCTAAGAAGCTACAATTACACTCATACCCAAACCCCACAAGGACCCGACAAAGAAAGAGAACTTCAGACCAATCTCCCTTATGAACATCGATGCAAAAATACTCAATAAAATTCTAGCAAACCGAATCCAAGACCACATCAAAACAATCATCCATCATGATCAAGTAGGTTTTATCCCAGGAATGCAGGGATGGTTCAATATTCGGAAATCCATCAATGTAATCCACTATATAAACAAACTTAAAGAAAAAAACCACATGATCATCTCACTAGATGCTGAGAAAGCATTTGACAAAATTCAGCATCCCTTCATGATAAAAGTCTTGGAAAGATCAGGAATTCAAGGCCCCTACCTAAACGTAGTAAAAGCAATTTACAGCAAACCAGTAGCCAACATCAAGCTAAATGGAGAGAAACTTGAAGCAATCCCACTAAGATCAGGGACTAGACAAGGTTGCCCACTCTCCCCCTACCTATTCAATATAGTACTGGAAGTCTTAGCCAGAGCAATTAGACAGCAAAAAGAAGTCAAAGGGATACAAATAGGAAAGGAAGAAGTCAAAATATCGCTATTTGCAGATGATATGATAGTATACTTAAGTGACCCCCAAACTTCCACCAGAGAACTCCTAAACCTGATAAACAACTTCAGCAAAGTGGCTGGTTATAAAATCAACTCAAACAAATCAGTAGCCTTCCTCTACATGAAAGATAAACAGACTGAAAAAGAAATTAGGGAAATGACACCCTTCACAATAGTTGCAAATAATATAAAATACCTTGGTGTGAATCTAACCAAGCAAGTGAAAGACCTGTATGACAAGAACTTCAAGTCTCTGAAGAAAGAAATTGAAGAAGATCTCAGAAGATGGAAAGATCTCCCATGCTCATGGATTGGCAGGATTAATATAATAAAAATGGCCATCTTGCCAAAAGCAATCTACAGATTCAATGCAATCCCCATTAAAATCCCAACTCAATTCTTCACAGAGTTAGAAAAGGAAATTCTCAAATTCATATGGAATAACAAAAAACCTAGGATAGCGAAAACTATTCTCAACAATAAAAGAACTTCGGGAGGAATCACCATCCCTGACCTCAAGCTGTACTACAGAGCAATAGTGATAAAAACTACCTGGTATTGGTACAGAGACAGGCAGGAAGATCAATGGAATAGAATTGAAGACCCAGAAATGAACCCACACTCCTATGGTCACTTGATCTTTGACAAAGGAGCTAAAACTGTCCAGTGGAAAAAGGACAGCATTTTCAACAAATGGTGCTGGTTCAACTGGAAGACAACATGTAGAAGAATGAAAATTGATCCATTCTTATCCCCTTGTACAAAGCTCAAGTCTATGTGGATAAAGGACCTCCACATAAAACCAGATACACTGAAACTAATAGAAGAGAAGGTGGGGAAAAGCCTCGAATACTTGGGCACAGGGGAAAAGTTCCTGAACAGAACTCCAATGGCATATGCTCTAAGATCGAGAATTGACAAATGGGACTTCATAAAATTGCAAAGTTTCTGTAAGGCAAAGGACACTGTCAATAGGACAAAACGACAACCAACAAATTGGGAAAAGATCTTTACCAATCCTTCATCTGATAGAGGGCTAATATCCAATATATACAAAGAACTCAAGAAATTAGACTCCAGACAACCAAATTACCCTATTAAAAAATGGGGTATAGAGCTTAACAAAGAATTTTCAACGGAAGAAACTCGAATGGCCGAGAAGCATCTAAAGAAATGTTCAGCATCCTTAGTCGTCAGGGAAATGCAAATCAAAACAACCCTGAGATTCCATCTCACACCAGTCAGAATGGCTAAGATTAAGAACTCAGGTGATAGTAGATGCTGGCGAGGGTGTGGAGAAAGAGGAACACTCCTCCATTGTTGGTGGGACTGCAAGATGGTGCAACCACTTTGGAAATCAGTCTGGCGGTTCCTCAGAAAATTGGACATAGCATTACCTGAGGATCCAGCTATACCACTCCTAGGCATATACCCAGAAGATGCTCGAACATATAACAAGGACATATGCTCAACTATGTTCATAGCAGCCTTATTTATAATAGCCAGGAGCTGGAAAGAACCCAGATGTCCTTCAACTGAGGAATGGATTCAAAAAATGTGGTATATTTACACAATGGAGTATTACTCAGCTATTAAAAACAATGAATTCGAGAGGTTCCTAGGTAAATGGATGGAACTAGAAATTATCATCCTGAGTGAGGTAAGCCAATCACAAAAGAAGACACATGGTATTCACTCACTGATTATTGGATATTAGCCTAGAACCTTGAAATGCCCAAGATGCAACTCACAGGCCACATGAAGCCCATAAAGAAGGAAGACCAAGTGAGGGTGATTCGGTCCTTCTTAGAAGGAGCAACAAAATACTCAAGGGAGCAAATATGGAGACAAAGTGAGGGACAGAAACTGAAGGAGGGGCCGTCTCAAGACCACCCCACCTGAGTATCTATCCCATGTGCAATCACCAAAGGTAGATGCTGATGTGGAAGACAGGAAGTGCATGCTGATAAGAGCCTGATATGGATATCTCCTCAGAGGCCTTCAAGAGTCAGACATATTCAGAGGCAGATGCTCACAACTAGCCATTGAACTGATCATGGGGTTCTCAATAGAGGAGTTAGAGTAAAGACTGAAGGAGCTGAAAGGGTTTGTGGCACCATGAGGAGAGCAACAATACCAACCAACCACAGCTCCCAGGGTCTAAACCACCAGCCTGGGAGCACTTAGGGGGGGATCCAGGGCTTCAGCTGAATATGTAAAAGTGGAGGGCCCTGCTGGGCATAGGTGGAAGAAGAGAACCTTGACCTCATGAAGGCTGGATGCCCCAGGGGGTGGGAATTTTGAGGGTGGGGAGGTGGGAGTGGGGGGGTGTAGATAGAGGTTACATCCACAGAGAAGAAGGAGGAGGGGCGAGGGGATTGGGGGTTCCGAGGGGGTGGTGGGGGATGGGGTAAGGGGACAACATAGGAAATGTAAATAAATCATCCAATAAAAAAAAAAAAAGAAAGAAAGAAAGGGACATTTTAATGTCCTTCTCAGTGAAGTGTCCATATTCTACTCAAGGTAGTTGCTTTCTAAAAGTTGATTACAGGTTGGAATCTGGAACCATGTGTTTTAAACTTTTAAAACTGGAACTTTTAAAACTGTTTACACTAAAGTCTCTTGGCCAATAATTATTTTAAAGTAAACTAAAAATTTCTTGTTAGGATATGGTGATATATGCCTATAACCTCAGAAGTCAAGAAGCTGAGACATGAGTTCTAGGCCAGCATGAACAAAAAGCAAATAAACAAAAAAGAAAGCAAACAAAATAACTCCTACAATTTTAGAATTCTGTTCTCAGTAGTGATAGTATTGTAATTTTTTTGGTTTTGGTTTTGCTTTGCTTTCGTAAAGCCTTCTTTGTAGGCTGTATGCATCTCAGGCTGGCCTCAAATCGTTTATTCTCTTCACTCAGTAACACGGTGCTGTGACCAGTTTTAACTTTGAATAGTCGACAATCATTGGTAGTTTGGAATGAATCTTTTATACTGTGCCTTGGTCACCTGGAAAACACTGGATCAACGAATTATACAGATATTCTAAATGTTGATCTATCTCATTTCTAAAATGTCAAATAAGTAAACTTCTTCTTACCAGTAGGTTTCATCAAAGAAATACAGAGAAACTGTCAGGCACATTGTGATAGATAAATGTTTCTAAATCTTGCTTAAACCCTTGAATTGTTTCATTAGCAACAAATACTATCTGATGTTTTCTGCAGAAATAGGCTCAGCCTGTTCAATCCTGAGAACACATCCTGGCAAATTTCACATCTGAATAAACACCATTGTTGTCTATTGTTCTATGAGACACAAGTGAAGTGGCATTAAATATGAGCAGTTTTGACTTGCAAGGGAAAGAATAAACTAATTGTTTTTCTGAGAACTATTTCCTCTATGCTTGCAGATGTGCCGCATGCATATGATCACTCCATCACACAAAATGCTAAAGGGCTGTGCATGTAGCCAGAATTTTACAGCAGCAACTAACAGCATCTACTCTTTCATCAACGATAATTCGAATTTGCTCGTTTACTTGCTGCAAATGCATGATGTTGTAGAGTACCACTAAGGCTTGGTGCTTTGGCACCAGCAGCTTTACCACATTTAATCAGTTTACCTGTCCACATATCAAAAGGGAATGGTTGCCTTAGTGTTATGAGTTTTCCTTGTGGGTTGTAGAGGCACAGCTAGCCTCAGATATACTATGGGAAGGAAAGTGAGAGCACAGTGATCTGGGTCAATCACATGACGACTGACCTAGCATTTTTTATTGGGTTCCAGATGTTCAATCTTGCCCTTTTATAGAAATTCTGAGGAGGAACTGAGAATATCAAAGGGGTAGAAATGGGAAACTAACTGTCAAAGATTTTTCTAAGTATTGATAAGGCCTCAGCCTTTAATTGGTGACCTCAGGGGCACAGTCTAATTAGCCAGCTAGTGACTGAAGGGTTCAGTGGCTCACCTGCCCACATCTTATTCAACCAGAGGGGCAGTGAAGATCTCATCTGCAACCTTAGCCAATTATCATTTAAGTCTATGGAGGTAGTTATATCTGTTCACTTGCTCACATTTGCAAGATGCCTAAGACTTTACTGCCAAGACTAGAACCCCACTCCCTAGCTTAATTCACATGCTGACACTGAAGGTATCACTAACATTTCTGGATTGATATGATACTAAGATGCCCAGCTATTAGACTCAGTCAGCTTGCAGGCCAGAAGAGATACCAGTTTGCCACTGAACAAAAAACAGTTATATCATGTTAGATGTTATTATTAATTGGTTATTGTTTTCACTAGGACTTTAAATCTGGAATGAACTATAATCAAAAAATGGAGGATACAGGATTTTGATGTGGATCTTCAGGCATAGTAGCCATGAAAAGCTTAGGCCTAAGCATGGTGGTACATGCCTTTCATCCCAGGATACAGAGGCAAGCAGATCTCTGAGTTCAAGGCCAGCCTAGTACAGAGCAAATTCCAGGTAAAGAAAAAGTTAAGTCCAGGTGTGATGGTACATGGATTTAATCCCAGCATTCCATTCCAGACACATGCCCATGCAGATCTCTGAGTTCAAGGTCAATCTACAGAGTAAGGTTCTGGATAGCCAAGCCTAGGCAGTGAAGAAGTTAGAAAACAGAAATCTGGTAATGATGTAATAGAACGAGAGGATCAAGTTCTAGCTCCAGCAAGTAGCAGAACTTGGCGGCTTTGACCATGTGGTCCTGGCTTTTGAGTCTAGAGAGGACTACTGGGACAATTGATGCTAGTCAGCTGGAACTAAGAAATTAGTGGTAATTAAAAAGAGACCAGCATTACTGAGGTAAAATCTTCTGTAAAGTGTTTTCTGAGAGCACAGAGAAACTGTGTTCCTCATGTTTCGGCTGGACTTGATAATGTGTAATAATCACCAGGGTGGTACTTGTGAGGCTTGTCACTGTGAGAGGCCAGGGAAGGCCATTGGTGAAGGTACAGCCTCAGTTGCAGTTGATGGCCTAGCACTGAAGGGGCCATGCAAAGAATTTGAGGCTTGTCATCATGAAAGGAACCTATGAGGGACTATGGGTGAAACCTAGTTGCAATGAAAGTCTCCAGTGAATTGGAGATGCCAGTACCATGAGATAATCACCAAGAACAGCAGCAGCCGTGGAATGGAGTCAACCAGACCCTAGAGTGCTACTGAGGGTAGATCTGGGGACGTGGCACAAACCCTTTGGAGGAGCCCTGAAAATCATGTGTGCATCCCAGGCACTAGAAAAAGAAGCTGTAAAGTTGAAGTTGCTTTGGAGACCCCAAGATGTTTGAGATGCCAGAGCCGTGAGATACTTGCCGTGAGATACATCAGACATGGAGAAGCAGAGCTTAGAGTTTGCTCAGCTGGCTTTTGGTCTTGCTTTGGTCCGCTATTTCCTCACACTGATGTTTTGGAATGGCAATGTGTATTCTGTGATGTTGGAGGTATGGATCCGCTTCTGACAGTTAAGCGATTAGAACACTGTTGACACTGTTATAGACGATGGAGACTTTGGAAGTTGGATGAAATGTATTTTGCATTATTCTATGTTTAGGTATGGCCCCCATAGTCTCATGTGTTTGAACAATCCTATGGGGGTCGGGGAGTACAATGTGGTGATTTGAATACGCTTGGCACGGGGAGTGGCACTATTAAGAGATATGACCCGGTTGGAAGAAATGTGTCACGGTGGGGGTGGGCTTTAAGACCCTCCTCTTGGCTGCCTGGAGGACAGTCTTCTCCTGAATGCATTCTGACCAAGATGTAGAACTCTTGGCTCCTTATCCAGCCTTGTCATGGTGTCTCTTCGAAGCAATAGCCCCTAACTAAGCATCTGTCCAGCTCAGTCAGCTCCTTACATGTAACATACCTTCTAGTGTCATGAAATCACAAAGTTCAGACCACATGTTCCAGACCCAGAGGCAGTTCCTTCCATGCAACTATGATTTATCACTGTTTCCAGACACCATGACAGAACTCATCAGTTCCAGGCTCCTTGACTCCTCTGCTGCACTGTGCGTGGCTCCTATACATGGACTATATTAACGGAGATCATAGACCTGCATCACCAGCTGTTGCCAGATAAAAATTCACACTGGACACTGAAAATGACAATCGGCAGGGCGATTTAGAGCTGGCAAACTCTCCTTGCAGCTGCCAAACTGGTGATGTACAAGCAGAAAGACAACAGACTTTCAGACATCAAAGGACACACCCATAAGGACTCATACAAAATTCAGATTTATTTTTCCTTCATCCTGGTCCTCTTTTCCAGATTATCAGTCTTTTATTCCAAGATACTAGGGTTTCCTGCTAACCTTGAAATGTATAATAGTTTTATATCCTATTACTTGAGCTATAATACTATATCTCAAGCTTTTGAGACACCCTTTCTCTTATAATGAGTCTTATCATCATCCTGTAGTTCTAGAATTTCATAAGTACCAGCTAAGACACTACTAGGTACAGTAGACCTGAAGAGACCTTCTGAGGTAAAGAAATCTACCTCAATATGGGGTTCCCATGAGAGCTGACAGTCTCACTGGAATTATCTGGCTACCAGATCTCATGGGCCAGGAAAGACAGAAAATACTATACACACTCACAAAGGCATTAACGGGGAGGTCTATGAAAACCAATTACCTCCTGGAGCAGAGGTTTGCAGATCATATTTTGAGAATTGTAATTTATTCTTTATATATGATTTGGCTAAATACTTTAGACTTTTAAGTCCCAGCAACTGCTATATAGGAAGTATTTGATACATATCTACTTTCATAACAAGTCATCTGGACAGAGTCTTCCATAACTCACCTAACTTACCACCACTCAGGCTTGTCTTTCTCTAACACTTAGAATGTAACAGGTTTGTTTTAGGCACTCCTATCTCCAGTGTTCAGAACAGGTCTAGGCAAATCAGCCTTGGTCCTCTTGTTGAAGGAAGAAGAGTCCTCTTGCACTTCTATTCTCATCTAGCTACTGTTCTATTTTTATGCTCCTCTTCATCATCATAAGAAGACAAAACTAGCTACTGCCTTCCTCATCACCTGCTTTTTTTTTGGAGGGGGATTTCAAACCTTATGAACATATAATGAAATAGTAACAGTATATTCCTTATCTCTACAGCTGACATTAACATTGAGAAATGGATTGTACTTTTCTCCATTTACACACACACACACACACACACACACACACACAAAATTTCAGTATTATAGATACCATATTTTATTACATTCATTTATTTATTTTGTGGGTATGAGTTGTGTTGGCAGGTGGAGATCAGAGGACAACGTGAAGAAGTTGGTTTTCATCCATCAGGTGGGTCCTGGGAATTGAAGTCATGAGACCTGGCCAAGCATCCTTACCTCCTGAGCTGTCTCACCAGCCCCATGTAGTCTTGTTTGACTACATTATACTTACCACATCCAGAAAACTTCACAGTGTTATCTAATGTAAGTCCACATATAAGTATCTCTGCACCTCCAAAAAATTCTTTGAGTTTATGTTCCCCATCCAGATATAGTCAACAATTATGGTTCACATTTGTCTATTTTGATTCATTTACATTAGAAAGGTCTTCTGGTGTTTATTCTGTCTTTCAATAGGAAGAGACTATTTCATGTTCTGAATATATCTGATTGTTCCTTTGTTATTAGACTCAGGTTAAACCTAGTGGTATTAATTCTACAAAGGTAATGCTATTTCCTTCCCCAAGCATCAATTGGGAAGCATGTATATCATTTTAGCCATTGTGATAGCTTTTTTTGTCAACTTGACTCTATCTAGAATTAACTAAAACCCAAGTGGCTGGTACCTGTAAGGGATTTTGTTTGTTTGTTTTTTGTTTCTCAAGACAGAGTTTATCTGTGTACCTCTGAGTGTCCTGAAACTCTGTAGACCAACTCAACCGGCAAGGGATTTTTCTTAATTAAATCATTTGACGTGGGAAGATCCACTTTAACCTGGGTCGAATCTTTTGGTGGCAGTCTATATAAAAGACACGGAAGAAGGAAGCTCGTGTGATGGTTGCTTGCCCTCACTCTTGTTGGCAAGTCTACTCCTTTCCTGGTAGTAGAGCCTGCTTCCTCAGGATTCTGGTGTGTACTGAAGACTAGCTGAGACATCCAGCCTTATAGACTGAACTGGAATCTTGGGCTTTCCATTGGTAGACAGCCACTCTTGCACTAGCTGGACCACAGTCTATAAACCACTCGAATAAATCTAAATAAAGTCTTCTTTGACACTGAACACAGTCTGTAAGTTCCCATGTGTAAAGAGGATGTTTCTACAGAGAACATATTCTCACTAGACTAGAGCTGAGACTCCCATTTAACTTTGGCAGACACCAGAGCAGAGCATGCTTCAAATCCAGGCAACTGGTGAAGTTTCAAACAATTTGAAAATTCTTTCATTTTCCTAAGTAATGGGAAACAATACAAAACTCCTTTCCCCAGATGCCTTCAGGCATTAGACAAACTAAATTGAGAACCACTTATGCAAATTTAAAACTACATTAAAATGGATAGTAATGTTGTAAAGATAACTGCAACCTGAAGGTAGCAAGCCTAAAATATATTTCAAGACTTACCATAAAATAATTAGATTTGTTTAGGGCAATGACTGGAAGACACAGAAAGCAAGTAAGGGCACTGCGCTGGCTCTGCAGGACAGGACTTGTTGTCGACCCTGAAGAGCCTCAGTCGACTCCTTAGGATCCACAAGACAGAAGAAGAGACCTGACTATTGCAGGTGGTCTGTACCTCCACACATTTACTCCACACATATACAAATAGATAGGTTTAATAACATTTTAAAAGAAAGTTAGTACAGGTCATAACATTTCTAATTGGCAGGATGAAATACTAATACTTTTCAAGGGCAAATCCATAGTTTCTGACTACTAGCTTCCCTAGGCAGATAAAAGAGAGCTGAGAGAAGCACCCTTATGTTGCTTGCAAGATTATAATCTGCTGCTTTATTGGCCTCTGAGTTAAGAAACAGTAGCTTGCTAGTATGATTAGTTCAAATCAACTTATTTTTCCCCTTGGAGACCATATTTCATTTGTACCCCAACCTGGCCTTGAGCTTACTGTAGAGCTGACCGTGAGCCTGAACTTCAGATCTTCCTGCACTCATCTGATGGATAATGCTCCTGGGAATCAAACCCAGGGCTCCATGCATGCTAGGCAAATACTCTGCCATGTGAGGTACATCCTCAGCCCTCAGCCAAACTGTTGACTCTGTACAGGTAATAGAGACCATAGTGATGTTTCCACCATTAATTTCTTTGGTTTTTAGTACTTGTAAAAATAAGCTCAATGTGGAATTACTTAACGCTTGAATACTTAACTTTAATAATGAAGTTAAAATCACTTTTACTACACTCTGGAGCTGTAGCCTTATGCTTATACAAGGTAGTTTATGAAAATTCACTGCTGGAAACTGTTACTAGTTTCTCTGGGTCCTGGGCATTTGTATTTCCTTTGAGCAAGCCATTAAGGAAGATGGTAGTATTCTGAAATAAGAATAACTTACACAGAAAAACAATTCCACTTATTATATGAAGATTTTTTCTTTCTTTCTTTCTTTCTTTCTTTCTTTCTTTCTTTCTTTTCTTTCTTTCTTTTTTTTGGTTTTTCCAAGACAGGGTTTCTCTGTGTAGTCCTGGCTGTCCTGGAACTCATTCTGTAGACCAGGCTAGCCTCGAACTCAGAAATCTGCCTGCCTCTGCCTCCCAAGTGGTGGGATTAAAGGCATGCGCCACCACTGCCCGGCTGAAGATTTTTTTCTATATGCTAACACTTAGTATGTATTGGAGTTTATGGCTCTCTGACTCTCCTAGAAGAGAGGACATGGGATTGGAGACATAGCTCAGCAGTTAAGAGCACACACACATGATAGCTTATACCAGGGCCAGAGGATCTGATCCCCTTTTCTGACCTCTGAGAGCACTGGACATGCATGCACTCAGACAAAACATCTATACATATAAATGGAGCAAATGAAATATTTCGCTATGGAAAACAGCCTCAGAAAGACAAACATTACACTGTCTCCTCACAAAACACATGAAAGTAGGTTTGCGAGGCAGGGGTAGTAGGAAACAGGGAGGGTAACGGATGAACAAATATGAGTGGAGTCCAATGATATGTGTGCATAAAAATGTTAATAGACCTCAAACATCAATGTAGGGTTTATTCATCGAGTTTATCTTGTTTTGTTTTCTGAGACAAGGTATCAGGCTGACCTGAAACTCACTATGTAACCCTGGCTGTCCTTGAACTCCCAGCAATTCTGTGGCATCAGCTTCCTAAAAGCTGGGATTACAGGCATGCACCATGATGGCTGGCTTAAACCAAGGTCTTTTCACAATCCTAAACCAACATTTCTGAAGAGCTAAATGACTATAATCTATAGTCTGTGTCACTGTCAATATTTTAATGCAACATAATTCTGTCATGTCCTTGAAAGCAATAAAGCATTTGCATTTATTACAAATTTTGCAATAAATTAATGCATTTATCTGACAACTTCTATAAAGAATGAATAAATTCATTACTCACTTTCCAAGCATGATAAGTACCAGAGGGATCTGTCTGATACAATCTCGGGATACCATCATCATCAAAGCCTACAATTAAGGCTGAAATACCAAAAGGCCTTCGTCCATTGCTCTGGGTATATTTCTAAAAAATAAAATTTATTTTTACTATAACACTGTCTTAGTTACTATTCTACTGCTGTGAAGAGACACCATGACTAAGGCAACTTTTATAAAAGAAAACATTTAATTGAAGGCTTGCTTACTGTTTCAGAGATTTATTAGTCCAATATCATCATGGCAGGGAGTATGGCAACAGACAGAAGACATTCTGGAGAAGTAGCTAACAGGTAAGAGAGATTGGGCCTGGTGTGGGCTTTTGAAACCTCAAAGCCTACCCGCTCATGACACACCTATTCCAACAAGACCACAACTCTTAACTGTTATCATCCTTTCAAATAGGGTCACTCCTTGGTCACTAAGCATTCAAATATATGAGCCGATTGGGACCATTCTTAGTCAAACCACCACAAACACTATCACATCAAATAAAATTTTAGTAACTAAGCATTGTCATCAAAATTATCTACTCTCCTGATTATTTTTTTAAACCTTCTCAGTATTTTTAATTATGCATATGTGTGTCTTCATGAGGGTGTGTGGATGTGAGTGCAGGGATCCCTGGAGCTGGAGTTACAGGTGCTTAGGAGCTGTTAGGATCCAACCTCTGGACCTCTGGAAGAGCAGTCAATGTTCTTTACCACTAAGCCAACCCTCCGGGCCCTACTTTTCTAATTTTATTGTATACATTTTAAAGTGTTTCTTGACTATTTTTAATTCATAATGAGATTTTAAATAAATCAATGTGTATAATCTGTAAAATATAATCACAAATTTGCTAATAGATGTTATTTTTTTCTTAAAAGATCCCTGCTCCACTTTTGTTATTTCCCATTTTTAAATACAATTTTAGGTTACCATATCAGTTTTGAACTTAGTCATGCCTTCCTCCTCGGGCCCCCTACTTCCCTACCCACCTTTTGCTGGTGTTTTCCTTCCCTCCTCTGTTTTCATGTCAAATGGATTTCATTCTTCAGCCCAAGTATGCACGGATGTGTGATGGCCTGGATAAGAATGGCCCCAGAAGCTCATGTACTTGAATGCTTAGTCACCAGGGAGCAACTAGCAATTAGTAGGTGTGGCCTTGTTGGAGGAAGTATGTTACTGGGGTGGCTTTGGGGTATTCCAAAGCTCAAACGATGCTCAGTGTCTCTCTCTTCCTGCTGTCTGTGGATCCAGATGCAGAACTCTTGGCTACTCTCCAGCACCATGTCTGTCTGTGTGCCACCATGCTTCCCATCATGATGATAGTCGACTAAACCTCTGAAACTGTAAGCAGGCCCAATTAAATGCTTTCTTTTATAAGAGCTGTCATGGCCATGATGTTTCTTCACAACAAAAGAACCACGACCAAGCGTATGAAATCTCTTTGACCCAGTGGAGGACTGGGCATTTGTTTTGCTTGTCAGGGAAGTTGTGTTAATAAGCTGTGCTTTGAAGGCACACCCTTGTTTGCCTAGAGGAACACTGTAGCTACTGTTTGGGGGCTACTCCTACTTGATAATATTGCTACCAAATATTCTCTGTTCACTATACTGTAACATCTCCTTCTGTCCCAAGAAAAGGGATCTTTTGTCTCTCTTGAAGAAAAGCACACATTTCCCCTACAGACAACACAACACTGAAACCAATTATATTTTTCTTATTACTTTTGTGTCTGGGAACTTTCTGGATTTGTGCACCAAGGAGTGGCATTCTAACTGAGACGGGTCATATGAAGAGGCAGCCCTGACAGAAGGCTAAGGACTGAATACATAGGTAACTTTACTTAACTATGTGGCTGGGTGTAGCTCTGTATAATTCTGTGGTTTGAAACAGCTTTTTAGTGGCTTTTCTCAGTCTTATTTACATATGGGATCTGTTTTCTCATTTTTCAAGTTTATTATGCCATGCTTTGCTAGTAATGTTTGTACAAACTACTAAGCTAAGAACATAAATTCTTTTTTTTAAAATAGGGGTTAAGTTTAATTCCTGTGTACTGTCTAGTATTCTAGTTCCCGCCGAGGTATGAAGTAGATGCAGTAGAGATTATCTTAGAAGAAAGACCTTCTTACTTTAGTTTTCAGTCTTTACAAGCAAGTTAAGTCTGTAAGGTCCACATGAGCCTTCTCTGGCTCGGAGGCACAGGCCTCCCCTGGCTATCTTCCAGTCACGGACTTAAAACTGTGCTTCCACGGTCTATTCATAAGGCTTCAGTTTCTCCAGAAGCAACTTTAAAAGCCACACATAAGTGTGTGTATACTTCTGTGTGCTGTTCTGTGTCTTGCTTTTTTGTTAGATTCCTTTCTAACAACTGGGAAAATTGAAACAAAATATCAAAGTAGCAATACAAAACTTTTGGAATTTCTTCTAAAATGAAGCAACAAGCTTTAAAAAACCAAAAACAGTGATTTGATGTATATTATTCATTTAAGAACTTTAGTATTTGGATTTATAAAGCACCTATAAAAATCTCCACTTAAAACATAGGTATCTTCCCCGTCAAAGCAGTTAGAGGCTCAAGTCAGCAAATTGGGTGGCATTCTAACACCCATGCTCATGGAAAGAAAGCAAACTCAACAGCTCCCCAAAGGCAGTAAGACAGAGGAAAGCCAGTATTCCATCTTTAAGTTACAGCTTTTGCAGATCTACTCTTGACAAACTGCTTGTTAACAGAAGGGTGGCTTAAGGAAATATGGTGTGCACATATGGTATACACACACCAGAGTGTTTTAACCACAAAGAAGAAGCAAGTTACTCTGTTGTAGGATAATGAATGGAACTGGAAACAGACCTATTAAGTGAATTATGCCAGTGTCAAAGAGAAAAATATTTATTTCCTCCTTTTTTGGGTTCCTGTATTTTACATAGACACAAAAATTATCTATGTACAAATGACGAGTCACACATGTACAAATGACATGTTACATATGTACACATGAAGTGAAACCACAGAGGAACAGAAGAGTAAATTTTAAGGGGTGGGGGTGGGAGAGGGAGGACAAAGATATAGGAGAGACATGGCAGAATCTGTTCAATATAAAATATATACTTACTGGAATATCTTTACATTCAGAAACAGATTTGAAAAGAATGGTGTGGGCCTGATATGACAGCTGAGTGGGTAAAGCCCTTGCTGCCAAGCCTGAGCTGAATTTTGTCACCAGGACCCCTCTTGCTAGAAGAGAACTAACTCCCTCAGCTTGCCCTCATATGTGTACTGACACATGTCACTGCACCCAGAATAAATATGTAATTAAAAATATCCATTCAGGGCCTGGAGAGATGGCTCAGCAGTTAAGAGCAGTAGTTGCTCTTCCAGAGGTTCTGAGTTCAATTCCCGGCAACCATGTGGTGCCTCACACCATCAATGATGAGATCTGGTGCCCTCTTCTGGAGTGCAGGCATAAATGCATGCAGAACACTATAAATACTTAAAAAAAAGGTTAGAAATATTTTTTAAAGAAAACATAAATTGACACAAAACTGTACACTGAGCATGTTATTCAAGGAGGTTAGGTGACAAAAAACAAGAACAACAACAATAAAACCCAACATTCCTGTTGAAGGACAATTTGCTCAAGTAGAAATGAGTGAGCCAGCATGTGGGAAAATTCAATGTCAATAATTAGAAAACACAAGTTAAAGCAACTATTATACAATGCTCACTTAAAAAAGAAATACAAATGAAAACCAGCATTCATGAGCCCTCTGGGATAGCTGGCTGCACAATACAAAGGGGAATCAATCCTTCTAGAAAGCTGTTTGGCACATATAACAAGAGCCTTAAAATCAATTATAATCTTCAATCTAGTAACCCCTTACTTAAAACTTAATTTAATAATACAGTCTTGAAAAAAAAGAACAAGCAATGATCAAAACAGAATAACATTGTTGGGTATCGGGGTGAGGGGGAACAAAGAAGCTGAAGCGACACCATTTTCAAACGACCCCAGAGCTGGTCCCAGATTCTAACACCACAGTTGGAGAGAACACCCAAGAAGGAGAGTGTGCCACACCCAAGTACACATGGGGCACATGAGAACCCAGCCTGCGTGCCACGGTTACCTTCGGCATTCAATGGTAGGGCATGTGTGGATTCAGAAGAGATCATACCTAAACTGATCAGGTGGACTTTGGTTTGCAGGTGAAGTAATAGATATTTCTCTGGAAAACTTTAAGGAATGATATTATTGAGTCTACAAAAGGTTAAAATTTTCCTTTGAAAATCTGACATTCTCTTAAAAAAAAAACATTATAATTCCGAGAACTGAAACTCATCTTGATTTCTGGTGATGCAAAACCACTTTATCCAAATAAGTGCATGAGGTAATTCTGCAAATGAATAAGGAACCTAAGCCATCCTGTGGACTAAGTGCGTGGAGCCCCAGTGTACTTCTAAGACAGGACCAATGACGGCGCGAGTGTCAGCTCACCTGCTTTAGAGTCGCTATGAAGCGAGTTATATACTCTACGGTGACGGGGTCCTCCACCGTGAGCTTGTGACTCTGGCACTCCACCCGGGCTCTACTGATTACCACTCTAGCGTCCGCTGTCAGACCTGCAATACCAGTCAAAACCAGTCAAACGTTAAAGTCTATACATGTCTCAATATGTATGTTCCTTGTCAAAAGGTTTAGCTTTCAGTTCTTTCTTACAGCACCCGTCGGCTTGCAGTAATGCCTCCATAAAGGATGTAGAAAATGCCATATGCCTTAACTGTGATTTATTTCCTTTTTAAGACTAATTTCACATGTCCCTCTCTCATTTGTAAAGGAAATAGTAAATGGTTTGCTTTAAACACGGTTAATAAGTTGGATTTTATTTTTCTTACAAGAGCAAGAACAATACTCTAAAGCACATAGGCATTGTGTTCAGAGTATGATTGAGTAACTGTGATATATCAATTCTCAACTTTTTGTCAAAATGAAAACCTAGGAAATCAAAGATGTTAAGACAGGTGGACCTCTGACAGAGCTAAAATATCCAAACAAGTCAAGATTAATTCTCAGCATGTCTATGTGTGTGTGCATACACACACACACACACACACACACACACACACACGCTGACATAAATACAACTGTTCGAAGAAGGAGAAAGGAGCATTAGATGCCCTGGGGCTGGACTTAAAAGCAGCTATGAGCTGACTTTGGCACGGTTTCTGGAACAGCTCAAGTCTCTGCAAAAATTTAACTGCTGAGCCATCTCTCCAGACCCTTCACTGCTCAGTTGATACTTACTATATTGTACTTGAAATCACATCCACTCAAAACAACAGGAAGCAGGCATTTCTCAGCCATTGCTCTTTATCTGTCACAAGCAAGAGATGGCCTAACTCACCCCTAGGTTAAAGTTTTATGCAGCTAGAAATAGCTCAGATAAGCTATTTGAAAGTATGTCCTCTTTATAATGTGATTATGATCCACAACTAGAGAAACCCTGACGTTAAAAATACTTGGGAGATGGCTCAGCAGGTAAATGTCTGTCACACAGACATGGCAAACTCAATGGTGACTTTGGTGCTGGCAGGCTAAAGGCATCAGGGTCATATCAAATCCTTCTACTAGCATGCTTGTTCTGTTTCACCAGGACTGTGTGACTTCCTTGTGACTGTGGTTTCAGCTTCCCTGAGCCCAGCAGCTGGACTGACTGCAGGTGGCTTCCTACACCCCTGTATACTCTCTGTGATTCTTTGCTCTTTAGTATCTCTTTATGATGCCTGGTGTTCCTCAGTTCTCTTCTCTGAGTAAAGCCATTTACAGCTCAGACTATGTTCACTCCTGGGGTGACGGAGACAGTTTCTAATGTGCTATCTCATTCCAGACACCATTTCCATTTAGTATGTCCAACAATTCTTTGTAGAATCTACAGGAGTTTCTTTCTACATGTAAGATTAGGTTACCTGTGATCAGAGATTATTTTTCTATCTTCCTTTTACAGTTTGTGTGTTTTATGTCTTTCCCTGACTAATTACTCTGGACAGAACATGAAGTCACAAAGCTGGTATCCTTGTCTGTTGAGACGACAGACGTGAAGTTTCAATTGTTCATCATGAATCACTACATCAGTTGTGAGTTATTCACACATACTTTAATTGTGCTGAGGTAAACTTCTAATTAGTTGTGCTTCTTTTTAACCAAGGAAGAGTACTGAATGATACCGGATATACTTTCTGAATCAGTTGATGTAACTGTCTAGCTCTCCCTTCGGTGTTCGTGTCCTGTTAGTGTGGAAATGGAGTCATCATCTCAGACATCTACTGAGCTCTTGACTGACCGAAAGACCAGGTAGTCTGTGCATTTCATGAATGTTGTCAGAACGCAATGGTATACAAATACTCCTAAATCTTTTGTATTTCTGTGCAAGTGGAAGCAATGATCCCGGTTTTCATTCCTCATTTTACTTAAGAAATGGTTTTATTTAGTCAGTACACCTAGTTTCTTAATTTTGCTCACCTTTTTCAAAAACAAATTCTTGCTGTAGTTTTCTATTATCTTTCTGTTCTGTTTATCTCCATGTGACGTTGCCTTTGAAGTCACTCTGTTCTGTGTTTTCAGTGTAGAGTCACTGCTGAGTAAAGACTCCTTGCGTGTTTACTTCTCTTTCCTCTTAGCAACGGCTTAACTACATACATAAGTTTTGACACCATTGATTCTCATTTTTTATTTCTCTCAAAATATCTACTAATTTCACTTATGGTAGCTATTGATTTATTCTTATCTATGGCAGCTTAGAATTACATTGTTTAATTGAAATACATTTGTGCATTTTAAGTTTGCCTTCCGCTATTGATTTTTGGTTTTATTCCTTTTCAAGCAGAAAGATACTAAATATGATTTCATCTTTTAGATTTGTCAAGAATTGTTTTGAGACAATAAGGCATAGAATGATAAAGGACCTTCTTCTGCTGAATGAGTGTTTTAAGGATTAATATAAAATCACTGTTTAAAAAACAATTCGAGGGCTGGAGAGATGGCTCAGTTGTTAAGAACACTGACTGCACTTCCAGAGGTCCTGAGTTTAATTCCCAGCAACTACATGGTGGATCACAACCATCTGTAATGGGATCTGATGCCTCTTCTAGTGTGTCTGAAGACAGCTGCAGTGTACTCGTATACACAAAATAAATAAAGAAATCTTAAAAAAAAAAACAATTAGAAACTAAGCAAAAAAAAAAAAAAAAAAAAAAAAAGATGAGCCATGTTGTGGGAGCTGAGGACGCCTTGGTTGACTGTATGCAGAGAAGCCGGAAGTCCTGAGTGGGGGTGTATTGATTGCATGGCTAGATCAATGATCAATGCCCTAGACCCATGGAAATTGGCAAAGCCTTCCTCCAGGGTCAGGCTCAGAGTGATGACAAAGCCTTCCTGTGATGCAAACACAAAAGTTGACAGTGTACTCAAGTAGCAGTTGGTCAGTGCATGCAGGACTAATGACTGCACTTCTTTCAGATATTCACAGCTTGGGACTACTCTCCTATAGACACCTCCTACCAAGAGCTATTAGCTCCTCCCCATGTGCTGTACACAGCACATGTGCTGTGGGTCCAGGGTGGTGAATCAGTCAGTGTGGCTCCATCACACAGCCCACCTGACCCTGGCATGTACATGTGTCTGTGAGTCTGTCCTTTCTTCATACCCTTGCCACCTTCAGGCAGGTTAAGGTGCCAAGCCATGCAGGATGCAACACCATCTCTCAATCAATGTGAAAAGGCAAATATACACAAGAAAATATGCTCAAAACTATCAGCCTTGAGGAAATAGAAGATTAATCCACAATCAGAAATTGCACATATTTAAAAAAATGGTAAAAAACCAATCACTACAAACCAAATGCTACTGTGACAGTAAGGATGTAAAACAACACAGCCACAATCTGGCACTGATATAACACTAAAGATGTATTACCACACAGCCAGCAATTGTACGGTATGTATTTGACAGAAATAAAACTGCATATTCCCAAAAACACCTGCCCCAAGATATTCACACTTTACCTGTAAAAAGCAAAAACTAGAAGGACCCAAAGATAAGCAGGCAACCTGTTAATAGCAGTGGCACATTCATACTATGCAACACTACCTAACAGTGAAAGGGAAAGCAGCCGCTAACGCTTCCAGCAACCAGGGGAACGTCAGAGGAATCACAGCGAGTGAACGTGGGTCGACAGCAAAGGTCCAACTTGTGCATCATATAAGATTCAGAAATGACAAAATTATAAAAGCAGACTTGATTAGTGGCCAGCTGGTTAGAAGGGAAGGGACTGGCATGAGTTAGGCTGAGGTGACGGAGCAGTTGTGCCATGAATACGCTGGGAATAGTGTGAATGTACATGTGGGCTAAGCACATCCAAATGGCTCAACAGATCGACTTCAGAGACATGGAGCCTCTCCCCACAGACACTGTACATAAATGTCCATACTTCATTTGTAATCTATGAAAACTGGAAATGGCCCAAATATCCTTTAGTGGCCGAGTTGTTAACAAAGGTGTAATTCACACAACACACCACTACTCATTACACACATCACATATACATGTAAACGGATGCATAGAAAGCTGCTGAAATCTCAGCAAGTTTATGTTGGCTTATGCAAATGCTTTTAAAGATGGTGTCACTAAGGGTAAATGTAAAAGACTCCTCTGTGTTTCTTAGAAATTTCATATGACCCTATAAAATTTACAAAATACTACAGGCCAGGAAATGATTCAGCTGCAAGTACCTTTAGCATAAAGTTAGTCACCCCCCCACACACACACACATAAAAGCCAGCATGGGCAGCCATCCCTGTATCCCTAATGATGGTGGAAGCAAGAGACATACTGATCCCCAGAGCCCTGGCTGCCCTGGAACCCACTAGACCAGGCTGGCCTCTAGCTTACAGGGATGCCTCTGCTTCCTGAGTTCTGATATCAAAGACTTTCATAAAAGATCTAGTAGAGTAGCAATAAAGGAAGCTATCCAACAACCACCTCTGGCTTCCACGTGCATGCTAATGCATGTGCATGTAAAACCATAGGCGTGCTCACACGCATCTATATACACACCCCACACCCCCAACAAAATTTGGGGGCTGAGGGTATTAGTTCAATGGCTGAGTGTTTGCAAGGCATAGGGCTTCTTAAAACCTTGTATACTCATGACTCCTTTTGACCGCAGAAATTTTTATATGACCTAGATGTACAGATATATAAAACAAGTACTCAAACCAAATATTTTCTGACAGTAATTGTTCAGTTTACATGTAATTTTATCATTAAAAGGGTAAATTTGCATACTATAGAGATAGTTGGTTTGTTTATTATCACACAAACAATTAAATCTTGGCTGAATAATTGGTATAGCTGGCCACTGAGCAGCTTCAGCCCTTTTCAGAGTTGATCAATACTTTGATTTTATAACCACCAATGCTGAGAATTCAACTTCATATAAGTACATAGAACAAAATGACAGACATATATTTTAAGTAATTTCAGAAACAATTGGAAATTCTGTACTGTCTTAGACAGTATTCTATTGCTGTGAAGAGACACCATGACTACAGAAACTCTTATAGAAGAGTATTTACATTGAGGACTTGCTTACAGCTTCAGAGGCTTAGTTGATTATCGTCATGACTGAGATGGCGCTATGCAGGCAGACATGGTGTGGAGAAGTACCTGAGAGTTCTACACCCAGATCCACAGGCGACAGGAAGAGTGAGACACCGGGTCTGGCTTGAGCATCTGAAACCCTAAAGGCCATCCCCAAAGACACACTTCCTCCAACAAGGCCACACCTCCTAATCCTCAAGCAGTGGCACTCCCTGAAGACCAAGCATTCAAATACATGAGCCCATTGGGGCCATTCTTATCTAAACCAACACATATACTAAATCAAATTCATTGATTTTTTTTTAAATGAAACTCAAGTCAAAATTTCAGAGAACTCTTAAGGTCAAACATTGTAACACATATAATTCAAAGGTACACCAATTTGATATATTTTAAGGAATGGTAGCAGAAAATATTGTCTTTGTCTCCCACAATGAAGCCATTGTACTACCACAAAAGTTAAAAGCTTTGCATATAAGTAAAGACAGTGCTACTCTTACATGTATATGTGTGTGTGTGTGTATATATATATATGTGTGTGTGTGTGTGTGTGTGTGTATGCTCAGGTGCTTCAGACATAAATGGAGGTGGTGTGTGGTTAGTGGCATGCACAGTGCAAAATGTACATGTTCACAGCCAAGTCTGGGGAGTTGTTCCATGCAACCCAGGTGAGCATGTCCAAAGGCAGCTCTGATTCATATCTGTTTGTCAATGAAGTTATGGTTGTCACGTTCTCTGAAACATTTTACTCTTGTTAATTTCCCCCAATCTCACATTTAGTTTGGTCACAGCACACAGTTTAGAAAGTTGAGACTTAGCATGTCTGTATCACAACACACACAGATCCCTCCCTCCCTCCCTCCCTCCCTCCCTCCTTCCCTTCCTCTTTCCTTCCCTTCTTCTCTCTCTCCCTCTCTTCATCCTCTCACCCCTCTCTAACTGGGGTTGCAGAGATGCCTCACCAATTAAGTCCGACTCCCCTTGCACAAGTCCAAGTGCAGTTACCTGCATCCACATCATGCAGCTCACAGCTCCAACTGGAGGCTATCTGACACCCTCTTCTGGCCTCCACAGGCATCTGCACTTATATGCAGAAACACACACATGTATACATAGAATACAAATCAAAGTAAATAAAATTTTTCAAAATTCTATAAATTCTATGAATAATTAGTTCTATAAATTACATGTAAGGAGAAATCCGTCTTTAACATTTATGCTTTACTATCAAAGATTATTATTTAAAAATTTCCAGTTTATAGAGCTGTGGCTTTTTAAATGTAGGTGATACTTTGTACTTAAGAAGTAAATGAAGGAAACTATAGCAACAGAGTAAGTGTGCTGCTCCACTCTCCTACAGAAATACCATACATACCAGTGAGAGTCTGTACACACCTGCGAAAGCCATGCAGACATGATCGTCAAGGGCACAGATTTTCCTCACTGTCCTCTCATCTTGAAGCTTGGCCACTGACTTTTTTTCCACCCCAAGCACAACTATATTAGTTCCTCGAATTCCAACCTATAAAGACATTTTTTTTAAAAAGTGAATTTAAAGTAAAAACTGGCTAATTATTCTAACATGTGTCAAAGAGTTTAAAGGGTTTCTTTTAAACAGTTAATAAAATGGAAAAAGAGCCATCTAGGAAATAAGATGTTCAGGTTCTGGCTGACTAGATGCCTAGTCCCCAGTCTCAAGACGAGTAAGACAAAGAGGTAGAAGTATTTCTTTGTAGAAATATAATCTGTGGTGCATGAAAATGATACATAAATATACAACTTTCGGGCGAATGAAGGAAGATGTTGGTGATCCAAGCAAATTCCTTTCAGTGGCAGAACCAATCCTGACAAGGTAGGATCGAAGGCTGGGGCTGGGAGATGCCTCTCTGAGTAAGAACCTTGCTATATGAGAATAAAGACAGCATCCACATCAAATGCCAGGCATGTCTGTGAGTGTCTACACCCCCTGGGAGACAGAGAAAGGTGGATCCCAACAGCAAGCTGCCTTGACAGCAGACCTAGGTGAAATGGTGCTTGTCTGGTTCAATCAGAGGACAACTTCGCAGGGTCAATTCTCTCCTACAACCACTTGGTTCCTGGGGACTGTTGGAGTATCAAGCTTAGCAGCAAGCATCTTTACCTACAGAGTCATCCTCCAGACCTGCTCTCTGCCTTTTGAATATGGGTGCAATGTGCTCAGCTGCCACAGTTTCTCTCTGTGATGTCCCCACCCCATGGACTGCAGCTTTGAACTGTGAACAAAGGGTATTTGACTTCTTTTCCTGTTTGTCTCACTTTATTTCATTCTTCTATCTTACCATCCTAGCTAAGACCTGAAGCACTGTGTGTTGAATAAAAGTAGACAAAGCAGATACATTTGTATTGTTCCTGATTTGTATTGTCCTACATTTAATATGATTCTGGCTCCAGGTTTCCACATATAGTCTTTATGTTCAGATATATTCCTTCTATTCCTAGTCTCTTCTGGGCTTTTATCACCAAGAGATACTGGGTTTTATCAAAAAGCCTTTTCTGTATCTACTGATAAAATAATCTTGTGGTTTTTGTCCTTGAGTCCATTGTTTTTTCTGGTTTTCTCACTTTGTATCTGTTCTTTGAGAACTTCAAATAATGTATTTTGACCATCACCTCTCCTCCAACTCCTCCCAGATCAGTTACCTACCCAACCCAACGTTGTGTCTTCTTTTCTCAATACATTTGAATCCAATTTGCTCATGTCTGGTCATCCCCAGCCCCAGAGCACAACTGACCTATCAGGGGCTACATCCTCAAAGAAAACTGACATTCTCTTTTCCAGAAGCCATCAATTGCCAATTACCCCTTAGCTAGCAATGAGACTTTGTGCTTATGGTCCGTCTCCATGTCTGGCTTGAGCTTACATACGTTTTATGCATGCTGTCATAGCCACTGTTGAGTTAATATGTCTAATAAGTGCCTTGTTATTTCCTTGAAGTCATCAACCACCTCTGGTTCTTACAATCTTTTCTCCACCTATTCCACAACAATTTTGAGCCCTTGGGAAGAGGTTATGTGATATAGAAGCCTGACTTAGGGCTGAGCATTTCACAGTATACTTAACCAGTTGTTGGTATCTGTATTAATCACCTGTACTAACAAAAGAAGCTTCTCATTTTGGGGTTGGGAGATGCATTAATCTATGGGTACCACAAAAAGTCATTATGAGTTGTTTTTCTAATATGTCCATTAAACAAAATAATAACAATAGGTTTTCCTATAGGACCTAACTAGCTACAGGTTCTTGGCCTAGATAACAGGGCCAAGTATGGGCTGCATCTTTTGGAGCAGGCAGTAGATATATGAATTATATGGTTGAATTATATGGTTGGTTACTCTCATAAAGTTTGTGCACTATGGCATCAGTGAGAATGTCTTAACAGGCTGGTCACTATTGTAGCTTACATGGTTCACAATGAATTGACCCAAAATCTCAGAAGCTAAGCAAAGTCACTCCTGGTTAGTATTTGGATGAGAGTTCATTTATTTTCTGTATGACATTTATTGCTTTTTTCATGTGAACCATCCCAGAATCTAAGTCAATACGACTGTGATGAATGAAATTTCTGATGTGTTCTTGAATTGAGTTTGCAAGTATTTTATGAAGAAATTTTATATCTATCATCATAGAAAGAATGATCTATAATTTTCCTTTTGAGGTCTCTTATCTTATTTAGTATCAGAGTAATACTGGCTTTGTAAATAGAGTTCAGAAGCATTCCTTTACTTTCTAATTTATGGAATAGTTTGAGAAACAGTGATATTAGCTTGTCTGTAATGGTCTAGAAATCAGCAGTGGTATCAATCTAGGCCTGAACATTTTTAGTTAGAAGAATTTTTATTACTGTTTCAATCTCTTTGTATTAAAGATCTGGTTATATTCTCATGGTTTAATTTTGGTAAGTCATATACAACCAGATTTAAGATTTTCTAATCTAATGGAATATTGAGTCTCTAATAATCATAATGGTTTTCTAAATTTCACTGGCATGTCTTTTTATTTCCAATTTTATGAATTTAGACATTTGCATACAAGTATTTAATGTACAATGAACATATTCTCCCATGCCTTCTCCTCTTCTGTGAGTTGGATGAGGAATGTTCCCCAAGGCTTGGGTATTTCAGCTCTAGGTCTCCAGTGGTCACACTACTTGGAGAGGTTTAGAAGTTGCACCCTAGCTAGAGGATGTCGGTCACTAGGTGTGGGCTTTCAGAGCTTATAGGCTGGCCCCACTTCTGGTTCATTCTCTATGCCTCAAGCTTATGGTTTGAAGATGCGTACTCCATTTCTTGCTACCATGCCTGTCAACTGTTGGTATGCCTCCCTACCTTGATGGGCTTTTATTTTTCTGTAATTGTAAGCTAAAATAAATACTTTCTTCCATAAGTTGCTTTGGTCATAGTATTTTATAGAGCAATATAAAAGTAAATAATACATCCTATTTCTCCACTGCAAAACAAAACAAAACAAAACCCAAAACCATAGCAAGGTCTCACATTGTCCACATTGGTTCTTATAGTCACTGAGAATAGCTGTGGATGATCTTAACTTCCTGATCCTTACATCTCTTTCAAGAGCTGGAACTACAAGGGAAAACTATCATGCCTGGTTCATGTGGTACTGTGGACAAAACTCAGGCATTCATCAGTGCTGAGCAGGCACTTTACCAACTGAGTTACATCCCAGGCCTCTCTTTCTCTTTCAGTTAGTTTGTCTAAGAGTTTATCTTTTCAAAGATCCAACTCTTTGTTTCACTGGTTGTCTGCCTTTAAAAAATATCTCATTAATTTCTGCTCTCATCTTAATTCGTTCTTCCTCTCGGATTTTGAGTTTCTTCTGAGGCTCTAAGATTCATCATTAACTTGTTTATTTTAGATCTGACTCTTCAATATACACATCTGTAGCTGTAAACTCATAACACTCCTCACTCCTTCTCCAGTGCAATGGTAGATTGTTGTCATGTTCACTTGCTTCTAAGAATATAACTTCCTCTTTGATTTCTTCTATGACACATTCATCATGTTGTTCAATCATCACAAGTCTATATATATTCAAGCTTCTACTATTATTTATGCTTTTTTCATTATGGTCAAATAATATTCGAAATTGATCATAATCTCCCTGTATTTTAAGACTAACTTTGCCTCCTACTATATGATTTATTTCCATGGACTAATGAGAAGAGTATGGCGTCACAATGCTCAGATGGAATAGTCAATGGATGTCTGTGAAGACTCTGTAATCTCTGGTGTCACTTAACTGATGCTTCTGTTCAATTTTCATCAGGACAACATATTGCTGAGGCTGGGTAGTTAAAATGAACCACTATTATTTTGGGGGTTGATGTGTTTCTTTATATTGGTATCATTTGCTTTATAAAACCAAGGGCACCTGTGTTTTGTTCATATATGTTTAAAACTGTAATGTTCTCTGGGTGATCATTTCCTTAACCACTTTTAAAGATTGTTTTAAATCTACTTTGTCAGATATTAATCACATGTTTTCTATTTTCATTTATTTGGAATACTTTTTTTCCATTTATCTTTTCAGTCAAAAGCTGTATACATTTTCTTTCTTTTTTTTTGAACCAATATTTACTGTTTATTTTTTTAGTCCAAATTGTAAATCATTTAATGAGTCAGTTTGAAACAGAATCAAATATAGTTTCTAAAACTACAGAATTAAAATAGATCTTTTTTTGGGTGGGGGGTCAGATTCTTTTTTTTTCACCTTTTTTTTATTGGATGTTTTATTTACATTTCATATGTTGTTCCCTTACCCCATCCCCCACCCACCCAGGAACCCCCTATCCCCTCACCCCTCCTTCTTCTCTGTGGATGTAACCCCTACCTACCCCCCCACTCCCACCTCCCCACCCTCAAATTCCCACCCCCTGGAGCGTCCAGCCTTTATGAGGCCACGGATCTCTTCTTCCACCTATGCCCAGCAGGGCCCTCCGCTCTTACATATACAGCTGAAGCCATGGATCCCTCCCTAAGTGCTCCCAGGCTGGTGGTTTAGACCCTGGGAGCTCTGGTTGGTTGGTATTGTTGCTCTCCTCATGTGGCCACAAACCCTTTCAGCTCCAATGGTCTTCACTCTAACTCCTCCATTGGGAACCCCATGATCAGTTCAATGGCTAGTTGTGAGCTTCTGCCTCTGAATATGTCAGACTCTTGCAGACCTCTGAGGAGACATGTATATCAGGCTCTTATCAGCATGCACTTCCTGACTTCCACATCAGCATCTACCTTTGGCGACTGCACATGGGAAGGATACTCAGGTGGAATGGTCTTCAGACGGCCCCTCCTTCAGTTTCTGTCCCTCACTTTGTCTCCATATTTGCTCCCTTGAGTATTTTGTTGCTACTTCTAAGAAGCACCGAATCACCCCCACTTGGTCTTCCTTCTTCATGAGCTTCATGTGGCCTGTGAGTTGAATCTTGGGTATTTCAAGGTTCTGGGCTAATACCCAATAATCAGTGAGTGAATACCATGTCTGCTGCTCTGAGTACAGTGGCTCCTCAGCTGCTCTGAGTGCAGTGGCTCCTCTAGGATGGCCCAGGATTCAGTATCTCCACAGGAGCAGACCAACTCTGTGTCTGCCCAAGCCCAAGGGACCAGGCAGGGGCAGAAGGGAAGTGGAATTCCAGAGGGGCGAGGTTTGGTTCGCTAGTGGGTCCTGAATGTCCCTGGCTCCCAGATGTATCTCTGGGGCTTAGGGAGTGAGATGGAGATCTTACTGGCGGCTCTGAATGCAGTGGCTCCTCTAGGATGGCTCAGGATTCAGTATCTCCACAGGAGCAGACCAACTCTGTGTCTGCCCCAGCCCAAAGGGGTTGTATACATTTTTGATAATGAGGTGCATCACACAGATTTTGTGATTTTAATTTTTTGCTGTATGCCAGAACTCCAGAACTCACAGAGATCCTCCTGTCTTTGTTTTCTGAGCATTGGGAGTTAAGTGTTCACCATTACACTTGGATAGATCCTACTTTTTTAATTCAATCTTCTAGTTTGTGTCTTTGGGCTGAGAAATTTAGATCACTAATATTGATGTATTAAAATCTGCTAATTCCAGAGTCATACTTTTCAATGTTTTGTGTGTTTTTTTTATTCTTCATTTGCTTATGTTGCATTCTCATGTGGTTTAGTCTTCTCTTTGGCCTCATAGATGTTTCTGTTTTAAAGAAAGACTCTTTCAAGAATCCCTTTGGCGCTAATATAGTGGTGATAAATTCCTTTAACCCTTTTTAAATTATTATTATAGTTTCTTTCTTCTTCACTTATGACCAACAGCTTTACTATGTATTGTCGTCTGGGTTGGTAACTGTTTTCTTTCAGAACTTGAAATATATAATTCTAAGAACTCACAGCTTTTGAAGTTTCTGTTGAAATCTGATGTTATTATGATAGCTTGCTTTTGTGTGTAACTTGGTGTTTTTCTCTTACAGTTGCCAAATATCCTTTTTTCTTTTGTATATTTAATTATTTGACTATAATATGATGAGGGGAGACTGGCTGGCCTATTTAGTGTCCCATAGTGTGGTGTTTCGAATGAAAATGGCCCTCATAGGCTCATAGGGAATGGCAAAAGGATTGGGACATTTGGCCTTGCTGGATTGTTATGGCTTTGTTGGAAGTGTGCCACTGGGGGTGGGTTTTTAGGTGTCAGAAGCTCAAGCCAGGCCCAGTGGCTCTCTACCCCTTCTTGCTGTCTGCTAATCTGGATGTAGAACTCTTGGCTTCTTCTCCAACACCATGTCTGCCCACATGACACCATGCTTCCTACCTATAAGCCAGCTGCAATTAAATATTTTCCTCTATAAGAGTTGCCATAATCATTGTGTCCCTTCACAACAACAGAAATGCTAAGACAGAAGTTGCTACCAGCAACTAGGGTATTGTTGTGGTAAGCCTGACCATGTTTTTGCCTGGAGATCTATGGAATATTTTGGGACTTTGGACTAGACTGAACATTTAAGTAGGGCTTAATGGGCTCCACTAGTGGAACATGGAAGACAGTGGTGCTGAGGGTGATTTGAACTGTGGGGGCCCAGCTCACGAGGTTTCATAGAAGAATATTGATATGTGACCTAGAGATCATTCTTTCATTCTGACAAAGAATGTGGCTGCTTTCTCCCCTTGTCAAAAAAAAAAAAAAAAAAAAAAAAAAGGCCCGAGGCCCCATTGAAGAGTTTGGACTAACAGCATTGGCAGAGGAAATTTCCAGAATGCACATGTCCTAGTATCAGCTGTGTTGCTTGGTCATTAGTGGCCAGTCTTATGCAGCTCTATAATGAAAAGGAGCAAGCTGGGCAAGGAAAAGTACAGAACATACAGTTTTAGAAGAAAAGGAACACAAAGAATAAAGGGAGGGTGACTACAGGGCGCCAGGATAAACTTCTAACTTGTCAAAAAGAATTAAAAACACACACCTTTAATCCCAGCACTTGGGAGGTGGAGGCAGGTGGATTTCAGACTTCAAGGCCAGCCTGATTTACAGAGCAAATTCTAGGCTAGCCACACTTAGGCAGTGAGGGAAACAACTAAAAACAGAAAGCTTATGTTTTATATGTAATTGAATGAAAGGGGCCATGTTCCAGCCCCAGCAAGCAGCAGAACCTGGCATCTTTGGCTACTGGTTTTGATTTTAGAGTCAAGGATAGAGGAAAGGGACTATGAAAATCTCCTTCTGTGACTAAGGAAAGCTGCTGAGGCCAAGAATGTGGCAGGGGTGTCTGTGCATGGAGGCCAGAGGCCACTGTGTAAGGCATGGAAGATCCTTGTACGAAGCTGTAAAGGTAAACCCTAGATTGCCTTGGAGGCCCCAAGATGCTAGAAATGCCAGAGCTATGGGATAACTATCAGCAAAGGTTGGAATTGTGTACGGAGTCAACCCAAGAGAAAGAAGTGTGTTGCAGTCAACAACGGTGACAGGAGTTGGAGATCTGAAGAGCACTTTGATATCAGGTATGGAGATGCAGTTCGGAGTTTGTCCAGTTGGCTTCCAGTCTTGTCCAATATTTCCTCACTATGGCTCCCTTTCCTCACCTTTGGAATGGTAAGGTATATCTTGTGCTTGTTGCAAGTATGTGATCTGCTTTTTTATTTTGATTTTACAGATTGCCATGAGTATATGAACTTTGCTATGAGACATTTTGAACTTTGGACTTTTAAACATTGTGATAGACTATGGGCACTTTTGAAGTTGGACTAAATGCATTATGTATTATGTATTAAATGCATTGTATTATGATATGGATACAAACAAATGGGGCCACAGAATGGAATGTGATGGTTTGAACGAAAATGACTCCCATAGGCTCATAAAGAGTGGGATTGTTTGAAAGGCTTAGGACACATGAACTTGTTGGATTGGTATAACCTTGGAGAAGTGTGGGGGTGGACTTTGAAGTTTCAGGAGCTCAAACCAACCCCAGTGGCTCTCTCTCCCTTCCTACTGCTTGCTGTTCCAGATATAGAATTTTCAGCTCCTTCTCCAGCACCAGGTCTGCCTATGAATTGCCATGAGTCCAACCGTGACAATAATGGACTAAACCTCTGATCCTGTAACCCAGCCCCAAGTCAATGTTGTCCTTCGTAAGAGCTGCCATGGTCATGGTGTCCCTTCACAGCAACAGAACCCCTAATTAAGACACAGAGATCTACAATGCTTTGTACATACCTTCTCTTTATCTTTGGCATTGTCTGAAAGCTCCAATTGTTCTACATTACATCACCTTTATGCCCATATGTTTTGTCCTACCTTCATCTGTCCTACTGGTGAGGCTTCTATGGATCTTAATAGACTTTTCGATTATGCCACTTGCGTACTTAATTTGTATATCTTTTCACTATTCCTCTTTATTGAATTTTACTTTCACATCCTATTTTTACTTCCTTATTCTCTTCAGTTGTGTGCGTGTGTGTATGTGTGCGTGTTTAAAATTTATTCAGGAGTTTGTATACTCTCTGATTTCTTCAAACACATTTATAATCATTTTTTTGTTGTTCTTTTTCATTTTTTGTCAAAGGATGGCATCTTGTTTACTCTCACTTGAGTACATTATTGAGATTTATAATTTCTGAAAGAGACATGATCATTGTTTGGAATTTTTAAGGTATTTTTATTTTATGTGTCTGGGTTTTACCTACATGTGTGTCTAGGCACCACATGCATCCCTGATACCCAAGGAGGGCAGAGAAGGGATCAAATTCCCTAGAACTGGAGTTACCAGTGGTTGTGATCCACCATGTGAGCACTGGGATTCAAACTAGGGTCCTCTGGAAGAACAGCCAGTACTCTTAACCACTGAGCCATCTCTTATGCCCAGAATATTTTTATTAATCACTGCTCTTCGTTTAGTTTAAATGTCTATAATGTTCAAGACTAGATTGTAGTACACTTTTTTTGTTCGTTTGTTTTGTTTTGAGACAGGGTTTCTCTGTGTGTAGCCCTGGCTGTCCTGGAACTCACTCTGTAGACCAGGCTAGCCTCGAACTCTCGAACTCTCGAACTCAGAGATCCGCCTGCCTCTTCCTCCCAAGTGCTGGGATTAAAGGTGTGTGCCACCACCACCCGGCAATGATTGTAGTACACTTGAGGTGCTATTTTTCTCTATTGGGCTTCCAAATACTGGGCTCTGTCTCTGGTACTTTCTTTTTCTTTCTTCCTTTCTTTCTTTCTTTCTTTCTTTCTTTCTTTCTTTCTTTCTTTTTCTTTTCTTTCTTTTTTTTTTTTTTAAAAAAAAAGACTACTGGTGTTGCTTTATTCTGGCCTCCATGAACATAGACACACATGCAGGCAAAATACCTATACATGTGAAACAAATAAATAAATACTGCTTGGTTGGTAGTTGAAACCTCAACTCTTTCAGCCTTTATTCCTAGGATTCCAGATACTGATCGCACTCCTGGGTGGTCCAGTGGCAGATGCTTGTCTTACAGTGGGGATCCCATGTGCTAGTCACGCATCTAGTAGTCCTTTAGGGTCAAGCAGCGAAGGCTCTTCTTGCCTTTGAGTAGTCTGTGTCAGTGTGAGGTCTCAGGACAGATGCTGATTACATCTCTTGGCATTCCTTCAGGAGGCTGGTTTCTAATGATATTGTTTCTCCTAAGGAAACCTTTGTGAGGCTGGGTCACTATAATACTGATCCACTCTTCATGAGTCAGGATGCAAATGTTGGTCCCTGGGTCTGGGCAGTCTTTCTTGATGTCAGGTATGCTGCTTGGAGTCTGGGATCCCTACAGACACTGTCTTTGATTTTATATCTTGTTAAATCCTGTGTGGTTCTCAAAGCTTTTCCATCACCTGGAGTTACAAGATGGTTGTGGACTGTCAGGTGTTAAGTGCCAGGAACTGAACTCAGGTCCTCTGGAAGGATAGTAAGTGCTCAAGTGCTCTTAACTGCTGAGGCCACGTCTGTAACCTTGTACTGAGTCTTCTTAAGATGATATCACACTGCTGCTTAGGTCACATCCTGAGTGAATATCCCAGATCTTTTAGTCTGCTTGCAATTTTTTGAGTCTGCCTATGTCTCGTGCTTTAAAATACAGTGGGTGAGGCTGGTTGGATCTGTCTCTCTCTCTCTCTCTCTCTCTGTGTGTGTGTGTGTGTGTGTGTGTGTGTGTATTACCAACACCCACATGACTACCTATAACCTCAGTCCTAGGTGTTCCATTGCCATCTCATGGCTTCTGAGAATACTGAACACATATGATACACAGACATATATGCAAGCAAAAACCCATACACTTAAAAGTAAATAAATTATTTTAAAAATATGTTGAGTGCTGGGAACTATATCCAGATCCTCTGCAAGACAAGTTATACTCTGACCACCACACAAGTACCACAGTACACATGCACATGCAAGTGAGTGTACACCAGTGCGCATGCACATACACACAGTAAATAAACAAATAAATACATGTCATTTTATAATTTTAAAAGGAGGCTTGTCGGGGCTGGAGAGATGGTTCAGCAGTCAGGAACACTGACTGCTCTTCAATCCACAGCAACCACATGGTGGCTCACAAACATCTATAATGGGATCTGATGCCCTCTTCTGGTGTGTCTGAAGACAACAAGTGTACTCATATACATAAAATAAATAAATCTTTTTTGAAAATTAAAAAGAGGCTAGTAATCCTGTTTAGCAGTTTAAACAGTCTATTGCTTTTTCAGGAGACTGGAGTTTCTTTCCTAGAACCCACATAGAGTGGCTTACAACCACCTATAACTTCAGGGGACCCAAAATTCTCTGCTGGCCTCCACAGCACTGCACTCACATGTGCACACACACACTTAGACATGCAAATTAATATATGTAATTAAACAATCTAATTGACTGCTTTATTTTATTAATTTATTAATATTAATTATAATTGAATTAATTAAATTAAATTAAATTAATATAGCCAAGGACAGTCTCCAGCCAAGATCAAGCTTGTGAGCTTTAAACATGTATATTGGTTGTATACTAGATTTGTTTGTTTCTTGATTTGACTCAAGACCTTACTATGTAGTTTAGGCACAATCTTCCTGCCCAAGTGCCACCATACTCTGTATTGTATTTTGAACAGCTGCTCCTCTGAACTCTCTTGCAACACAAGCCTCTGTGCAGGGCCACTCACAATATGGCAAACAGACTCCAGTAGAGTGAGCAACAGAAAGCAAGCAAGGGCAAGCAAAGATGAGAAAAAGGAGCAATCTCATTGCTACTCAGTCTCTGGAGTGGCATTCCATCACTTCTGTTCCATCTATTAGACATAAGCCACCAGCATCACTCCTCCGAGGGGCCATGACACAGCACGAGCACTCGAGGTGAGAAGTAGAGGGGACTTCAGGAAAACTTCATCTCACCAAGGCAGTTACAGTCTCACTCAAAATTCATGTTTCACATTCTTAAATAAAATTACAGCTGAACTCAGAGATGGAGGCACAATCTTAGATTCTTACTCCTCCCTGGCACACACCAAAGAGATAATTATGACAGTGTTTCTCTGGAACCTGCTGCTTCATTACCATTTTTGTTCCAACACTAGCAACAGCTTTTATCTATACTATTACCACCAGGGGTGGGGGTGGGGGAACGGGATAATTGGTTTCTCCAATTCTAGTTATGATCTCATCCAATCGAAGCTCACAGTGTAGACGGAGAAATGATATTTCCTTTGTTTAAAATACACTCCCTTCCTCTGCTTTTCACCTCCTCACCTGTCTACCTTCCATCTTTCTAATGGCTCCTTAAAATAAGCTTTATAAGGAAGGTTTCTCTCATAACTGCACTATCTGTAGCATCCTATGCCATCTCCAGTATTATACTCATTTAGGCCGTGTACAGACTTTTTATTTTGCAATTCAGGGAATTGTGCATAGCCTATGCTGGCCTGGAACTCACAGTCTTCCTGAATGTTGGGTTTACAGTCACGTACTACCATTCCAATCTAGGACTTTTCTCTTATTCCTCTAAATTTCTTTCTAGACAGTAAGTTCTTTAAAAACTAGGATTGTATCTACCACTTTCACAGTGACACCCTATAGTCCAGGTTAGCAAATGTAAGTCTTTTTGAAAGGACTTAAAAAATTAACATGCTGAAAGAACCAGAGACAAACTGAATAAAAAAAAAGAATCATAAATAATAAGTTACAATTAATAATTAATTTATGTGAATTACATCTTAACTTGTATTACTTCTTTCAATACACATCAATCTTATGAATCAGGAGCTACTTCGATGTTTATTTTACTACTAAAAAAATGCTACTACTATGGCTAAGCAGTCAAGTGTATAAGTGTATTAGTGCCTTTATAGCTCTCATAGAGGACTCATGTTTGGTTCCCAGAACCACATCTGGTATCTCACAACTGCTGCAACTCCAGCCCCAGAGGATCTTATGCCCTCTTCTGGCCTCTGAGGTTATCACACACAATGCACATAAACTTATGAAGGTGTACACAGTCATATACAGAAATAAAACAAACAGATCATTCAAATAAAAAATGGAACAAAGAAAGAAAATATAGGATGAAGAGGTGGCTCACTAGTTTACAATGCTTATTGCTGCTCTTCCAGAGAACCGGGTTGGTTCCTAGCACTCACAGGGTAGCTTACAAATATCCATAACTTCTATTTGATTAGACTAGGCTAGTTAGTCAGTGAGCCTCAGAACCCTTCTGTTTCCCCTTGGATTACAAACATGTACCACCATTCTGTGTATCATCTAGACATAGGTTCTGGAAACTGAACTCCAGGTCTCATGCTTGCACAGAAGACACTTTACTCACTGAGCTATTTCTCAGCCTAAGAATGGAGATTCTTAAAGGTTAACTAAGGGCTGGAGTATCATTCAACAGTAGAGCACACACATAGCATGTGCATGACCCTGGGTTTGAATATCCAGCACCAAGAAACAAAAGTCACAAATCAACACTGAAGAAAAATAAAATATAGGTGATGGCATGCCCCTTTAGCCCCCAGCATTCAAAAGCCAGAGGTAGATCTCTGAGTTTGAACCCAGCCTGGTCTACAGATCAACTTCTAGAACAGCCATGGTTACATAGGGAACCTTGTTTTGAAAAGAGAAAAAAAAAAGCAGATGTTTTCCCTTCTTCACTGTACAGTGACAGAAACATTTATTAGTGAAATCAGGAATCTACCTCTTAATTAAAGATGTGGATGGTGACTACAGAACACTCTGAAAGCTAGACGGCAGAGCTGAGATTAAGCAAGTTAAAATCTAGTCCCTTCCTAAAAATCTGGGGTCAGGGAAAGGATACGTCGACAAATGAGAATAAATTTTAACTTTTTTTATGATAATTCTGTGATTCACATGCTCTCCTAAGATTTCTGTACTTTTCCAAAGTGTCATTCAAATATATTTTGTCTTTATAGAAAAAGAAACTGAACCAAATAGAAAAGAGCCTTCCGACTCCAGTTTGTTCTGTTAGCAGGAAGCACAACCTGGGCTCTCTAATTATGGTCTATATCATTTTTATATTTTATTCCTAAGTAATGTCATGTCTACATAGTGGTCAAACCTGATCAGGCAGGCTTACTTGTAATTCATCATATCTATTGTTTATAGACACAATATTTAACAGCATAACTTTATTCTATATAAAAGGTCATAGCACCCTCAAGGAAACACAATGAATAACTCCATAAAAAGATGCTAATTATAATTTCAGAATCCTGAGGTAAGAGTCTCATCCTTCCAGTGTATCCTTAAAAATGCCCACTTTAGGTCTTTTTTATATTCTTACCCTTTTACAGCTCTTTACAAAGGAACTATCAATCAGCTCTATAGCATTCTTAAAACACTTTAAATGAGCTGATGTGGTTTCTTATTACACCCCCATCTTCTCCCATTACTCCCTTCATTTTAGGCTCTAAAACTCGGGCATTATTTCCTAGCCATATGCTATACACCATGCTGGGGACTATAGAACGTTTTGTTTTTATCAAAATGGTACCCTTTTGGTTTAAAAAACACCAGGCTTTCCTTAAACTTCCAACTCTAACAAAGCTTAACTAGTGGGCCCAATTAAACAGAAAAATACTTTTTAAATGATCTTTTTTTTGTAATTATTTTTGCCATTTTACATTTGATAGATTTATTAGAGTTATAATAAAAGTGAATTACCTTCTTTCCATTATCAAGTTAATATTGAAGTGGAAGTGGATACTTGTAGACTGAGAGATGCTCTGTGTATTCTCACAGCTACTGTCTCAATTTCCAAAACACACACAACAAACTCATGAAATTTGAGAGATTTTTTTTAAAAAATTATAGACTAGGGCTCAGAAGCCTGGCAGTGCTAGATCTTTCACTGGGGGCACTTTTGTCCTTTAAATTTTTCATAAATTATGATGATTATTGAACACAATTAAAATTTGGCAGCGGTGTAACAGCTGTCCTGAGAATTTAAAAGTTTTTAGGTAATGTGGATTCATAAGTCTAAAACAGGGTAGAATCTCTTGAAATTTCCAGTATTACTTGAACACCCACAAATGCGGGCACACACAGAGCAGTACGAAAGTGAGGATGGGGGTGGGGGGGAACCTTTGAAGCACTGCCAAATACTGAGGTTGAAATTTGGGACAATTACTTTTAATGAAGCCATTTGGATTAGCATTTCTAACTGTTCCTCTCACTAACAGGAAGTTAGTGTTTTATTTGTTCTCGGATTGGGGGCATGGTAGGGGGTGCTGTAAGGTTTTAATTTTTATCATTATTAATAGTTTTGATTATGAAAGAACTATTAACTTTACCTTGGGTCAGTGGGTTCCCAAGGAAGTGGCCATGAGCACTGCCGTAGAATGTTCTAGATGTTTTGTCGCTTACTGCTACAAACATACACCGTACTTTTACAATGTCTGTAGCTGTCGTTAAACAAAGGCAGTGGCAGAAGACAAAAGGCTGAACTCTGTAACCTCCACTGGCAACCTGAGGCTGCGTCCCTTGCTCTGGGAGGGGGAACAGCTTACCGCAGTGGAGCCTTTCTTCACTGCTTCCTGGGCATACTCCACTTGGAAAAGGTGTCCATCCGGGGAGAAGACAGTGATTGCCCTGTCATACCGAGAAGCCATCACGCAGGCTTTCGAGGACTCTACCAGGCCTCAGAAGCTGCCTAGGACTGGAGTCCACGGGGCTTCCACGTGCTAACGCCCGGAAGTGGTTACTCCTGAATGCTCTATGTGCTCCCAACCGCCTCCGGAAGTCCAGGAGTTCCAGAGTTTGGTCCCGTCCCTCCCCTCCTTCACCCCCAGGTCTGAGTGCCTTTAGCTGTCTCTAGAAAATCCTGCTAGTGTGGCCTGAAGGATAGGAAATATGACACATATATTTATATATATGTACACTCTTCAATGGATCTCTGAGTTGAGGCCAGTGAATTTCAAGATAGCCACGGTTACACAGAGAAGCCCTATCTAAGATGTAAAAAATAAAACAAAACAACGAATTGCTTTTTTGATAGTAGGCTTTGAATCTACCATCTTGCACATTACGTCCCTGAGACACATCCATCTCTAGCTCTGTCTTCAAAATTTCAGTCTTACTAAGTTGCCCAGGTTTGCAAAGAAATAACAATTTTACCAATGTTATAGTTTATTCTACTTTTCCTCCAGCTTTGTAAACAAAATAGAGCCTATGGACAAATTGATTCAAGAACATACTCCATCAGATTAATACAGATAGCAAGAATTTATATAATACTGTTTTAATTAAAGAAAGAAATAAGAGTCCAAAGATATGATTTAAATATGTCTTAAGTTTAGCTGTAGCAAGAGTTATATATAACCTGGTGTAACATTACTGCCTATGAAACAAGTCAGTAAGATGGGAATATTTAAAAATCTGCAGCAATGTGTTCTGAGGTTAAAATGTGTTTATAGGTGTCATAACTTAAAATGGCTCCATTTAATGGCTCCACGGGTACTAACAGACGGGTACTAACAGATGATGGGCACTAACAGACAGGTACGTTTAGCTATTATTACTTGCCATGTATTTTTTATTAGATACCATTTTCCATTGGGAAGAATCTTAAAGTTGGTGAAATCAACTCTAACTGAGAGAGAGAAAGAGAGAGGGGTAGAGAAGGAGGAGGAGGAGGAGGAGGAGGAGGAGGAGGAGGAGGAGGAGGAGGAGGAGGAAAGAAACTCATTTCTTTCTATTCAAAATCCTAGATTTTAGTTGATTTCTGAAAATTAGTTGTATTCATCCCTCCCCAACCTCTTCAACCCTTTCTTCCATATTGGCCACTCTTTAAAAAGTTTCATCTGGAGGGACACTCTTGATCAAACTTGTTTTCTCTATGCAGTTATTTTACAGTGTCAGGATAAGCCACTGTTTGCCAGAAGATGTTTTTGAGAAATATTTGGTTATTTTTGTTACATGTACACTTTTCTTTTTTAAAAACTTATTATACTCATAGATTCACAGGAATTCTCAAAATTAGAGGGAGAGAGGGGGCCTCTTCTACCTAGTTCAGTCTTAGAGGGAGAGAGGGGGCCTCTTCTACCTAGTTCAGTCTGACGGCAACGTTTCCTACCTACAGTAAGTACATTAGCAATACCAGGAAGCTGACATTGATGCACCTCATAGAGCTTTTCTAGATTTCAACAACTCACTGCACTCCTCATATGAATTTCTGTTTTATTTAGCAGGTGTAGGTCGCCACCACACCCACCACCATAGTCAAGGTCCCTTGAGCTGTCCACTTGCAAAACACACCTAACGATTCCTGCTTCGGTCACTTTGACAAACACTAAGCCATTCTCCACGTCTTAATTTTCTCTACAAAAAGTTTATGTATAGGATGTAAATGTTTTATGGCATTTTATTTTTAAAAATAAATATAGATTCACGGAAAATTAAGGAATGATAGAGTGCTCCCTTATATGGTGAGGTATAACCTTTAAAATCATAAAATAGAAAAATCAGTGGTTAAGGTTAGTATAGGGAATATCTATACATTTAAAGAAAAATTATTTTTATTACGTGCATTGTGAGCCTGGAGTGAGGATGTGTGCATATACATGAGTGCAGGCTTCTAATAGCAAGACTTGAGTGTCAGACCATTGGATATGGGGCTACAAGGCAGTGTGAGGCACTTGGTATTGATTCTGGGCACCAAATTCAAGTCTTCTGTCTATAAGGGCAACAAGTGCTTTAAACACTGTTGCTTATAGAGAGGGCCATCTCTCTATCTCTATCTTTAGTTTTGACTTAAAAGCATTTTATAAACAGTGAACATATTAGAGGATGAATTTTAGAAATATTTAGAATGATTGACCAGGAATAATAGAGTACACCTTTAATCCCAGCATTCAGGAAGCAGAGGCAGGTGGGTCTTTGTGAGCTCTAGGCCAGCCTGGTCTACATAGTAAGTTCCAGAATAGTAAGTAGCTACATAGAAACAGATATGTTCATGTGTATATGTATATATTCATTAACATTTAATTTTCCTACTTATAAAATCAGAATAATACCTAGTTCACAAGATTGTTGCCAAGAAAAAAATTAATCAGTGAATTAGTCCCCCATAACTATCTGTTACAGAGGAAGATCTTTAAAATATTAACTATTATCATTCATTATTGAGTTGAGAAAAGATGATACTTTTTAAGAGCAAAATCAGAAAGAGCACGACTATAGCAGGAACCAATGTATACCTCTTTAAAATGTATGCATAAGCAGGCAGGATGCACTTGGGAGCTGGAGGCAAAAAGATCAGGAGTTCAAGATGATTTACAAAGGGGTTCATGGAAGCTGAGCCTCATGTGAGCCTACCTCAAAAAAGGTCAGAAAAGTTCAATGATCTATATTTGAGCAAATACATGTTTGGAACTGTATAAAGAAAGGAGTTAAAAGACATATGTCAACTTAAGTAAAGACATATGTTAACTCAACTTGGCAGCAGGCTAGAGATTAGAAAGGGATATAAGGGAAATATTGCCATTTTAAAGTATCTCTCTCTCTCTCTCTCTCTCTCTCTCTCTCTCTCTCTCTCTCTCT
>NW_021621098.1:3701089-3745131 GCF_004785775.1 Grammomys surdaster
TCTCTCTCTCTCTCTCTCTCTCTCTCTCTCTCTCTCTCTCTCTCTCTCTCTCTCTGTATGTTAGTCAAAATTTTGTTGAGCATAGCTTAGCTTACACTTACCAAAAGTAACAGCATGAAACAATTTAATTTCTAGAGGTTTCTGACATCAACCTTGAAGACTATGGCTAATTCTATTAAGAACCATTTAAAATACTGAACAAAATACTTTTAAAACCTGTATGTTGGCTGGCAAAATGGCTCTGTGGTTAAGAGTACCTGCATAAAACCCAAATAGACTCATGAAGCTCCAGTTCCAGGGTACCTGATGCCTCCATAGGCACCTGTACACACATGCATATGCCCATAGGAATATTCATAATATAAATAAGAAGGTCTGTGTTCTCTCTAAAGAGCTAACAAAGAATGGAGATCGGTGGTGCCATGATTCTGATAAACACAGAAAAGATAGGCTTGGCTTTTACCTTTGAGATATTTGCCTACTCTCAGCATAGTTAAGAAACCAAAGTGGACTTGATAGACAAAATAGAACTCCAACACCTGTTACAATGTTATGGTAACATTTAGGCTTTTGTTGAGTCCCAAAGGCTATGGCACAGAAAACAAGCACAACAAACCTGCCTCCGTTGTGTATTCTTCTGCACAGGGACTGTCCTCTCACATGTCCTCTACAAACATGTCTGATGTGAAGATCACCAAAACACAATGATACATTGTCTTAAAAAAAACCTTAAGTTACTGCATGTGTGCATGTATGACCATACATGTGTGTATGTGTTGTGTGTAAGTATGTGCTGTGGCATGTGTGCGTGTGGAGGACAAAGGACACCTAGGGTGGCAGTCCTTGAACTGTCTGCCTTGCTGGAGATAAGGTCTTGACTACTGCTGCACTCACTGGGGAGCTGGCACACAAGCTTTTGGGGATTCTCCTGTCTTTGTCACCCATTTCAGTATAGAAGTTCTGGGGTTACAGGTTTGGCTACCACACCTAACTTTACATGGGCATTTAGGATTCAAACTTAGGTCCTTAGATTTTTATCCCCATGCCACATCCTGGCCCCCAAATAAACTGAACAGGAACAACAAGCAAGTAAATTGTAATGAAGCACATGCCACTCATAGTCACTGTACAACCCAAAGGCATTAACCTGTTTTGCTTATTTTAACTGTTTAACTTTGAAAGGTGCACAGAGATTGGGTCAGTTCTAGGTGGCTCTGCTGCCCCTTACATCAGACTCAAATGAAAGACTGGCGTTTCTCTTGCACCTGTGTGATTCACTGGCAGGAAGGAAACACCTTTGTTGATATAGAAAGAAGGGGAAAGGTCACTGAAATAAAAGAATAAAAGTTAGAAGCTGGAGAGACATTGCTGTAGTTAAGGGCACTTCTCACATAACCAAGCATTGCACAGTTCCCTGTGACTTCATTTCGTGGAGAGCCAATGTTCTCTTCTGCCCCTATAGACACACACATACACACACACACACTCACACACATGCACACACACATGTGTGCGCATGTACACAGGAACACACACATGCATGCACTGATACATAAGAAATAAATCTTTAAAGTATTTTAGTATGAAACTCAAAATCCTCCAAGATGTCCTATAGTCAATAAAATGTACTATCATTGGAATTCCTGCTTCCTTTTTTTTTAAACTCAAAGAACTTAATTGAAATTAACAGGTTTTAAAAATATCCAAATAAAAAGTTTTCAGACCTAGAAAGAGAGAGAGACAGAGATTTTCTTTCACAAAATAACATGAAGATTTAAATAATTTCAATCTATTACTGGAAGAAAATCAGTTATCAAACTGAAACTTCCTGGTCTTTGGAGATACCTAGAGAACCTAGAAGAGTTTTACATTGTCAAAACTAGAGTAGACTACTAACTAACTAACTAACTAACTAACTAACTGTGTGTGTGTGTGTTTGTGTGTGTGTGTGTGATGTATATATGTACATATACGTGCATGAGTATTTTGCCTGTGTATATTCTGTGTACCACATACATGTCTGGTACCTGCAGAGGTCAATAGAGGACATTAGATTCCCTGAAATTCAAGTTATGGATTAGTGTGAGCACCAGCTGTGTGAGAGAAACCAAACCTGGGTCCTATGTTGGAAGAGCCCAAATACTTTTTTTTATCATTTTTTTTCACTTTACATCCCAATATCAACCCTTCCTTTCTTCCCAGTACCCCTCATGCAGAACCTCTCGCCATTCCTCCCTCCTCTTTTTCTTTGGGAAGGGGGAGCCAACTTTAGCTATCACCCCACACACTATCCCTACCTCCTGAGCACATCAGATTGTTATAGGACTAGACACATCTTCTCCCACTGTGGCCAGTCAAGACAGTCAGTCCATTTATAGGGACAGGATCCATAGGCAGTTAGGAGACAGATTCAGGGATAGCACCTGTTCCAATTGTTGGAGACCACACTGTCCATCTGCTACACATGTGCAGGGGACCTAGGTCCAGCTTGTGCTTGCTCTTTGGTTGGTGACTCAGTTTCTTAAAGCTCCCAAGGGTCCTGATTAGTTGATTCTGTTGGTCTTCCTGTGGAGTCCTCATCCTCTTCAGTACCCTCAATCCTTCCCCCCACTCTTCCATAAAGCTCTCTGAGCTTCACTTAATGTTTGGCTCTGGGTCTCTGTATCTCTTTCCATTGGCTGCTGGGTGGAGCTTCTCAGAAGACAGTTATACTAGGTTTCTGCTTGCAAACATAACAGTATCATTAATAGTGTCATGGATTGGTTCTTGCCCATAGGATGGGTCTCAATTTGGGGCAGTAATTGGTTGGCCATTCCTTCTGTCTCTGCTCTGTGTCCCTGCACATCTTGTAGGCAGGCCATATTTTAGGTTGAAGGTTTTGTAGGTAGGTTGCTATCCTTATCCCTCCACTGGATTCCCTGGCTACAGGAAACAGCTACTTCTGGATCTATATCCCCCACTACTAGGAGTCTCAGGTAGAGTCACTGCCATGGATCCCCTGGGGACTCTTCCCATCCCAGGCCTCTAGCATGTCCTAGAGATTGCCCCTCCCCCACCGACTTCCTTTCTCTCTCCCCTGTTCTCCCTACATCTGATCTCCCCTCCCTGCCCCGCTCCCGTCCCCATCTCCTCTCTCACCCAATTCCCTCCTTCCATCAAACTCCAAAACCTATTTTGTTTCTTCTTCTGAGAAAGATTCAACCATCCTCCCTTGGAGCCCAAGTGCTCTTAACCATTGAGTCATTCTCCAGCCCTACTAACTCAATAGTTATCTTTTTGTTGCATGAAAATATATAGATGGAGGGGGGGAGGGAGAGGGAGGGGGGAGGGAGAGGGAGAGGGAGAGGGAGAGGGAGAGGGAGAGGGAGAGGGAGAGGGAGAGGGAGAGAGAGAGAAGCTGCTGGGCCATTGGCATAAATCAAGACATAAATATAACATAAACTAAAACATGTTACTCCCTACCATCTATCATCCATGAGAAAAAAAATCGAGCTTAAACTAATGTCCTTCAGTAATTGGTAGATTATTTATTGTATTTTTGACTGTTGAATAACTATCTTGCTATTCAAAATGGCAAAATGGGAAGCAACATAGAAAGCAATCTTGCTGCCATCAAATAAATCCTATTACTTTGAAATAAGACCTTTCAGTTGAATGAACAAGCTCCTTTTCTCCTGGAGCTCTCGCTTTGTACTTGAATGTCTGACAGACTGTGGTTATCCACCTAGGCAGGCAGACGTTTGAACATGAACAAAATGAGTCTGTTGTTTCAAGAAAAATATAACTGACCAGATTCATTCCAAAGGCAAAAATTCAATCCTTCAGGCAAGCATTAGGATTTTGGAGACCTTTGCTCATCATTATGAACTTGCCAGTTGTCAATAACCAAAGACTCTTAGGGTAGAATGATAATATTAGCCAGTATTTTTGTTCATTTGTTTGATTATTGAGACAAGGTCTTGTTATGTAGCTCTGGCTGCTCTAGAACATGACGCATAGATGAGACAGGCCGCAGATATGTGATACTCCTCCTACCTCTGTCTCTCCAGTGCTGAAATCTCAAGTATGCACTATCATACCTTGATATAAGTATAATTTTTGATTAAAGTTTGATAAGAAAGTACATATAGGTAAAAGAAACATTCAAACAGATAGATCAATGGATTTTAATATAACGAAGTACTAAAAGTTTATTGATATCATTTTAGATTATGGAAGTCAACTAATCTGTAGGAAACAATTTCCTGAGTTTTAGTTTACTACCAGAGAACACCTAATAATATGAAATCACTGAATTATTGATACAAAGTGCTCAAGAAAGACTTCAAGTACTCCTTTGCTGGCTAATATTGTTGTAAGAATATTTTAGCTATATATTCAACCAGACTCCCATATTGTAATAGTTTAAATATAGAAGCAGATATGAAACTCTATCTGTAATTAAGCCAGGCATAAAAAGGACTCAGTGGCAAAGTATTTCCTAGCAAGTGCGAAGTCTTGAGCTCAATCCCAAGGACTGGGAGAGACAGGGGACAGAAGGAAGAAGAAGCAGTGCTGCCTTTCTCACTACAATATTCGTTTTGAGACTGGAGAGGTGGCTCAGTGGTTGACACTACTGCTCTAGGAAAAAGACCCAACACCCACATTGAACTACTTACAACTGCCTGTAACTCCAGACCCAAGGGATCCAACACCTCTGGCCTCCACAGGCACCCACATGCACATGCACATACATACACAGAAACACACAATCACAATTAAAATGCTAAAATTGTTTTTGCAAATGAAATAATTATTTATAGAAATATGTTAAGTATGTGAACGTGTAAAAAGCATTTTTCATGAGTTAGTAACTAAAGCATCCTTAACTTTCTAATCTTTAAATATTAATAGATATGGCACATTTTACTATGGTTCCTTAAGATATTCGAAACATTTCAAGATAGAACAGTAAGGACTGTAGCTTTGAAAGCCTGGAGGAGGGAGCTCTTAGTGACTAACTACCTGCCAGAAGCAAAGAGCAGCTTGGATATGTGTAAGTTTTTCATATGCTACGTCTTATGCTTTACCAAAATAAACATGCAATAAGTGGCCAAAGAAATGGTGCCCCCAACAGCAAGAAGAACAGTTGGCATAGAAACAGGCAATGGAACTTGGGACACACTCATTTCCTAGATCTGAGTTATGGAACTATCAGATGCATATTTTTAAAATGTAAGATAATCATGACAGGATTAGAGACAAGATTCCGAATTTTAGACAACTAAAGGTAGAGGAGTGTAAAGCACATTAGCTGGTGTAAATGCTCCATGATTAGAGTTTAAAATGGCCCACAAAGACAAAGACAAAAGTGGTCAACACTGAGCTGAAGGTAGGTGTGGGTAGATGATAGTAAACAAAAAACGTTTATGAAAGTATAGACAAAGTATAGAGACACTGAAAGATATGATTTGATGTGTTAAAACATCCACTTACATAACAGATGTCATGCAGAATATTTACACAATTGAGTAAGAATGATATTACAAATGAACATAAAAGTGCTTCATTTGTAATATTTCAAACTTACAGAAGAATCAAACTTAATATTTAGGAAAAAACATTAATACCACACATAATAAAATTTATACTTAAACATTTGTAAACTTGTGTGAAATGCAATGAGAAACTCTTTAACACCATCTGAATATAGAAATGTAAGAGGCTACCAACTGACTTCTATATTGACAGGAATTCGGTTTTCAACATGGCAAAAGAAAACAGCTGTAAGCATGACATTTTAGGGTAAAGCACAGCCATTGAACTGGAAGGTAAGTAAAGGTATTTTCATACAAACAGGCCATGTTAGTCACCAGGGAAACACTAACAGATGTTCTCCAAGCAGAAAGAAATGATCAAATAAAAAATAAAAATATTAATTTAATAAATATACACACAAAATCAAATATCAATTGTATGAAAAAAATACAGTCTCTTATGAGCTTACATAGAACATTAAACTTGGTGTCAAAATTAATATATAATGTATAAAGAGACATATGAAGTTAAAGTGCCCAAACTTTTATTGTTGTGCAAAATATTAAATCTTTGCATTCATATTAATGCTTGATTGGTCTAAAAGGCATGTTTTGTTCTTTGGGGAAATTACCAAGAAATTTACATAAGAATGTTTAAAAAGAATAAAAATTCATCAAAGACAAAAAAGAACTAGGCATGGTGGCACATGACTATGATCCTAGCACTCAGGAACCAGAGACGCGAGAGGACTGTCAAAAGTTTAAGGCCAGCTTGGTTTACATAACATAGTGAGACAGTCTGCCTGAACCACAGAGTAAGAACTCTGTCTCAAAAGAAACAAGAAAAAGGGGCCAAAAAATGACAGAACCTAGGGATGAAGTTCAGTTCTAGAGTATAAACATAGGACATACAAAGTCTTGAGTTCAATCCCTAGAGAGGACAGGGAAAGAGAAAAAGAAAACAAACAATACAGGATGAAAAGTAAAAAATTAAATGGTACTTAGTTGATTTAAAGATAATTATATTAACATTTATATTCTCCATAATGATTTAAATGTTTTAATTAGATATCTTAAATCTTTAGAACATTTTTTAGGCAGGGCCTCATGTAACCCAGGCTGTCCTCAAACTTGTTATATAGCTGAGGCTAGTCTTGAATCCTTTCATTTGCCTGCCTCTGCTTCCCAAGTTTTGCGAAAATAGATGTGTGCCATTGAGCTTAGCCACAAGGTCTTGTCATTGAAAGTGGATTTTAGGAGGCCTGGAGAGAATTCTCAGCAGTTAAGAACTCTTCTCGATCTTCCAAAGGAGCAAGTTCAACTCTCAAAACTCAAGTCAGACGGCTCATAGTCGCCTATTACTCCAGTTCCAGAGGAATCTGATGCCTGCGCTCACACACACACACACACACACACACACACACACACACACTGAAAAATAATCTAAAGTCTTTCAAAAGGAGGTCTTAGGTTAAGATGAAGAACACATGATAGTTAAGATTAGCTTACTTTACCAAAATGACCTACCAACTTTAAATTTTATGTGGAGATTACAATAGCCTTCTTGGTGATTAATGAAATAAACACTCCCCAAACTAAAACAATATGTAATATGTAGCAGCACGTGTAATATATATGACCTTCTTTCTTCTTCCTGTATGCTCTCACTGTGGCAAATAGCTATGGATTGCCTACATGATTTAAGCAAATGTGAAAATTGACAATTGATAGTATGGTACAACTTGAGGCAAATTTCAAACATTATAAGGAGACAGAATATATTCTCTGACAAATGAAATTAATAAAAAATAAGTAACAGCCTAGTTGCAGGATTTAATTTATTTAAATTTTTAGGAAAATCCACACATCATAGAAGGATTAACATTGGGAGTTGAAAAAGTATTTTGGCAATCATTATAAAAACAAAACATGTTACAGGTATTGTGTTTTAGCCAAAATAATGACTAAGCAGGAGATGATAACACTACGGGCTCACAGCAGAAGGGAAGAAAACAGGGTTGGAGAGATGATTCTGCAGTTAGACTGTGTACTGCTCTTTCAGGGTCTCTAAGTTCAGTTTCCAGCACCTGTATAGTGTTTTGTAACTGTCTGCAACTCCATTTTAAGAGTGTCTCATTTCATGCCATATTCTGGCCTGTCTGGGTGCCTGCATGTATGTGGTATGCATAAACATACATACATATTAATTAAATAATAATTTAAAATATTAAAAATAGAAAAAGAAAAGTCAATCACCCAAACACTAATGTCAAGATGATTTATTTATTTATTTACTGTATTTAATATTATGATTCTGGAGAGCAAACCAATAGCTTTATTGTTGTGGTGTTTGCTACACCGCTTTGGTTCCTGACAGATTGCACATACTCAACTGCCCAGAAGCTATCTTTGGATCCACAGATGAAAAACACACACATGTAGCCTTATTTTTAAAATCCCTTGGCTATCTCAAAGTCTTGGCACCCCTAAACCTCCCCCTGCTACCCCAGGCCCAATTGGAGATGTGGCCCACTTATCTGGAGTCTCACATGACTGGTTGGCTTTATTTCCTGTGGCTCCTGCATTTCTTCCTGCCCCTCTCTTTTGTTCCTTTCTGTGTCCCACCCCATGCTCAGATATTGGGCATTGGCATCTTTATTGATAGATAAAAAACCAATTGGGGACAAAGACCTTCAGCATATGAGTATGCAGATTCCCGATTGAATCAAAGCTTTAGAACCAGTCTCCGACATGTATACATACTAGGCAAGTGCTATACCACTGAGCTATAGCCCATCTCTAAGATGTTATATTTCATAAGCTCAAAAGCAGCAGGGCCGATGACTGTGGAATAGAATCTTTGCAGTCTGTAGCCATGAATCTTTCGTCTTTACAATCTGATTATCTCGTAGTTTGTCATCCTGATGCAAAATCAGCTGGTCCAAGAGAATACCTGTAGACTTATACTTTTCAAACACTTACTTTAATAAGGGTTTTAAAATGCTTCATCCTCCCTTTTAGCCCACCGACCAAAGGCATGGGTGGAAAATGTCTAATAGAACAAGGGGGACTTGGACCTGTTTAGAAGTAGTTTTTTGGAAAGATTTCAATCTTTGTTGTTGAAGTCCAGTCCACTAGCAAAACACCAAGCATCAATCAGCGCAGCAGCTCAGTCCAGAAAAACTGCAAGGCTCTGCCCATAGGCACAAGTCCACCAAAGCAACAAGAAGAACACCACCAGAAGGTCTTTGGTACTCTTCTCTCTATGTAATCACAACAAACAAAGATCAGCTAAGAAAGCAAGGCAAACCAATGCAAGTACTTCCTCAGCAAAGCCCAGTATCAGCAAAGCCCAGTGAAGACCAGCAAGGCCATCCATAATGCCATCCACTGTCCGTTGGGTTATACTTATATTCTTTCCAAACATCATGTGTCCTCTCAACCATCTGTCCCAGCAAAACATCACATGCCCTTTCACCAGACAGCTTCCAGAAAAACATCACATGATGCAATTAAGTCTCCAAAAAAACCCAGAAATTCCCACTTCAAATATCATAAAGTATTACCAAGAACACTTTAAAAAGACCCAAGTGAGGAGAAACCAGATTCCTGAGTGAATTACATCAACCTCTAGACTCTCGATACAATACCAACAAGAATTCCAATACTTTCATTTTTTCATAGGAAGAGCTTTAGTCGATATTTAAATACTGTGTGATGAATTTTCACATATGCATCTACCCATGGAACCATGACCCTAGTAAGAGAAATAGGGGCTGTCCATCATCCCCAGAAGATCCTTTGTCCATCTTTGTAGTTCATCCATTCTCATTTCCAGTCAGTGATCTATCGTGTCTCTGGCTTAACTCACTTTTGCCTTGTGTCAATTTTTACACAAATGGAATCAATGGGTTATACTCTTTTCTATTCTGAATTCTTTATGAGACTCATGCATTTTATTGCTTCTAGGAACGTGCCACCCCCTTTTAACTGCTGACAACCATTTTGTTATAGGTATGGACTACATCTGCCCGCTAACCTGTATCAAGTGTTTGTATTATTTCCAGCTTTGTATTATTTTATTAAGCTCTTGGTGTAGGCAATATTCCAAGAAGAATAATAAAGGAGAAGCATTCCAACTTCTCGACCTCCATATACATTTATATTTTAAAATATTAATTTAAATAAAAATATTTTAAAAATTACATGTTTAAACCAATGTAATCTCTGGTATTATGTTACAATAACCTAAACTGACAGACAATTTTTTTTAACATAGTCTTTCTTTCTTTCTTTCTTTCTTTCTTTTTTTGATTTTTCGAGACAGGGTTTCTCTGTGTAGCCCTGGCTGTCCTGGAACTCACTCTGTAGACCAGGCTGGCCTTGAACTCAGAAATCCACCTGCCTCTGCCTCCCAAGTGCTGGGATTAAAGGTGTGTGTCACCACTGCTCGGCAACATATTTCTTTACTACAGTAAAATTTCATTTTCTTAGCCAGGTTTGGTAATGTACATCTTCAATTCCAGAACACAGGAGGCAGGTGGATCTCTGCAAACTTCTCAGCCTGGTCTACATAGCAAGGTCCAGATCAGGCAGTCCACACTGTCATCATGTCTCAAAAACTTTATCATTTTATTTATGGGAATTATAATTAATAACTTGAAGCAATCTATTTTGGTTTAATACCTTAGTTTAAAACATGCAATTCTTCACATTTCTATAGTGTCTTTCTTCTCCCCTTCCTCCCTCCATCCCTCCCTTCCCCACACCCAGGGTCTCTCTGTAGCTCTCGCTGTCTTGGAACTCACCGATATCTACTTCACATCACATTCAGCCCTTCTCTTTCCTGATACTATTTTGACACTCAAATTCTGTCGTTATGTATTATTAACTCCAAAACCATAGTTTGACTTTTGTAGTTGTTTTTAACATGATAGATTTGTAATAAAAGTGTATATGTGCCTCTTCTGTTATGCTTACTATGAGGCTAACTTTACTGCTTTAAAGCACAACTCTTTTTACGGATTTACCACACTTTCTAGCACAGTACACTTTAGCATCAAGGCTACCCTTCAGAGTGTGTGTGCTGGTACATACATACCTGTAATGTAGGTATTTGGAGGATGAGCCAGGAGGACTAAGATCAACCTTGAGAGTTCTAGAGCAGCCTGGGGTACATGAAACCTCATCTGAAAATCTGAAAAAGGTTTTTTCTTTGGTATTTCTTGTAAGTCATGTATTCTAGTGACAATTTCTCAAGTGTCATTTGTAGGTAGTGTCTTGATTTCTCCTTAATTCTCATCCTCTCTCTCTCTCTCTCTCTCTCTCTCTCTCTCTCTCTCCTTCTCTCTCTCTCTCTTTCTCTCTCCTTCTCTCTCTCTTTCTCTCTCTCTCTCCCTCTCTCCCTCTCTCTCTCTCAATAGAAGTTCTTTCAAATTAAAATAGACTATGTATACATGTCATCTTTTTAAAAAGATTTACTATTTTTAGTCTATGTTTATGTTTACCATGTATATGCCTGGTGCCTGTAGAATTCAAAAAAGGATATCAGATTCTCTGGAATTGGAATTACAAACAATTGTAAACCATCATTTGGTTCTAGGAATCAAACTTACATCCTCTGGAGAGCATCCAGTGCTCTTTTATTCTGAGACATCTGTTCATCCCACTTCATTATTTTTCGATCTAAGGTTAGCAAACTTAGGGGTCTAAAAAGATGGTTCAGTGGTTAAGAGTATATACTGCTTCCGTAGAAGACTCAATTTTGGTTCCCAGAACCCACTTCTGGTGGCTTTCAACCACTGATAACTTCAGCCCAAAGAAATCTGATGTTCTCTGATATATATATGAATGCATATGAATATATGAAATGTAATAAAATCTTAAAGTTAGCAAAGTAGTTAACAAAAAGTAATAGAGGGCTGGAGAGGTGGCTCAGGTTAAAAGTGCTTGCTGTATTTGCAAAGGACCTGGGTGAGGTTCCTATTGCCCATTTCAGACAGATCACAATTGCATGCCACTCCACCAAGGGGACCCAATTCCCCTTTTAGGCCTCCAGGGGTACCCAAATTTCATGTGCATGCACACACGTGCACGCACATGCGCTCGTGAAAACACACACACACACACACACACACAGTTTTTTTAAAAAAACAAGAAAGTGATAAAAAATTGACTCCTGAGTTTGTTTAATGTTATTTTTTATTTAAGGCATGTGTTTCTATGTGTGCATCTGCACCTACATGTGAATGTCATCAAGGCATTCCAGTACCTATTTTTTCTCTCTGACTCTTCTTTTTTTTTAATTTATTTATTTATTCACTTTATATCCCAATATCAACCACTCCTCTCCTCCCAGTCCTCCATGGCAGGTCCTCTCCATATTCCCCCTCCCATTCTCCTCTGACAAGTGTGAGCTGCCCTGGAAACCCCTCCCCTCTGGCCACATCAGTCACTCCTGGATAAGGAGCATCCTCTCCTACTGAGCCTGGACAAGGAGGCCCAGTTAGGGGAATGGGATCCACTGACAGGCAACAGATTCAGGGACAGCCCCCAACTCTAGTTGTTGGGGAACCCTCATGAAGACCAAGCTGCATATCTGCTGCATTATGTGTGTGTGTGTGTGTGTGTGTGTGTGTGTGTGTGTGTGTGTGTGTGTTTGTGGAGAGGGCTAGGTCCAGCCTGTGCTTGCTCTTTGATTGGTGATTCAGTCTCTTGGAACTCCCAAGAGTCCAGGTTAGTTGACACTGTTGGTCTTCCTGTGGAATCCCTGTCTGTTTCAAATTCTTCAATCCTTGATTCCCACCCCTACCCCTGGCTCTTCCACTGGACTCCCTAAGTTCCAGCTAATATTTGGCTGTGGGTCTCTGCATCTGTTTCAATCAGCTGTTGGGTAGAGCCTCTCAGTTATACCAGGTTTCTGTCTGCAAGCATAACAGAGTGGGATTGGTTCTTGCTCATGGGCTGGATCTCAGTTTGGGCAAGGCATTGGTTGGTCATTTTCTCAGTCTCTGCTCCGTCTTTGCCCCTGCACAGCTTGTAGGTAGGATATATTTTGGGTTGAAGGATTTGTAGGTGGGTTACTGTCCTTTTCCCTCCACTGGGAGTCCACCCTGGCTACAGAAAGTGGTCACTTCTGGATCCACGTTTCCCACTGCTAGGAGTCTCAGCTAGAGTCTCTGCCATGGGCTCCCTGGGGCTTCCTCCCATTCCAGGTCTCTGGGATGTCCTAGAGATACATGCCCCCATCTGCCCACTGCCAATTTCTACTCTCTCTGCTCTCCCTACACCTGATCCCCCACCCCCAGCTCTTTCCTCTTCTCATCCCTTCTCCTACTCAGTTGCCTCCCTCTCTCCACCTCTGATATCTATTTTACTTCCCCTTCTGAGGAAGAATCAACCAGCCTCCCCTGGGCCCTCTGTTATTTGGGTTCTTTGCATCTGTGGATTGTAGCATGGTTATCTTGTATGGCTAAAATCCACTTATAAGTGAGAACTGACCATGTATGTCCTTTTGGGTCTAAGTTGCCTCACTCAGGAAGATATTTTCTAGTTCCATCCATTTGTCTTCAAAATTCATGATGTCCTTGTTTTTTTTTTTTTTTTTTTTTTTTTTTTTTTTCTTTAAAGGAGGCAGGATCTTAGTCTTACAATGACCTTGCTCTCACTAGGTAGACCTTACACCCAGGATGCTGGCCTTGAACTCTCAAGCACAATCCTGCCCCAGCCTCCCAAGCTACTGGGACTACAGACGTGCGCCACCACGCCCGGCCGATGTCCTTGTTTTTAATAGCTGAGTAGTATTTCATTGTGTAAATGAAGCACATTTTTAAAAGTCCATCCTTTAGTTTAGGGACATGTAGGTTGTTTGCAGTTTCTGGGTATTAGGAATAAAGCTTCTATGAACATAGTTGAGCAAGTGTACTTGTGGGATGTTGGAGTATCTTTTGGGTATATGCCCAGGAGTGGTACAGCTGGGATTTGAAGTAGAGCTAGTTCCAATTTTCTGAGAACCTACCAAATTGATTTCCAGAGTGGTTGTACAAGTTTGCACTCCTGCTAGCAATGGAAAAGTGTTCTTCTTGCTCCACATCCTTGCTAGCATATGCTGTCCTTGAGGGTTTTTTTTAAAAATAGATTTACTCATTTATGTATTTTTTATGATTGTCCTATCTGCATATTCACCTGCATGCCAGAAGACGACATCACATCCCATTACAGATGGTTGTGAGCTACCATGTGGTTGCTGGGAATTGAACTCAGGCCCTCTGGAAGAACATTTAGTACTCTTAGCAGCTGGCCATCTCTCCAGGCCTATCCCTTGAGTTTTTGACCTTAGCCGTTCTAATGGGTGTGAGGTAGAATCTCAGAGTTGTTTTTATTTGCATTTCCTTGATGACTAACAAAGCTGAACATTTCTTTAAGTGTTTCTCAGTCAAGATTCCTCTGTTAAGAACTCTCTGTTTAGCTCTGTACCTCATTTTTCAATTGGGCTATTTGGTTTGTTGTTTAACTTCTTGAATTCTTTATATATTTTGGATTTTAGCCGTCTGTCATATGTAGGGTTGGTGAAGATTTTTTTCCCAGTTGATAGTCTGTGTTTTGTCCTATTGACTGTGTCCTTTGTCTAATAGAGGCTTTTCAATTTCATGAGGTCCCATTTATTAATTGTTAACTTAGTGACTGAGATATTTGTGTTTTGTTCAGGAAGTTGTCTCCTGCACCAATGAGTTCAAGACTACTCCCTACTTTCTGTTCTATTAGATTTAGTGTATGTGGTTTTATGTTGAGGTCTTTGATGGTTTGTGCAGGGTGATAAATATGGATGAATTGCATTGTTATACATGCAGACATCCAGTTAGGCTAGCACCATTTGTTGAAGATGTGCTCCCTGTATCATTGTATGGTTTTGCCTTTGTCAAAAAAAAAAAATCAAGGGTTCATTTTTGGCAATTTCTTTGCCAAAAATCAAGTGTCCATAGGTGAGTTTATTTTGGGGGCTTCTATTTGATTCCATTCCATTGACAACCTGTCTGTCTTTGTACCAATACCATGCAGTTTTTGTCATCATTGCTCTGCTGTACTGCTTGAAGTCAGGTTTGGTGATACCCCAAAAGTTCTTTTATTGTTCAGTGGGGTGCTTTTTCTATTAGAAGTTGAGAATTGTTTTTTCAAGATCTGTAAAGGATTATGTTGCAGTTTTGAAAGGAATTGCATTGAATCTATAGATTGCCTTTGGGAAGATGACCATTTTCACTATATTAATCCTATCGATTCATGAGCATAGGAGATCTTTTCATATTCTGATATCTTCTTCAATTTCGTCCTTCAGAAACTTGAAGTTCTTATCATATGGGTCTTTTACCTTTTTAGTTAGAGTTACATCAAGATATTTTCTATTATTTATGGCTATTATAAAAGGTGTTTTCCTAATTTCTTTCCCAGTGAGTTTATCATTTGTATAAAGGAGGGCTACTGATTTCTTTGAGTTAATTTGTATCCAGTCACTTTGCTCAAGGAGTTTATCAGCTGTAGGAGCTTTCTGGTAAAATTTTGGAGTCACTTATGTATACTATAATATTATCTAAGAATAGCGAAACTTTTGATTTCTTCTTTTCCAATTTTTATCCCCTTGATCTCCTTTAATTGTCTCACTGCTCTAGCTGGGGTTCAACTGCTATATTGAAGAGATATGAAGAGAGTCGACACCCTTTAGTTTGGAGGAATTTATTTAACTTTCTCTCCATTTAGTTTGACAAAAATGGAGGCTGGAGAGTTGGCTTAACAGTTAAGAGTATACATTGCTCTTCAAGAGGACCTAGGTTTGATTCCCAGCATCCAAGTGGTAGCTACCTACTATTGGGTCCCCCAAATTTGTCCCCCAATTGGTCCCCCAATGTTGTCTTCTAATCTCTGAGAGCACCAGGTATTCATATAATGCACAGACATATAAACTGACAAAATATCTGTACTCAAAAAATAGAAATAACTCTTAAACCACAAAGCAACACAAAACAACAATCATACAAGAGTAGAAAGCACAGAAACTCTAAAAAGACCAAAAAGTTTAAGAATTGCTATTTATAGTATATATATATTTACAAATAATAATCTATTTTACTTAAAACAAAAGAAACTTAGAGTAATTCTTTTCCATCCCTTGCAGTGGTTTATCATGGACTTTTTATTTTATTAGTATGTGTGTGTGTGTGTGTGTGTATGTATGTATGTATGTATGTGTATGTATGTATGTATGGATGTATGTGTGCAGGTGCAGATGCGTGTATATTGGAGAAGGGATGATGTATTTTCATGTTACAGTGTGCATTTGGAGGTTAAAGGACAACCTTAATGTCTTAGTCAGTGTATTACTTCAGGTTTTATTGCTGTGAAGAGACACCATGACCAAGGCAACTCTTAGAAAGGAAATATTTAATTGGGGGCTGGCTTACAGTTTCAAAGTTCAGTCCATTATCATCATGGCAGGAAGCATGGCAGTGTCAAGGGAGACATGGTACTGGAGAAGGAGCTGAGAGTTCTACATCTTGATTGGCACACATTAGAAGGGGACTGTGTGTAAGTCACACTGAGCACAGCTTGAACAGTTAAGACTCTAATGACCTACCTCCACAATGACACACTTCCTCTACAAGGCCACACCTCTTAATAGTGCCACTCTCTATGGCCAAGCATTCAAGCACATTAATCTGTAGTGGCCATACATATTCAAACCTCTACAGTCTATAGAGCTATTCTATAGCTGTGAAGAGACACCATGACAACATCTTCTAATTCTCAAGTAGCAACAGTTCCTGATGACTAAGTATTCAAATAAATAAGCCTATGGAGTTCCTTTGTATTCAAACCACCACATTCCACTCCCTGGCCCCATAGGCTTGTAGCCATGTCATAACACAAAAAATTCATTCAGTCCAACTTCAAAAGTCGCCAAAGTATACCACAGCCTCAACACTGTTATAAAATCCAAAGTTGAATGTCTTTTCTGAGACTCATTACAGTCTCCTAACTGTAACCCCCTGTAAAATCAAGCTAAAAAAATCAGATCATATATTTCTAACAAACAATAGTACAGAATATAATTACTATCCAAAAAGAAAGGAAAAGGAGCATAGTGAGGACATACTGGACCAAAGCAAGACTAAAATCCAGCAGGGAAAATTCCAAACTCTGAATCTTCATCTGATGTTAACACATTCTTCAGATCTCCCATTCTTTTCAGCTTTGTTGACTGCAACACACTTCTTTCTCTTGCGCTAATTCTACTTCCTGTTAGCAGCTCTTGTTGGCAGGTATCCCACAATGTTGGCATCTCCGACATCTTGGGGTTTCCAACTCAATCCAGGCTTCATTTTTAAAGCTTCACACATTAGCCTCCCTGGGTCTCTGTGAAGGGACCCTCTGACACATGACACATTAGCCTCCCTGGGTCTCTGTGAAGGGATCCCCCCCCACACACACACACATGCCTGTCCTCAGCAGCTTTTCTTAGTTACAGGAAGATTCTATAATCTATTTCTTATATCCTTGACTCTAATACTAGAAATTACGTGGCCAAAGCTTCCAAGTTCTGCTTGCTGGGTCTGGATCATGGCCCCTTCACTCAAATACATTTTCATCAGCTCTCTGTTTTAAATGGTCTTTTTAAGCCCCCCTACCCCTACTTTAATTCCTTTTCACAGATTGAAAGCTTACCTGGGTGTGGTCTTGCCATGTGATCATCACTCTTTATCCCATTTAGCATCCAGCTTTTCTTTAAATTTCTAATCTTCTTGAGCACTGGACTAAGTTTCATTACACTTCCTGTTGTCCTTTTTCTCCTCTCACTGTACATTTTGTAGTTTTCTTTGTTTAGCTTGCTCCTTTTAATTAAAATCTGCTTAAGAGTGACAGAATCAATACTAGGCTGTCTTGAAATCTCCTCAGCCAATGCCATTAATCCAAAGTTCTTTATTTAACCTCAGGCAGAGGTTTGTTTGTTTGTTTGGTTGGTTGGTTGGGTTTTGTTTGTTTGTTTCCTTTGTATTTTGTTTTGTTTTTAGATAAGAGGAGAAAGCAGCCATATTTGTCACCAAAATATCACAAGAAAGGTTTTTAGACCATTTATTATTATTTTTCTCCTCTGAAACATCTTTAGCCAGTCTGTTATCAACATTATTCTCAGCACTACTGTCTTTTATGTTTTTACTACTAGGATGGCCCACTAAGCCTGCTTAAGGCAGTCAACTCTTTCCAATCCAAAGACTGAAAGTCCATACTCTTCTAACAAGAAGCATGGTCAGGACTGTTACAGCAATGCTCTGCTCCCTGGTATCAACTTCTCTGTTAGATAGCATTCTATGGCTATGAAGAGACAGCATGACCATTGTAACTCTTAAAAAGGAAAACATTTAATTGGGTCTTGCTTACAGTTCCACAGTGTAGTCTATTGTCATCATGGTGAGAAGTATAGCAGCACATAGGCAGACACGGTGCTGGAGAGGTATCTGAGACTACTACATCCAAATGCACTGGCAGCAGGAAGAAAGACTTAGTACTTGGAATGGGTTTTTGAAACCTTGAAGCCCCAGTGACACACTTTCTTCCTTCAATAAGAGCAGCATAAGCTATAGTATATATTTTATTTTATTATTTTTTTTAACAGATCTTGCCTCGAGTTTATTTGTAAAAACAGCATAGGACACTGGTCATCTGCAAATAGTGTGTGGGTAGGTGTGTCATGGCAGTCCATCTGTCTTCACGTTGGCAGGAGCCTTTTCTATGGGGCCTTCACAGGGGCCTGGGCACCTTTGGGAGTCTGGGCTGGAGCTTTGGCCTGGGCCTTAGCTGGAGCATTGGCCTCTGCCTTGGTTTGAACCTTGGGCTTTGGTTGGAAGAGCCTACGACCCTTGGCCATGTAGCTTCGAATCCGCTTCCCAAGCTTGGGGTGAGCGATGAAAGCCAGGTGGCTGAGTTTGCAGCTGGGGCCCTTTGGCATCTTGGGCTTGATGGCCTGAGGCTTCACAAGGGCCTTGATGGCCTCTGCTCGTGCACTCACTGCCTTTGCATTGTTGGCCTGCATCTTCTTCAGGCCTTTCTTGGTGTGCTTCTTGGCAAAGCGCATATTCCTCAAGAACTTGGGATCAACCCCCTTAAGAGACTCGTATCTTTGTGACCGGGGTTTCTTGATGCCATTTCTGTGCCATTTGCGGGACTGGTTGTGTGTGGTGTGGTTCTTGGACTTGGCCATGTCTGCACGGTAACCCGCAGCTTCCGCAGCGCCTGGGACCCGAAGAGAAAGAGAAAGACCCCTATATTTTATTTTTAAGACATGATCTCACTAGGTAGTATCTACTCTTGACCTATAACTCACAGTCACCATTAGTTTGCCACGTGTAAGTTGCAGGCCTATGTTAGTATGCTATCTCAGTTGGTTTTTATATGTATTTTATTTTTTAAAGATTTATTTATTAAACAATAATAATATAATAATTATGTAATGTGCACATTGATGTCTGAGGCCAGAGGAAGGCACTGGATCCTTTGAGCTGAGTTGCACACAGGTGTGTGTCTGCTACAAAGTGTTGGTGCTGGAGTCTGAACCTGTGTACTTTCGTTTTACATATTATAATCTCTTTAGTATTCCTGTTCTGTCTCTGTTGCTCATAGTATAAATTGAATTCAGAGCCTCATCTATGCTATGTAAACAGTCTACAACTGATTTATACTACTTAAAGAAAATATATAAACATAATTGGTAGCTTTAATATGTATCAGGGTAGGATATGAACAACTTATAAATATTTTACTAACTATTCTCAAAGTTATACACAATTTTATATTAGAAATTAACAGTGAATTAGTTTCCAATTGTTTCTTTTTTTTTTTTTTTTTTTTGGTTTTTCGAGACAGGGTTTCTCTGTGTAGCCCTGGCTGTCCTGGAACTCACTCTGTAGACCAGGCTAGCCTCGAACTCAGAAATCTGCCTGCCTCTGCCTCCCAAGTGCTGGGATTAAAGGCATGCACCACCACTGCCCGGCCAATTGTTTCTTTTTTTTGCTAGTTTTCTTGAGATATAGTCCTGCTATGTAGCCCAGGTTGTTCTTGAGATCAATCTTCTTGCCTCAGGTTCCTAATTGCTAGGCTGACAAGATGTACCATCATGTTTGGCTTTCTAGTGATAGTCTAACAAATTATCATAAAGCGTATAGTTTAAACAACATTGATACATTGCTTTAGAGTATTACAGGATAGATATCTGAAATAGGCTGAGGTAAAGGTACCAGTAACTTTTATCAATAGCCACTCTCAACTTGTCTTTATCAAGATGGCCTCTTTCTGACCTCCTGCTCATCAGCCTTTTAATTCCATCCCCTACATGAGGACCCAATTAACTGGACACTCAAGTTAATCTCCAGGTCTCAAACTCAGCTGCGTACTCACATTAATTCCACATGGAGCCTACACATTGCATATTATTAACTCCAGTTGGCTGGATATGCTCATATAATTATAGCATACAGGATATAGTCATCTTTAGGGTATAAAATTATGTCTGCTGTCATCATTCATATGAAAACCAGTTAATAGGCATATTTCACCATCTTTATTTAAAAAAAAGAACAGCAATTTTACTAAGGTCAGAGCCACTGAATCACACACATATTCTTAAAAAGAAATACTTGTTTTTGATTGCTTTTTTGTAACAAGGTTTCACACTACAGCCCAGGCATGTTGGGAACTTAGGTAGTTGAGGGTGGCCTTAAACCCATAGTAACCCTCCTGCTTCTGACTCCTGGATGCTTATACTATAAGCATGAGCCACCATACCTGGCTTAAGAAATATTTTTCTGAATCACTAAATTTCAACATGTAACTGATTCAGTTCATCCTTAATTCAATGTTTGATTACAGAAGAAAAGGTGAAATGCACCAGACAGGCTTTTGGAAGACTCTAATTAGAATAAAAATTTCTGGATTATTAAAAATAAAATCTTTTACAGAGAATTGGGAAAGGTAGTTTGTTCTGATTAGAATAATGATCATGCATAAAGATGAATGCTGTTCTTTTTATAGTTTTGAAGCCCGTGGAAGCCACCACTCACAATGGCTCATGAAATGCAACAAGACTGTGGGTGGAAATATTTTGAAGAATATCACTCTGAGGGGTTTGCTCTGAGCCAAATTACGAGCAGACAGGCTTGGGCTCCGCCTTTTCAGTATATTTGAAAAACGTACAGGAGACAGAGGCTTAAAAGATAAGTAAATTTTGTAGTACAGATGTTCTATTAGTTACAAAACATTAAGTATTAAACAAATTCTCCTATACCAACACAGTTATCTCTGACATCTGCATGTACAGGATTTATTTTTTACAGAGATTAAAACAATTTTTAACCTCATGATTTTCATTTCCCTAAATAATGAGCAAATTCCAGGAATACTCCATTTAGTCAGTTCACTGAAATTTAAGGGATACAAATAAATGCACATGAAACTTTAAAAAGTGAAACATTTGAAAGTCAAACTTGAAGTTTTTTATCCCTGCACTGTCAGTACTAGCTCGGCCTTTTGCTTTCCATGTCTTTCTATATTTGTTAGTGTGTGTAGTCAGGAATTTATTGCTCATACTCATTTGGATGTACTTTTGATGTCTGCTGAACTATATTGCAAACCTATTCTCAGTTACTGAGTTGAGTTATTTAGTTTGTGAGCAGATTAAATAATGGGACTGACATATGTGTTTGGGAAGATGGCTCCTCGGGAGTTTTTATTTCTTAGGTCTCCAAAGCCATTCTTCTTGTTTAGGAAGATTTCCATTTTCATTATTGGTTTCTTCCCTAGCTAAACACTAGAGTCTCTTCTTTTGCTGCTCACACCTCTGCCAATTCACTGCCTGTCTTAGTTAAGTTTTATTGTTGCGAAGAGCCACCATGACCACAGCAACACTCACAAAGGACAACATTTAATGGGGGTGGCTTACAGTTTCAGAGGTCTGGTTCATTATTATCATGGTGGGAATCATGGCAGTATGTTGGCTGACATGGTGCTAGAGAAGGAGCTGAGAATTTTACATCTTGACCCAAAGGAAGCAGGAGACTGTGCCTCTCTGGGCATAGCTTGAACATAGGGGACCTCAAAGCCCACCCCTACAGTGACATACTTCCTCCAACAAGGTCACACTTACTCCAAGAAGGACATACCTCCTAATAGTGCCACTCTCTATATGGGCCAAGCATTCAAACACATGAGTCTATGAAAGCCATTCCTAATCAAAGCACTAAATTGCCCCAGGGTTTCTTGCAGAACTGATGGTAAAGAAAACAGTGTTTGCAATGCTAGTATTCTCTAGCTCAGCCCTTCTCTAGGCTTCAATCTTTTTTCTCTCCAAATTTTCTTCTTTCCCAGGGAATGCTAACTGATTGTATTTTTACCAAAGAAGTTTGAAGATAGTGTCTTAGGGTTTACTGCTGTGAACAGACACTATAACTAAGGCAAATCTTATAAGGATAATAATGTAATTAGGGCTGGCTTAAAGAGGTTGAGTCCATTATCATCAAGGTGGAAGCATGGCAACATCCAGGCAAGCATGGTGTAGGAGTAACTGAGAGTTCTACATCTTTATCTACAAATACAAAATTTAAAATACAAATACAAAAATTAAAATCAAATATACATATAAGTATAACAGCAAACAAGGACAGAACTGCTGTCTACTCATGTGACTTAAGTTGAGAACACTCCATTACATTTAAAGAAATCTAAAGGGTGAAGACTAGACTTTCAAGATGGCTCATCTGGTAAAGGTGCATGTGGCCACGCCTGATGTCCTGAGTTTGGTCCATGGGACCAACATAGTGGAAGGAAAGAACCAACTCAGTCAAGTTTTATTCTGGCCTCCACACATGGTTCCCCTACCCCATGCATGTGAAATATCACACACACACACACACACACACACACACACACACACACACGCATGATAAAGAATGACGACTCAGGCCATTCTAAGAACAAAGAATGGAACGTCCTCTCTCCCTTACAACGGTACTGTTCTTGGGAATTAACTTGTTGCCTTTCACTATCCTAAACCTTAGGAACCCACTATGATACAAATGGATTCATGTAAGCACGCAGAAAATTCTACGGAAAATTCTACGGAAGGCTGAACAATAGCCAATAGCTGTCCACTGCTAACACTGTGTCTGATGGTTGGCAAGGATGGCCACATTTGATTTTCTAACACGATCTAGTAATTAGGAACAGTATTTCTGCAAAAACTGAATCTGAAACAGTCCTATGGCTCCACTTTGCCCACTTGGCACATAGTGTGAAAATCCTACAAGCAAATCAACACTCGTCTGAATTTCTACATTCCAGTTATTTAAAAGAAAACCAAATACATGTGAAAAGTTCTAATATTCCAGGCAGGATTCCAATAGATACTTTAAATGAGAGCTTACTAAGAGTAGAAAAGGGGAAGCTGGGCGGTGGTGGCACACGCCTTTAATCCCAGCACTTGGGAGGCAAAGACAGGTGGATTTCTGAGTTCGAGGCCAACTCGATCTACTAAGTGAGTCCCAGGACAGCCAGAACTACACAGAGAAACCCTGTCTCGAAAAACAAACAAACAAACAAACAAACAAAAGAGCAGAAAAGGAGACTCTACAGATCGTAGGTTATAAGCCCTCAAGTGTTCAGAGTAGTGGGAGAGGGCCTAGGACCCTAAGACTCCATGCAGGAAACAGCCACAGCCTTTTCTGTGGTTATCTGATTGGCATTAAAGTACTCGTTTTCTGTATGATCTTCGTACTACATCTGTTGAAAAGCATGGATCAAAAGGGCCATCCAAAATTGCAAATGATCTCCAGGAAAGAAGACAACTATAAAGGATCCTACTTGTGATGGTTTGAACATGCTTGGCCCAGGGAGTGGCACTATTTGGAGGCATGGCCTTGTTGGAAGAGTGTGTCACTGTGGGCGTGGGCCTTAAGACCCTCCTTCTGGCCAAGGAGGAGGAGGGTCTATAAAACAGCATGAACTCGAGCTTTCTGTGCTACTGGTCAGTTCTACCATCTGTATAGAGCACAGACACCCAGAACCGCTGAATAAATTATACTGACCTGTGAAATTTATTTTTAATAACATTTAAAAATACGTTTATTTTTTACTTTATTAATAATTCAGACACTAATTTTTTGGTTTTGTGAGATGGTGTAGCTCTAACTGTCCTGGAACTCATTCTGTAGGCCAGGCTGGCCTTGAACTCACAGATATCCACTTGCCTCTGCCTCCTGTGTGCTGAAATTAAAGGCGAGCGCCCCCAACACTGGGCTAGGCTCTAATTTTTGAGGATCAGTGATGGTAACTTCCCTTTTGTGCAATTGGGAAGTCTAAGGTTGCAGAACTAACCCGCAGCAACGTTCCTTCTTAATTTGCAGCTGTTAGCTTTATTCCCCTCATACTGACTTGAAGCCTGGAAACCTGGGCCTAATTAAGCACTAAGTATTTAACTGGAGAAGAGGGTGGCTTTTCACAGCTTCGTTCCAAAGGTCCCAAGTCAGATCAAGTAGATGCACATGTGTGGGGAGGGTCTATCTCTAGGCAAACTCTGAGTCCCGGGTTCCTTTCTACTGTTAGGCGAGAGTTGGCGAGCGAGCGTGCACTCCAAGGTGCGCACGTGGAGCGCAGGAGCCATTTAAACTAGCGAATCCGCGTTCTCGGTGCTGACCCGGTAGACACTCCGAGTCCCGACTGTCCTCTACCCCTCTGGGCGGCGGTTGGGACGAATCGCTTCCCCAGAGGGTCGAGAGCGCAGTTAGGGGCAGTGTGGCGGGCGCACCCCGCGTTTCCTGTCACAGCGCGGCCGTGCCGCTCCCTCCCGCCGTGGCGGGACCATTTCCTGAGCGTCCGGGCGCAGGCGGCCGGCGCGGCGCTACCATCAGCGAAGGGAAGCGGGGGTGCGGCCGGAGAGCGCGCGAGGGCAGCGGGGCGGATCGCTGCGGGACCTGGGGCTCGAGCGGCACCGGCGGCAGTGTGCTCTTTAGATTACTTACTGGGGGCTGCAGTTCCGCGTTAAGGCCGAGCCGGCCAGCGAGGCGCGCGGCCCCGGAGCATCCTCCCCCACCGCGCGCGCTAAGGTGGGACTGCCCGGAGGCGGGCGTCGGGCCCCCAGCTCCGCGGCCCCCGGAGCGCTCGGGACTCGCTGATCGCGGGCTCGGCGGCAACATGTCTGTGGCGTTCGCAGCCCCGAGGCAGCGGGGCAAGGGCGAGATCACGCCCGCCGCCATCCAGAAGGTGAGCTGGAAGAGGCGCCGGGACGCGGGCCGAGGCGGGGTGGCGTGGGGGCGGGCTGACGCCGGCTTCCCGACCGAGCCCTTTGGCGCCTGATCTGTCCGCACAAAAGCGCCGGCAACCGCCGCCCGATTTCCCCGTGGGCCGGGTGGCCTCGCGACGCGGGGCCGGGAGGGAAGCGCCCCCCGAGACTCGAGACTCCGGCGTCGCCCCGCCCCGCCGGGACCCCACTCGCGGAAATCCGAACCGAGAGTGCTGTGCCGCAAACTCCTCGGAGTTGAGGCCCTCTCCGGAGAACTTGGAAGCCTTCCGCAATGGCTCGGGGCAGACGAGGAAGGAGCCGGGGGCTCGGAGGCTCCCTGGGGGCGCACCCGGGGTCCGTTCCGGTCTGCAGCAGATAGATGCGCCTGAGCGCGCAGGGCGGGCGCTAGGGTTCCGGAGGGCGAGCCTGCTCTTGCCGGCCGGGCTCTGTTGGCCGTCTACACCGGGCGGTTTGCATGAAGTCAAGATAGAAGCCCTGGGAGCTGCGTCCTCAGAGAGTGCCACCCAGTTGCTGCTCCGGGGCTGCCAATTGGGGACACAAAGGTTCTTTATCATCCTCTGAGCTTGTGTCTAAAAGCAAGGCACTATTCTAGATCTCATTGTGGTAGACTTTAAAAAGTCGCCTGTTAAGTTTAACAGTTTGCCCTGAGTATTTCCATCCTGTTCCCTGTCCTGGAGTAAGGTTAAGGAGAGCAAGTCAACCTGTAGTACCAGTCGGGGTACCCGTAGAGACCTGTGGGTTACAGCCATCGGTTTCTGTTTACTGTCAGGGTCTTTGTAGTGTGGCATTTGACATTTGCCCAACTGTTGCTTTATTTTCTTTGAAGAAACCCGCCAGGCAGTGCCTGGAAACGCAGTTGGTTTCTCTAGTGTGCCAGGTTGAGCCTGTAGTCTGGTGAACAGCTTTCTTTAAGCACACACGTGCAGAAAGCATGTTTCTGAAAGGATTCTTTTTGAACTCTAGAAAAAGTCTGGCGCTTTTCTTTTTCTCAGGTTTTTTCTTATATAAGTCTATTAGTTGCTTATCGTGAGTGATTGATCTAGTGCTAACTGGTTATTTTTCATTCTCAGATGAAAAGTGAAAAATGGATTAAAATTCTTTTGTTATTTTATGCGTATGTGTACATCTTGTGCATGCAGTGCTTGGGGAGGTCAGAAGAAACATCAAATTCCTTGAAACCAGAGTTATTTAACAGCTTCCTTGTAGGTGCTGGAAACCAAAACCAGGTCCTCAGCAAGAGCATTAAGTGCTCTTGTCCTCTGAACCGTCACTCCAGTCCCCCAAAAGTATTCTGATTCAAGTTTTGTTTGTAGTGTCAGACTGTATTAGACAGGAGACAGATGGTTGGAGTTGTTTAATGTGCCATGAATTCCTTGGTTGAGTGTTGAATTGCTGGCACTCAGAAGGCAGGCAGATCTCTGAGATTGAGGCCAGCCTGGTGTACAGAGTTAGTTCCAGGGTAGCCAAGGCTACACCCTATCTCGAAAAAACAACAAGAACAAAAACAGTAACAAGAACAAAACAAGACAAAAATTTTTTTTTGTGTCTAGTGATTATATTTAAGAAGCACACCTTAGAAAAGCGTTTGCTTTTAGCAGTCGAAGATTATGATAAATGTGCAGGAAATAACAATTAATTGTAATTGGATCTTATTTTTAATTGAAAATCACATTAAATGATTTTTGGTGTTGTCACCTGGTATTCATTAAATTATGAACTTGGGGCATGCTCAGGATATCCCCCTAAATTTTAAGCTCCTACAAACTTGGGTGGTATGCTAGGGACTCCCAAGTAGGTTTTCTTGTTTAGTGACATTGGCATAGATGAATTACTTAACCCTCAAAACCAAGGTTGCTTAGATTGTTATAAGGTGGTAAAATGATAATTGATATATATTACGGTTTCTAAACTTCCTGAGATACCGCATTTTATATTACAAACTTAAAAATTCTATTAAATACATTAAATGCATAGAGATCGTTGCTATATGTCGGTTTGGAGAATCATGAATCTATACAGTTAGAAAAGAAACTAACCAGTTAGCTCAGGTCCCTCTGGCAGCAGTGCTTCTGTGCTTATTTTCTTCTGGAGAAGAACAGATTTTCTCCTTCACATTATAGAGCACGAGACTGCTCCAAAATCAACTGGGAGCCAGCTTCCAACTAGTAGAAATTACTGTTACAGATAGTAGAGGTAGTTAAATGTTTCTGTATTTAAAACAAAACAAAACACCCCAAAACAATGGCTTAGAGGATGGCTCAGCTGGGTTCAAGGAGAGAACCAGTGCCACAGAGTTGTCCTCTGACCTCATACCAAGGCACACGAGCGTAAGCAAGTGTGAACTGGAGCTCTAACACATACACACACACTCTCTCTCTCTCTCTCTCTCTCTCTCTCTCTCTCTCTCTCTCTGATAAAATAAGGCAGAAGAAACCCCCACTTTCCCTTCTGAGTTTCAAAGAGAGTGATTGAAATCGGTATTAAACATACTGATTAAATGTGACATCATTACACATGTACAAAGTAAGATTTTTTTTTCTTTTTTCAAGATCGAGTTTCTCTGTGAAGGCCTGACCCTCCTTGAACTCACTCTTGTAGATCAGGCTGTCCTTGAACTCACAGAGATCTTCCTGTTTCTGCCACCCAAGTGCTAGGATTAAAGGTATGAGCTACCTCTCAACCAGCTTGTAGGATTTGTGTATGTGTGGCAAGTTATGAGCACTATATTAACAGAAGACCCCAGTAGGCTCACTTTCTATGTAGATACGACATTTCTAGAAAGATTGAAATGATGAAAAATCAGTTGTTGCAGAATTATCTATGCGAGTCTTGTATAGCATATTTCATAAGTGATTATGCATTTTAACAGCAATGGAAAATTTTAACCAGTTAGTTCAATCTCATGTTTCTTACAATGAATTTTAAAATATTTTGTCAGAGCAAGTAGAAACACTGTCACAAAATAATTCTAAGAGGGTGGTGTTTCCCATGTTCTCCAATCATGTTTCAATCATGTTTCATGATTTTGTCATCTGTAATGGTGGCTTCGAGGAAACAATATTTTGTTTTTCGGAAGTGCCTTTGTAGTGTTCATCAATATTGTCCTTCTCTCTTCTGACTTCTTAGTTTTTAATTTTACTCGATGTACTAGGTTTATAATTAAACTCTCTGGTTTTTATTTCAGATGCTGGATGAAAATAACCATCTTATTCAGTGTATAATGGACTATCAGAATAAAGGGAAGGCCTCGGAGTGCTCTCAGTAAGACAGACAAGCTCTTTGTCTTGGGTTTTCTGGTTGTTACTTGTTACTTTTCCTTTGAGCAACAGCTTTAGTGGGTTATATTATTTCAAAATGTACATTTCAGTCTTTTAAAATGTACTTGTAGAGTTGTGGTCCTGTTACCTCAGTTGGTTTGAGAACATTTTAATCATTCCAAAAGAAAAACAAACGTTTATTGGCCATCTTTGGGAATCTTTCCCACCAACCTCTTACCCCCATAACCTACTTTCTAGTGGTATAGGCATGACTATTGCAGACCTTTTGGATAAATGGATTCCAGCAGTGTGTGGACTGTTTGGACTGACTTCTCTCCCCTCGCTCTGTGGTTTTTGAAATAGTGTCCTGAAGCCCGGGCTAGTGTCAGACTTGGGATCCCTGTCTCTGCCTCTCAAGTGCACATGGTGGGGTGTGCCAGACATCTAACTCTGGTTGACGTTTTTCACACAGCTGACTGGTGCTAAAATATTTATACCCAAATGATGACAAATACATGCACTTTTTCCCTCCCTCCCTGTCCTCCCCCACTTCTCTCTCTCTCTTTCCCCTAAATAATGACTTTAAACTTTTACAGAGCCTCATTTATAGAAAAGTATAATCTTAGTCTTGTGATGGTCTGGCCACACACCTTTAATCCCAGTACTTGGAAGGTACAGGCAGACAGATCTCTTAAGGCTGAGGCCAGTCTACAGATTAAGTTCTAGAACTATACAGAGAAACCCTGTCTTGGTGGCGGAAAAAAAAAAGAAGGAAAAGAAAGAAAAAGAAATTTTCATGTTTGTAGTTACTTCTGAAAATACTGATGCTCTAGAGAACTAGTTACCGTTTACAAGGACCAAACTTTCAAAGTGATCTCTCTGAAGTAAGTGTTATACCATAATAGAATCAGAGGTGAGCATGGCCAGGAATACCAGAACCTTTAAAGCAGGAGAATTATAAATTCAAGACCAGCCTGAGCCACATCTCAAGACCCTGTCTTAAAATAACCAAAAAACCATAAAAACAGATCACCAGGAGAATCTGAGTTTGTGATGTGTCTAGGGCTGCAGTGTCCAGCAGATACAGATACAGATGACATGTTTTCTAGTAGATCACATAAGGAAGAAGTGACACTCATGTGCTTAATTTATGTTTTATAAAATACTGTCACCTCATTGTGTAACCAGCATCCCAGCTTGGAGAGATCTCACACCCCTTTCCATTCTAAGCTGTATGGAGTGTGTTGGGTTAGAACCACATGTGTGGTTTTGCTGAGTTTGGAAACTGCTGCCCTGGAGAGCGTGGCTTTAGGACATTTCACTCAGCCACAGGGTGTGCGGTGTGCGGCTTGCCCTTTCCTGGAGGTCTCCCTGGCCGCTCTTGGGAGATAGCCCCAGCGAGACCACTTGCTTGCTTTTCCACCTTTGTTCGTCTGTCTCTTGCTCTCTGGTGATTTACTCTACGTCTCAATTTCAAGTCTCTCTTGAGTCTTTGTCCAAAGTTAGTTTTAAAATAAAAATCTATGTTTACTATTATAAAACTTTTATGGCTCCCTCTTCTTATTTCCCATTATCTTCATTCCTTCTCTATGAATTTATGTCAATATACATAGATCATGATCTAATGTTTATAGAAGTGATTTTTTTTCCTTTTCGTCTTGTTGGGCAAGGATCAAGTTTAGGACCATGTTTCTGTTTGGCAAGTGCTGTCCCCAATGAATGAATGTCAGACGTAGGCTGTAATTCTTAAGTGGATTACTAGGTCAAAAACCATGCTAAATTGCCAAAGTACTCTGCCAAAAATTTCCTTGCTTTACTTCATCCCTGTCCTGGTGTGCCAGCCCTAGGTACTTCTCATCTTTTACAAAATTATGACTGATTGGTTAAAAACTAAAGTTTTTAAATAAATATTCTTTCAAAGCATTTTCTACTTTATAAAAAAGACTCAATGATAGTAAAATTACTGTATATCCTTTACTGAAATTCTCTAGGTGTCAACAGATTAGCCCAATCACTCTGTATTTCATAGATATTTGAGAATGATTGATGAGAATGTGTTATGTTTAGTAACCCAAGTTTTTCCTAAAGTCTGTAATGCTTTCCCAGTTAGTGTGTCCTTTTCAGATCCCAGTGTGGCTCATCTTTTGCATTTGGTGGGTATGCTTTAACTGTAGCTGCTCCTCAGACTTAATGTTCCCCAGTGTTGACGTTGTTGCAGAATGCCGTTATTCTGTGGTGTACTCCTCAGTTAAGTCCCAATTTATGTTTCTGCATCATGAAGTTCACACTGTGCCCTATGGTGTTAGTGTGACTGTCCCCTCCCTAGTTGAACAGCAGCAGCTTGTTCCAGTATCAGTGGTAGCTTTGATCGCTTAGCTAAGCTGGTGCCTGCTGTTTCCTCTACCAAAGAGTTACTGGTTTATTTGTAATTCATGCGTATATCACTGGGCAGGCACCTTGAAACACACACATCTTTCCTGATTATGCTTCAACATATTAATTTTAGTAGCCACTAATGATTTTCCCCCATGATGGTTATTACCATTATGGTTGTCAAATGATGCCCAGGTCCACCATTCCTAAACTCATGTGGAATTCTGCTGTGAGAGGTCATCTTTCATCCTCTCCCTCCACTCAGCATTTCACGCCTTTGCATTTGAATGGAGGTGTACATTTCTTCTGTGTTCTTCATTACCTGTGCCTCTGTCTAATACCTTGGTTTCTTTCTTGGGTTGTTCTAGATCTGGCTACTAGAAGCCTTTCTGTCTGGCTTCTTGACATCTCTCTTAAATTTTGAGAAATTTATTTTCCTGTACCATTACATGTTTTAGTTTTTACCTTGTATTTCTTCTTGTACAAATCTGGATTCATCTTTCTCTTAAGATCAGATTGGTGGTTGTTTTGTTTGTCTAAATATGTGTTGAAATATCGAAACCAAAACATTAATAATCAGATTATCCTGTTTTCTAATCACACATTTGGCATTTTGTATGACCATTTCCATTTTTGTTTCTTCAATAAATTTTGTCGGTATATATTTGATATTTTATTTTAAAAAGTAGTCATCTAATCTGTGGTTTGGTCATGTATGATCATCGGGAGTGAGACCACTCCCTGAAGCCAGGCATGCAGGCACTACCACGGTAATTCTTTTTACTACCTATGGCATTTAGGAACCTGCTGTAGAACAGGGTTGAAGCTTACATTTTGCCCTTCTTTTTGAGTTTTATGACTCTATTTCACATTTAATCAAACAAGTTTTGCTATGTCACTTAGGACCACCCTTAATTCTTGGGTGTTGGAGTTTTATTTTATGTTTTTCAGGTTCCTGTATTCTTTCACAATTTCATACCTGTCTCTGATGTGCTCTGATGGGATTCTCCCCCATTATGTTATCTTACCCTCACCCCTTCTACCAAACCTTCCTACCAAGACCTACTGTGGCTTTCATGTCTGTGTGTGTGCGTGTGTGTGTTCCTCCTGTTACAGCCTCAGAGAAGCTTGATCAGAGATCTGAGCTGCAGTTCCCTCTTTGATTGGTTATCTTTCTTTTGGTATTTGCTCTTTTCCAAGTTGTTGATGCAGCTTGTGAATAAAGAGAAAAACATTCTTGCTCTCAGCACTGACCCGTGCTCCTGTTTCTCGTGTTGACGCTAAAGGAAAATGCAGAGGAACATTAGTGAATGACAGCTCTCTGGGAATTAAGAGTCTGATGTTGATTAAATGTTTCCCTTGAATCAGCTTTGTGAATTAAACATAACTTATTTCTGTTGTGGGTGAGAGAGAATCTTTGAGGCCCACCATCTGAAGGAGTTATCCACAGCTAGTGGTTCTGGGAGAAGGGAGTCCTGTTCCTGGGGTGCCCTGCATGAGTAAATAACCCCCACTTGCTATTGCAGCAACCCTAATTAATGCAGTGGATCCCCCACCCCATTGTGAAAGAAAACATGAATGTGAAAAAAAATCCACCTCCCTACACTCAACAAAACAAGAGTTTTAGCTAGATGACTCACATCTGTAATCCCATCACACAGAAGGCTGAGGCAGGAGGATTGCCACGAGTTCCAGGTGAGCCTAGACTATATGAGACCCTGTCTTAAGAAAAGAAAACCAAACAAGTCCTTACCATTTTAAAACTGTTGATAGTATTTGCATTGTAAAAGAATTAGAAAACAAATACATTTAAAACAAGATATGAGCACACCCTTACACAGGGATTCCCAGGAGTGAGTCTTCCCTGTGTATAGTTCTGGCGTTGTCTTCAAAAGACACAAAACTAACCTGTGTTAGTCTGTAAGTCAGTGGTTAGAAGCGTTACATAGGCCATGTTCTTCCAGGTTTGCTAACACAAATTTGAGACTGTTATTGCTTCTGTCTATGTGGTTTGGATGTTTTCTAAGTCAGTCCAGAATTTGCTTTAATCAGAAACCCCTCCCTCCCTTTTTTGGTATTTTAGGACGGCTACAACTATTTCAGAGTGTTTTATAAATTTTAATGCCAAAAGCTAGTATTGGTTATCGTTTAGTGGAATCTTAGTTTAAACTACTATTCACCAAACTAACTTTTATCCTATAAACTATAGTTTGACCATAGAATATGTGTTGTGTTAAAGTTATTTTTAAAATAAATTTAAACTTTTCAAATTAATTTTTAATGAATAAATTTAGGACTGGTCATTTTGTTTTATGGTAGGTAATACATCTTGTCTTTAGTGGTGTCTTTAGGGACTGATGGCTCTTTCAATAGTGAGCATAGACATTTGGAAGTACCTGTTAGAACATGTTAGGACCAGACAGTCATCAAACATATGGTTTTAATGGATGTAACTGTGGCTGGCTTCCAGCAGGTCCCATCATCAAATGTAAGATGTAAATATAATTGATAGTCTCCCATTAGTTATATGTTCATATTTCTTGTGTTAACATAGTACTGAGAACAGGTACAGTGAAGTTTAAAGATAAGACACCATAGAAGGCACTGTCAGCCAGTTTTGTCATGGTGTGACCGTTACAGAGCACACTACATAGGCTGAGGTGGCAGCTGTGCACCGTGGGCACACTGGGGATACCCACTCCATCCTCGACTGAGATGTAGAGGAGCATAGCCATAGGGACTGCAGTGACAAGTGTAATGGTACTTATAGACTAGAACATGAAAGCTTTTGTCTTAGCTTTTTGATGAATATTACTTATTTTTCTTACTGCAGTTTTACTCCAAAGGGCACCTGCTAGCCTGGATTATTGGTATCTGCCTATAATCACAACATTATGGAGTTTGAAGCAAGAGGATTACTAATCCAGATAAAGATCTGTCTCAAAATAAAGTGAGATAAAATGACTGAATTAGAGGCCAGTTTGGTCTATGTAGTTAGTTCTGGGGCCAACTTGAACTAAATTGAGACGCTGCCTCAACAAATAAACAAAACAGCAGAAAAATAGAAACTACAAGTAAACTTGCATTTGTCCACCTTCTTATGTTAGGAAAAGAACTTCTAGGCAGTAGGGTGCATTGGCATGGGCTCTCCGTGCTGGATAGGGTACTGTTAGTGATGGACGTTAGTGTTCTTGTGGGGTGGTACTCAGGGGTGGGCTACCCTTGTTTAATGTGGGTTGGCATTGAAATGTGTTTGCAACTGTTAAATGCTTTTGACAAACCAGATGTGTGCATAGACATGGGGCAGAATGAAGGGACAGATGCTATAAAATACTACTCAAGAGTCTGGAGAAAGGTGTAAAGGTTTCTCCCTATTCATTCCTGAAACTTCTGAAAACTTAAAATCATTTCAGAAGTTAGATTTGATGTTGAGCACAGTTGGGTAAATATCTTGAAATTTTAACTGAGTTAAGGTGTGAGTATAGACACTTAAAGGCACAAGAGGCTTTCGAGGCGTGCAGTGACTTCCTAAGGGCAGACCAGCCTAAGTAAGACATACTTGTTATGTCACAAGTAGGCAAAGGCTTCAGGTTGGGCATGTTCACCTGCCATGGGGTAGTCATGTAGTTAGTCGTTCACCTGCCATGGGGTAGTTAGTCATGTAGTTAGCCGTGTTCACCTGCCATGGGGTAGTTAGTCATGTAGTTAGTTGTGTTCATCTGCCATGGGGTAGTTAGTCATGTAGTTAGTCGCATTCACCTGCCATGCTGCCATGGGGTAGTTAGTTAGTCATGTAGTTAGTCGCGTTCACCTGCCATGCTGCCATGGGGTAGTTAGTCATGTAGTTAGTCGTGTTCACCTGCCATGGGGTAGTTAGTCATGTAGTTAGTCGCGTTCACCTGCCATGCTGCCATGGGGTAGTTAGTCATGTAGTTAGTCGCGTTCACCTGCCATGGGGTAGTTAGTCATGTAGTTAGTCGTGTTCACCTGCCATGGGTTGGTTAGTCTCACACTCTCACTTGTGGATCATACCAACATAGGAAGACTCAGAGAAGAAAGGAGACTTGAAAACGTAGGCTTTAAAGTCAGTGTGTGTTGCAGTTAAAAGTGTCTGCATGGTCCTGCCAGCCGACTCAGCAGGTAAAGGTGCTTGCAGTCACCAAGCCTGGCTTTAGTTTGATCTCCAAGACCCACCTGGTGGAGGGAGAGAAGTTGTGGTCCTCATGTTGCTTCCACCACTGTGGATACAATTTTTAAAAATGGGTGTTTGAGAGCTGGGCATGGTGGTGCATGCCTAAATCCCAGCACTCAGGAGGCAGAGGCCAGAACTTAGGCAGCCCGATCTACAGATTACAGAGTGAGTTCCAGGAGAGCCAGGACTACAAAAAGAAACCCTGATTCAAAAAGAGTGAGTTGGAGAGGAGGCTGTTTGGTTATTTTTGTCATCAGTGCAAGGTACTGTTAAGTTCCAGGTAAGACTTGTATAGAGTAGTGAGACAGTCCCAACTGCTGCCTGCGGCCGGTGGAGTCTGGAGAATTGCATAAGAGCTCCCTTGGTCCTTGTTTGCGCAGGGACCTTATAAAAATGCCTCCTTTCAGACACAGTGTGTGAGGAGTGGGCCTAAAAGTGTAGGTTTCTTAATGAGGGACCTGTGATCAGCAAAGAACCAAGTTTCTCTTGTTAGAAAAATTGCAGTTGGTTGCTTACAACAAGGCTAGAGAATTATTTCAGTTTGGATCTGAATTAGAATGCTTCATTTATCTGAATAAAATTCTTTGACGTTGTCATTTTAAATTTATAGCTAGTATCTATAATAAATGAGTTTCAGCTTTTGAGAAATGGTCTTGCTGTATTCCCAGGCTAGCTTCTCAAGTGCTGGGGCCATAGGCCTTTGCCACCATGCCTGGCCTGAGGAACATGAAGACTTAAATAGTGGAACGTTTTGGTGGAGGTTTTAAATTTGTATTTATGGGGCTTGCTCTATTCATGTACTGAAACCAAACAGTAATTAGATCACTGCTAGTTTCTGGTTTTATATGAGTTAACTTTAAAAAATTACAAAGTGACTCTAACTAATTATTAAGCAACATTACCAAAAGCCGTTGTTCTAGCATTATTTAGCCATACAGCCCACGTCTTAAGAATTTGAGTTACAGTTTTAAAGTGAATTATTCTTCTGCCATTTTGTTCATGTCTGCTGTGGCATTTTTAAGTTGATTGATGAGTACCTTGTCCGTTTTGTTGGTAAAGTGTCCTTATAGAAGAGGGGTATTGGGCTGGTGAGCTGGCTCAGTGGTTAAGAGCACTGTCTGCTCTTCCAGAGATCATGAGTTCAAATCCCAGCAACCACATGGTGGCTCACACCATCGGTAATGAGATCTGATGCCCTCTTATGGTGTGTCTGAAGATAGCTACAGTGTACTTACATATAATAAATAAATTTTAAAAACCTTAAAAAAGTTAAAACAACAACAATGACAAAAATTTAATATAAAAAAAAAAAGAAGAGGGGTAATGGGGCTTGCTCTATTCATGTACTGAAACCAAACAGTAATTAGATCACTGGGTTTAGGCATTTAGGCTTAAACAGTAATTAGATCACAAAAATTAATATAAAAAAAAAGAAGAGGGGTAATGGGGCTTGCTCTATTCATGTACTGAAACCAAACAGTAATTAGTAATTAGTGATCACAGTGGGTTTTACAAGAACCACAATGGAGGAATTCAATGACATGCTCACCACCCCAGGTACTGGAGAGTGTCAGTTGGAATTATTTTGCAAAGGAAATAAGAAACGTTGAAGTATTATTGATACAAAGGTAACATCTTTCATTAAGCTCTAAAAATAATTATAGTGCTGTTTGTTTTTAAGCAGGTTGTAAGAATTTTTTTAATATTGGTATTTGTTTTGTTTTAACAGGTATCAACAGATATTGCACACAAACCTGGTATACCTTGCTACAATAGCAGACTCTAATCAAAATATGCAGTCTCTCTTACCAGCAGTAAGTACCTATACAGGAGTGTGGGTGAATGTCTCCACAGCTGTGTGATATCACGGGGTTTTGTTTCTTGAATGCTGTGTTGTTTTACTCTCTGATTTGAATGAATTGTCCCCAAACCCTCCCTGTTTAGTTTATTTTTAATTACTAAGTAAGTTGCTAATGGGTCTGGGCATTTCATTTCAGTGTTAACCACTTTCACCCGAATCTCTAGCTACCAGAACTATTGGCCTTCACAGCAAAGTCAACCAGATGCCTAGTGTCTTAGAATGTCTAACCTCTTCCTTTTCATCACTTTACTCAACAAACTTTTGTGCGATTGTCCCAAGGCCAGACAAGATGCTGGAGAAACTGCTATATCTGCCAGTTCATGCTTTTGTATCTACATCTGTTTGTTGGGGAAACTGAGTCACTTGCTGTGCAACCTCTCACACTCTGGATTCTGTCTCACAGAATCTATAGATATAACATGTCCCTGTTTCTCAGTGACATAAACTGGTACGTAGGTGGGAGACTCAGCTGAGTCTGAGGTTGTTCTAGGTTTCTTTTGGGTCAAGTCAAGAAGATATGCTTTCAGGATCCCAGATTCCAAACTACTCATCTTTTATGCCCAAGATGTGGGAGCAGTGGCTTTCATTGGGGTTTTCTTTCATTTTTGTTTATTTGGGGATTAGGACTAGGGTCAGTTTGAATGCTTGGACATTGTTATTACAAGATATGCATGGTTATTGGGCCCTTTTACTTGACAAAACTGGAATTTTTGTTTTTTAAATATTGAGATCTAAGAGATATTTCTACTCCCAGAAATAGTTTTGGTTATTTTATTTTACTGAGACAAGGTCTCCCTTTATAGCCCTGGTTGGCCTAACATTTGCTGTGTTTAATTCACACCTGCCTCTGGTTCGTAAAGGCATGCTCACCTCAGAAACTGTTTGACCTAGTTGTGATTTTGTGGTTAGTGTCCCCTGTCTCCATCCACAGCTTACAGAGGATCTCTGGGTAATATGTGTAGTGGAACATGCGAATCCGACAACAGAACTCTGTGACCTTAAGCTACATCCTGTGGGGATAGTTAGTTCATTTAGTTTTGAACATGAAATCGTTTGTATGAATATTGTCGTAAACTTCATTACCCTTGAGTTGATTTTGCAGACAGTGGGAGGAATTGGCTTGCTTGTATTCACTTGCATATGGCTGCTTCTCTCTCAGTATGCTTGGAAATTACCTTTTTTCATCTGGTTTATCAAGTATTGGTGTATGTGTGGACCTGTATCTGACCTTTGTTCTGTTGGTCTTTGTAAGTAAATTCCATGATCTCATCACACCTGATCATGCCGTTCTTCCTTCTTCCCCTCCTCAGGAGTGGTGCTTCTGGCTTTCTTTCCTGTCCCATCTTTGTTTTTCAGTGCCTAACATCTGCATGGATGTATGGTGTAGTTTGAGTCTTAGCGCGTGGAAGCGCAGTGGGATCTGAGCCTTCACTGTGCGTTCTTTAACGGCTAGCATCTTGCTCTCTGTACTTATAGTTGTGTCATTTGTTCCCTGCCAGTCCTGACCCCTCTGTTCTTAGAAGTGATAACACAGGACATCCCTGTCTGGCTCCTGATCTCACAGGGAGAGATTCAACTGACTAATAAGTGTGATGTTGACTGTAGTATTGTATAGAAAACTCTTGTGGAAATAAGTAGAAGTGAGTCTGCTTTGGTTTCTGATGTGCTAATTAAACTGTGTATCTTGAGTGAGTTGTACCTAACTAGGTGATCTTGTGCTTTTCTTCAGTCTGTCAGGGTAGTAATTTACATTGGTAAGCTGACCAGTAACTCCTGCTTAGTAGTTTCCTATGTCTGACTCACTTGGTCATGGCCTTTGCTTGGTGGCTTTTTTTTTTTTTTTTTTGAGATGGGACATCTCATTGTAGCTGAGGTTGTCTTGAACTTGCTGTGTGGTCCAGGCTGGCCCTGACACTTAGGATTCTGCTTTTGTTTCTGAGGTGCTGGGATTACAGGTGTATGAGTGAGCACACCCAGCTTGGTCACTGTACAGAATACCTGTTGTGTTTGACTTTATCAGGGTTTTTGAATCTTTGTAACTGATCTCTGATTTTTCTTTCTTATAGTGCAGTTGTCTGGTTTTTTATTGATTGTTGCAGGCTTCATAAAATGAAATGGAATTTTCTTGCTTTTTCCTATGTGAAAAAATGTGCTGAGTGTGACTTTAAATGATTGCTGTGTGCTTCTGAAGAATTGTACCTGCATATAGTTTCCTTAGCATTTTAAATTTATTTCTATAAAGTTGATGAGATAATCTTTTAAATAATAATAGGATTGTTTGTTTGTTTGTTTGTTTGAGACCATTTGTCTGAGACAGTTTGTTTCTCTGTGTATCCCTGGTTGTCCTGGAACTTGCGTTTTAGAGTAGCCTGGCCTTGAACTTAGCCTCCCAATTACTGGGATTACAGATATGTGCCGTTGCTGCCCAGCTGGAATCTTGATTTGTTAGCGTAATAACTTATATTGTCTCTTGTGACTTTTCTGCCAATCTTGATAGACATAGATGATCTATTTTTAAAATCTTTTTAAATAATCAATTTTTGGCTCTGATTTTTCTGTATTGAAGAATTCTTTAAGTTTTTTTGGACTCAGAACCCCGTCACACACACCACCATCATCATGATGTTATTATTGCAAATAGGTTCTCATGTAGTCTAGGCTGGCCTCAAGCTCACTGTGCACTTGGGTACAAGGCAAGAATATGGTACACTGTTGTGTGACAAACATTTTCCAGGGGAGGCACAGTACACATGATACTCACCCAGATAGGAATCCTATGACAGCAAAGTCTGAATACCACCAAAGGCCATCTTGAAAACCAGTGAGTTTTATTGGGGTTCCTTACAGGAGCAGAACTGACTCAAAAGACAGTTGCATCATCAAAGGCCACCCCAGAATGGGTGACAGATCACAGAGCTGGGAACCTAGAGCACACTGAGCAGCTGACAGGCAGCTTACTTAGGCTGGCGAGTGCTGTTTCCATGTGACTCAGTTGGACTAAATCTATTCCAATCAGCTGGGCTGGTTTCTGCTGCTTCCAGTCAACCCATCTGGTCTGAGTCCTCTTTGCAACTTGACTTGTCTTACAGTTTGCCTTTGTAGCTTCTAGGCAGCTTTTCCTGAATCTGGCAGGGCGGAGCTTAGTGAATCTGGTCAGTTTCAGGGGTTTCCTGAAGTTGTTTTGAGTTGTTCATCTCCCTGCTTATTAAAGACCTTCCATGCAGGGTGGCATGTGTCAATCTAGGAGGAAGATACAACATACTCATACATGCATTCAGGTAAGACACTCATACACATGAAGTGGATGAATAAGAAAATATGTGGTATTTTATGAGAAGCGAATGTGGTAAATTTGAGCACAGAAGTTACTTTGGTGCTGTAAATCTCTAGCCTAGAACCTCGTCTGTTGCTCAATCCTAAATGCTTTCCTTTTCTTTTGTTTTCAAAGTTTACATTTTATAAAGTTTACATAATTGAACTACAAAGGTTCAATTAGTACAGAAAAATTATCCGCATATTGTCATATCTAATTATTAGCTGATGATACATCTAATGTATTAATTTGCTTTTACATGATTAAAAATGGGAAAAAGACATTTCAGATTCATTTACCTGGACTTACCATCCCGTAATTGGTTTGACTCATAAATTTCATGTCTCCATAGCTATTTGGTATATTTAATTATTACAAAATAAAATTTTGCCTAATATCTGTCAAAGGTGAAAATAGAGTGGTCTGTTCTTTTTTATGGTCGTGAGGGAACCAAGCTCACAAAGAAGGAGGTAGGAGTTTAGGAAGAATAGAAGTAAGTGTATCATTAATAGAATCAACAGGAAGTTTGAGTAAATTAAAAATTATCCAGACACCTGGTGTGGTGGCAGGGGTTCAAGGCCAGCCTAGTCTACCAGGACAGCCAGGACTCTGTAAAGAGACCTCAGAAAACAAACAAATGAAAAGTCATTCAGAAGGTAAAGCGTTATTTCGGAGTGCTGCAGGAGGGAGGCTAGATCCCAGATAAGAGATCCAGGATAAGGGAAGGGTAGCATCTTAGAGACAGGGCAGAGCTGTCACACCTGTACCCTAGCACTTGGGAGATGGAGACAGGAGAAGCTGGAGTTCAGGGCTAGCCTGGGCTACATGAAGTCCTGTCTGTCTCTCCTGGATTGTCTGTCTGTTCTTCTCTCACACATACAGTGGACAATTAAATGATTTTTAAGATTATGGGAGACCAACATAATTAATGTTTCAAATTTTCATTTATTAATTTTTCATGGGGAAAATGGTCTTTCTGTCTCACTAGTTCATCCAAAGTTGATAATATCGAGAGTTTCAGTATTGGAAAAACCTCTTGGATATCACATAGTCTTAGTGTTTTTATTTAGACTTGGCCGCATCTCAGAATCATCCAGAAAAAAAATTACTTAACACTACTAGTAACTGGGGGTGAGGTCCTGTTACTGTCTTTTAAAAGCCTAGCTTGATTCTCAGGGCAGGAAGGGTTGAGAACCTTGTGTGTCCATGCTTCCTGAATGAAGCATCCAGTGATATTATGGTATATTAGAGGGTCAGAAAAATTAATGCATGTTCTTACAGTGTCCACTTCCCTCTATGAGGTAAGTTATGAGTCATTTACATAGCCTGAGAGAGAATACTATGTAATATTATTGTGACGATTAAATGTGAATCCCTGGTGTTTAAGCATTTCAGAGGTAATCAGTAAATATTGATGGGATGGTGGTGATGAAGGTGAAGATGAAGGCAGTGTGCAACCTGAGCCTGCCTGGGACAAAAGGCGTCGGATTCAGAAGCATTCGTGGCAGGACGGCCAGGGCGCAGTTACTGTACTGTCTGCAGATACTTGTTAACCTTGTGGACAGTCATTTGCAATTACATACAAGCACATTTTCACCTCAAAAGAAGGTTTCTGGCAGTTATGTGTCCTGTTTTTCACTGAATTCAAGTTTTAAATAGTTCACCTTTAGCCACTTAGAGTCCTTAAATTTTAGTTTTATTAAGGGTAGTTGTAATTGTGAATGACTTGTATGCAAAGACTGAAAGGCTGGTCTATGAGTAAAAATTGATTTAGAGTACCTACTTCCATATTTTAGACAAACTTTGATTTTAGGTGATGTTAAATGTAAGATCCTGAAAAACCGGGCTTTTCTTTTTCTCTAAAAGCTTTAGTAAAATTGAGTTTTAGTTTTTAAGTTCAATGAGTGTTCCAACAGAGCGTCATGTAAGTCTCTTCATGGCTAAAATTTAATATAGCTATTTTTATAAGTATAGTAAGTAAAATAAAAAACATGTGGTAGAACATTCTGAACATTTCAGTGTGTGTGTGTGTGTGTGTGTGTGTGTGTTGCTGTGTCATACGAAGATTGCATTGTGTGTGTTGCTTTGTCACATCTGTTGATCTGCTCATTCCCTTTTCTGTTGTGTAATGAATCCAGGGTCAGCACTCTCTGATGACATGGTGCCTGCACTTGCTTTTGTGTCTGTGTGCATTTGTGCATTGGATGTGGGTACATGCCAGGGTGCATATATGGTGATCTGGACAACCTTGGGTATAAGTCCTGTAGGTTGTCTGGCCTGTGAGTTTCTGGGGATTCTCCCATCTCTGCCTCCCAGCTCCACGTGAGACAGCTGGCATTATAGATGCCCACGCCATGCATCCTCTCTCATGTGAGTTCTGGACTTCATGCTTGCGTGGTAAATTCTTACTTGGCCCTGCCTTTCCACAGCATCTCTACCTTGCTGCTTAATTTGGCATTTAAATGAAAGGATCACATTCTTGTCTGAAGTTATGGAACAGAGCCCTAAATATGAATATTAGGACAGTCATGGCGTCTGTTGATAAAACAGTATTTTTTTTGACATACTTGTTCTTTGACTTACTGATTTCTCTTTTTAAATTATGCATGTTAACAGTGTGTGCATCTGTAAGTATAGGTGCTCATGGAGTCCACAGAGGGTGTTGGCTTGCCTAGACCTGGGGCTGCAGGTCTTTATAAAATTCCTAACATGAGTGTGGGACCTGGACTTGGTCCCTCTGCAAGAACAGTAGTCTTAACCACTGAGCCATCTCTTCCACTCACTCCTGTTACTTTTTAATTTTACCTTCTTTGAGTGTTCAGCTCATGACATTAATGTACATGTATTCTTGTGCTTCTCAGCGCACACAATTCTTCAGGGAAGATCATTTATGTTCATACTTTTCTGTGTTCTTGACTTCAATTTCTCCTTAGAAATAGATGGTTTCCAAATAAGGAGTTTCTTGCCTGAGTGTGAATGGTTAGATACAACCATTTGTGTGTTCTACAGGTCTTTTAACAGTATGAAAAACAAACAAGACCCTAGTTTGTGACTGTTGTGTGACAAACTTCCTGGGGGGATGCAGCACACATCTGTTCACCCCAGGAAGGGAGCCCATGACAGACCAAAGTACGGATTCCACCAAAGTCCACTGTGGTGGACCAGTGTGTTTTATTGGGGTTACTTACGGGAATATGGGTGGGTGGGGTTCCTTACAGGAGCAGAAATGACTCAGAATACCTGGATCACTGAAGCCTACCCCAGTGTGGGTGAGAGCTCACAAAAGCTGGGGGAACTGGAGCACACTGCACAGCCTGCTCAACTGGTTATAGAGTGTTCTTTCCAGGTGCTCAGTTGTTCTGAGCCTCTTGTAAGCAGCTCAACTGTTTTGGTGGTGGTTGTCGTGGTTTTTTGTTTTGTTTTTTTTAATGAAGTTGGCTAGTCTCTGCTACCTTCAGGCTGAGTCTTGACCCTTCAGGTTCTGTTTGTTATCTCCGTCTTCAGTACAACCTGGCTGTTTTGAGAGTGACTCTTCCTAGTCTTCACAGCTCAAAAACTCTTGGGGAGGAGTACACATTAGATTCAGTACAGATTAAAGCATCAATATTTATCTGATCTTCTGGGGAGGAGTTTTTGTTTTGTTTGCTAGCATAAGAAAGAAAACACTGTAGAAAGATTGATTTTATTCCTTCAAAATTGTAAACCAAAGTACATGCCTTAAATGTTTATGCTTAAATGTATATTTTATATGGAACAATATGTACTATTTTAGAAATACTGTGTGTATTAAAAGTACATTCATTTCAGGTAGTAGGTGATGTTACTAGCTGTGCTCTGTTGGAGCGCTCTGCAAGGGAGTTGATCTGTGTTTGTGACACTAATCTCTCTGTGCACGTGGTTTTATATGTTAACATCACAGGCAGCGTTTTACCAACATGCTGCTGAGTTTTTTCAGATCTATTTGAGGGAAACAAAAATATGGTGTCTCCTGGACTTTATCTATTAAATTCAGAAGACTTTGCAATTGAATCGAGATGTGTAAAGAAATTGGCTATATCTTTCTGTGAATAGTGTGTGTGTGAGAGAGAGAGAGACACACATACACACATACACAAACAGAGGGAGGGAGGGAGGGAGAGGGAGAGGGAGAGGGGGAGAGAGAGAGAGAGGGAGGGAGGGAGGGAGGGAGGGAGGGAG